>NC_135808.1:12539615-12883529 GCF_964213995.1 Mustelus asterias
GTTCAGTGTGTGAAAGGGGGAGTTGGATGGGGTTCAGTGTGTGAGAAAGGGGGAGTTGGATGGGGTTCAGTCTGTGAGAAAGGGGGAGTTGGATGGGGTTCAGTGTGTGAGAAAGGGGGAGTTGGATGGGGTTCAGTGTGTGTGAAAGGGGGAGTTGGATGGGGTTCAGTGTGTGAGAAAGGGGGAGTTGGATGGGGTTCAGTGTGTGAAAGGGGGAGTTGGATGGGGTGCAGTGTGTGTGAAAGGGGGAGTTGGATGGGGTTCAGTGTGTGAGAAAGGGGGAGTTGGATGGGGTTCAGTGTGTGAGAAAGGGGGAGTTTATGGAGTTAGAAATCGGTAGGTGACCATCGAGAGACTTGAACAGTGATATGAGAATTTTATATTTGGGGTGTTACAGGGCCTGTAGCCAATGGAAACTGGAGAGCAGAGGCTTGATGTGTGACTGGAGTTTGGTATAAGATGGAAGGTTGGTCAGGTGAGCGCTGGAACAGTGGACTCCTGTGTTAACAGTGCCATGCATTAGAAAAGAAACACATTTTCCACAGAGTAAGAGTTGTTATTCCACATCAAAAAATGATCAGTATGTGCAAATCTGTTTTAATAAATTAGACAGGTTTAAGAATCTTTTGTAACCACATAATAGTGACTGTAAATTGAAATTTCCTTTCCAATGACTTTTTTTGGCTGTTCTCCAATCTTCTTCCCTGAAGATTATAAAAGTGTTCATAAAATATATGCATAATAAATAGTTATCTTAGGATCCAGACAGTGCAGATGGAGGCCATTCAGCCCTTCGAGTCTGCACCGACCACAATCCCACCCAGGCCGTGTTCCTGTAACCCCTTATATTTACCCTGCTAATCCACTTGAAACTAAGGTTAATTTAGCATGGCCAATCAACCTGATATGCACATCTTTGGACTGTGAGAGGAAACCGGAGCACCCGGAGGAAACCCACGCAGACACGGGGGGAATGTGCAGACTCCGCGCAGACAGTGACCCAAGGCCGGAATTGAACCTGGGTCCCTGGCGTTGTGAGGCAGCAGTGCTAACCGCTGTGCCTCAATTTCCTTTCGGTTGTATTTAATTTGCCAAATGGAAGTTGTCAAGATTAGTCTTTTCCTTGATTTTTCACCCCAAAGGCAGGTAGGCTGCTGATTATTTACTGAACCACAGCTCAGTACCGCGATTTCTTATTACAGGGAAGGTGAGGAGGGAGGTCCCCAGTCTACCTCCTTTGTTGCATTCCTAATGAGTGTTCTTGACAAGGAATCAGTTGCATTACTAACATGCAAACACGTACCAAATAATTTGGAGTGGAGTGCAGATTGTGCCTGTAAAAAGGCTGCATTGACCAACACTAACACTAGGGGGAGTGCTTCTTGCACTGACTGACCCTGGATCCTGTAGTTTTTAAAGTTATTCATTCGTGGGACAGAGGTGTCGCTGGCTGGCCCGCATTTATTGCCCATTCCTAGTTGCCCTTGAGAAGGCAGTGGTGTGCTGAGTCGTTTGCTAGGCCATTTCAGAGGGCAGTTGAGAGTCAACCACATTGCTAAGATGAATGTGTGGCTTGAGGGATGGTGCAAGAGGGAGGGATTCAAATTCCTGGGACATTGGAACTGGTTCTGGGGGAGGTGGGACCAATATAAATCGGACAGTCTGCACTGGGCAGGACAGGAACCAATGTCTTAGGGGGAGTGTTTGCTAATGCAGTTGGGGAGGGTCTAAACTAATATGGCAGGGGGATGGGAACCGATGCAGGAAAGTCAGAGGGAAGTAAAGTGGGGACAGAATCAAAAGGCAGTAAGGGGAAAAGTGGAAGGGAAACCAAAGGCAAAATTCAAAAATCACATTACATCATAATTCTAAGAGGGCAATAAATGCCAAAAAAAAAGCCTGAGGGCGCTGTGTCTCAATGCAAGGAGCATTTGTAATAAGGTGAATGAATTAACTGCGCAGAAAGTTTGCGGAGATGGAGATGATGTAATTGGAATCACGGTGACCTGGCTCCAAGGTGACCAAGGATGAGAAGTCAACATCCAGGGATATTCAATATTCAGGAAAGATAGAGGGAAAGGAAAGGGGGTGGGGTAGTGTTGCTGATTAAAGAGGAGATTCGTGCAATAGTAAGGAAAAACATTAGCCTGGAAGAGTGGAATGTGTATGGGTGCGGAACACCCAAAGGACAAAGAAATGTTAGTGGGAGTTGTGTACAGACCACCGAACAGTAGTAGTGAGGTTGGGGATGACATCAAGCAGAAAATTAGAGATGCGTGCGGTAAGCGTACAGCAGTTATTATGGGTGACTTTAATCTGCATATTGATTGGGCTCACCAAACTGGTAGCAATGCGAAGTGGGAGGAATTCTTGGAATGTATAAGAGATGGTTTTCTCGACCAATATGTCGAGGAACCAACTCGAGAGCAAGCCACCCTAGACTGGGTATTGTGTAATGAGAGAGGATTAATTAGTAACCTTGTGGTGTGAGATCCTTTGGGGAAGAGTGACCATAACATGGTAGAATTCTTCATTAAGATGAAGAGCGACACAGTTAAATCTGAGACCGGGATCCTGAACTTGAGGAAAGCTGACTTTGATGGTTTGAGATGTGCATCGGCTAGGATAAGCTGGCAAAGGATACTTAAGGGGTTGACAGTGGATAGGTAATGGCAGACATTTAAAGAATGCATGGATAAACTTCGACAACTGTCTATCCCTGTCTGGCGAAAGAGTAAAACGGGCTCATCCATGGCTAACAAGGGAAATCAGGGATAGTGTTAAAGCCAAAGAGAAGGCATATAAATTGGCCCAAAAAAGCAGCAAACCTGAGGACTGGGAGAAATTTAAAATTCAGCAGAGAAGGACAAAGGGTTTAACTCGGGAGGGGAAAATAGGGTTCGATTCCGGCCTCGGGTCACTGTCTATATGTAATTTGCACATTCTCCCCGTGTCTGCGTGGGTTTTCTCCAGGTGCTCTGGTTTCTCTCACACTCCAAAGATGCGCGGGTTAGGTTGATTGGCCGTGCTAAATTGCCCCGAGTGTCAGGGAGTAAATAAGTGCAATTATGGGATAGGGCTTGGGTGGGATTGTTGTGGGTGCAAACTTGATGGGCCGAATGGCCTCCTCCTGCACTGTAGTGATTCTATGGTATTGTTACAAACCTCGCTGATGCTGCGTGCATCCCTAAGTGGGAGATGCAAAACCTTGGCAGTGACCCAATGCATCCTTTTATCCCAGAAGAGGTTTTTTAGGCTCTTCTGTATTTTTGTGACAAAGTCCAGTGGGGCTGGGGGATCAAAGTGACCAGCCAGTACCAGAGCATAGCGGCAATCAGCTAGTTATGAGGAATGTTTGACTCCTGTAGGACAGCACTCAGAGCAGTCATGTCCAGCGTCCTGTGACTTTGCCCTCCAGCCAGTTCGCCAGCCAGGATGCCTCAGCCAGACTCAGATGGATTCCCAGATGGAAGAAGGACATTGGTCATTCTCCAAGTGAAGGGCCTGACCTCCTTCAGTAGGGAATCCATCTGCTACTCACTGACTAAGAGTCCAGAACTTTGAAGGGCAGCACGGTGGCACAGTGGGTGGCACAGTGGTTAGCACTGCTACCTCTCAGTGCCAGGGAACCAGGTTCAATTCCCAGCTTAGGTGATTTATTTTTTGTGGAGTTTGCACATTCTCCCATGTTTGTGTGGGTTTCCACCGGATGCTCCGGTTTCCTCCCACAGTCAAAAGATGTGTGGGTTAGGTGGATTGGCCGTGCCAAATTGCCCCTTAGTGTCAGGGGTAAATATGTGGGGTTACGGGGATAGGGCTTGGGTGTGATTGTTGTCAGTGCAGGCTTGAGGGGCCGAATGGCCTCCTTCTTCACTGCAGGGATTCTATGATTCTACCTGACTCCATCACAGCCTCCTTATCTTTTCTACATCCCTCACCCAATCTGCCTTCACTGTCCTCTCTTCCAACACAAATCCAAGCCTACAGTCTCACCTTCAGAGGGGAAATAGTAATTCACTAATGATCCCCAATGCCCCAACCCTGAAAATCTTTCATTGAGTTGCACAGAATCCCCAGGACAGAAACAGTCATGCAGCCCAGCTGGTTAATCCTGATGCTTCTGTTCCACACAGAACCTCCCCCCACAGCGAATATCCTTCTATTACTTTCTTCCTCCTTTTATTTTTCTCATTTCTCACCTTCTCCTTAACTACGTCTTGTAGCAGCTGGCTCCACATTCTCGCCACTCCTTGGATCGAGGAGTTTGTCCTGAATTTCCCACTGAACTAATACATAACATCTTATATGGGGTGGGCACGGTGGCACAGTGGTTAGCCCTGCTGCCTCACAGCTCCAGGGACCCGGGATTCGATTCCCGGCTTGGGTCACTGTCTGTGTGGAGTTTGCACATTCTCCCCGTATCTGCGTGGGTTTCCTCTGGGTTCTCCGGTTTCCTCCCACAGTCCAAAGCTGTGCAGGTTAGGTTGATTGGCCGTGCTAAATTGCCCCTTGTGTTCCAAGATGTGATGGTTAGAGGGATTAGTGGAGTAAATTTGTGTGGGGATAGGGCCTGGGGTGGGATTGTTGTCAGTGCAGACTCGATGGGCCGAATGGCCTCCTCCTGCACTGTAGGGTTTTTATGATATTTAGGGTTTGGAACTGTGAACACTGTCCCACATTTACCCTGTGGGCTAGATTTTATGGTGACAAAATGGGCAAGCTTTCCTATCCCCTCCGCGCCCCCCCCCCCCCACTGCTCCTCTGCCACCATGCCCCTCCCCCACCCAGCAGCAATCAGTCCCCGGTAGGTGAAGACACTATTCTGCTCAGAGAAGATTGCCTTCAGTTCTGAGTGTCAGTGGCTTCACAGTCTTTGTCTCTCCAGCGAGGCAGCAACTTCCCTTTGTGAATTGCTGGCAGTGATGATCAGTTCGAATTGCGTAAGTGGCCACCCTCAAGGTGACTGTGGTCTTAGGGTTAACCCAGGCATCAGTCAGAGACCTTTGTAGCTCACCACTGCACAAAAGGCTGCAATGTCTGAGTGAGCAAGTTACTTCATCTGTCTCACCGCCAGTAATGCTATTCAGGTTCAGAGGGCCAGAGGCATCACGTGTATTGCTGGCTTCAAGTCAAGTTTGAGTAATCTGATTTGATGTTGATTTGATTTATTATTGTCACATATTGTATTGGGGTACAGTGAAAAGTATTGTTTCTTGCGTGCTATACAGACAAAGCATACCATTCATAGAGTACACCAGGAAAAAGGGAAAGAGAGGGTGCAGAATGTAGTGTTACAGTCTTGATTTGATTTGATTTATTATGGTTACATGTATTGATATACTGTGAAAAGTATCCTTTCATGCACTTTATACAGACAAAGCACACCATACATAGGGAAGGAAAGAGTCATAGAGGTTTACAGCATGGAAACAGGCCCTTCGGCCCAACTTGTCTATGCTGCCCTTTTTATTTTAAACCCCTAAGGTAATCCCAATTGCCCGCATTTGGCCCATATCCCTCTATACCCATCTTACCCATGTAACTGTCTAAATGCTTTTTAAAAGACAAAATTGTACCCGCCTCTACTACTACCTCTGGCAGCTTGTTCCAGACATTCACCACCCTCTGTGTGAAAAAATTGCCCCTCTGGACATTTTTGTATCTCTCCCCTCTCACCTTAAACCTATGCCTTCTAGTTTTAGACTCCCCTACATTTGGGAAAAGATATTGACTATCTCGCTGATCTGTGCCCCTCATTATTTTATAGACCTCGATAAGATCACCCCTCAGCCTTCAACACTCCAGCGAAAAAAGTCGCAGTCTATCCAGCCTCTGCTTATAACTCAATCCATCAAGTCTCGGTAGCATCCTAGTAAATCTTTTCTGCACTCTTTCTAGTTTAATAATATCCTTTCTATAATAGGGTGACCAGAACTGTACACAGTATTCCAAGTGTGGCCTTACCAATGTCTTGTACAACTTCAACAAGACGTCCCAAATCCTGTGTTCAATGTTCTGACCGATGAAACCAAGCATGCCGAATGCCTTCTTCACCACTCTGTCCACCTGTGACTCCACTTTCAAGGGGCTATGAGCATGTACCCCTCGATCTCTTTGTTCTGTAACTCTCCCCAACACCCTACCAGAATGTAGTGTTAAAGTCATAGCTAGGGTGTACAGAAAGATCAACTTAATATAAGGTAGGTCCACTCAAAAGTCTGATGGCAGCAGGGAAGAAGCTATTTTTGAGTCGGTTGGACGTGACCTCAGAATTTTGTATCTTATGCACAATGGAAAAGGTGAAGAGAGAATTTCCGGGGTGCGTGGGGTCCTTGATTATGCTGTCTGCTTTTCCGAAGCAGCGGGAAGTGTAGACGGAGTCACTGGCTGGGAGGCTGGTTTGTGTGATCGATTGGGCTTCTTTCAAGATTCCTTATAGTTTCTTGGTCAGAGCAGGAGCCACACCAAGCTGCGATACATCTGGAAATTATGCTTCTTATGATGCATTTGTCATCATCAACATGTGGCCATTTGGGCTCCACTGGCAGAGCCTGGGATAATTGCCAACAATGTCCAACTTGAGTGACCAATGTCAAAGGATCATGTAGGTGTGTGCCCGCCATCCTGGCCGTAGTCAACTTCTAGGTGCCACAGATGTTCTGTCCACCAGCCCAAAGGGAGGGCTGACTTCTTGCAGATGAGAGCTGCCCGCTGAAGAGACGGCTCATGAGCCCGGCTTAGAGATCCTGGGACAGAGGTTGGGATGCGGAATGAAACATGGACCAGGGCCATCACTGGGCAGACAGATTTTGATGCTTGAACCATGCAGGGAGGCTCTTGGCAATTTTCTCCAGCCATGCCTCACAAATCATGATGGTGTGCAGCCCCTTAGACAACTTGGCGCTCGAGAGAGGCGAGGCCTCGGCAGAGGATGACCGAATGGAGTGAGCCTCACCCCCAATGATGAGATTTGGAATGGGCCTAAGATGGTGGAGAAGGAGCCATGTTAATGATGTGTCGAACACGGAGTGGGGCAAGAGGCTTCAACCGAGATACACAGGAATCGCTAAGAATGCAATGTTTTAACGAGGAATGTGGAATTTGTTAAGCAATGACACCTCATTCACTTCTTCCTGACTGCACCAAGGTGGGCTGTGCATGTGCCAAGGCTCATGCACTATCTGAGACCCTTCAGAGAGTCAAAAAAACTCTCTTGATCGCAGTCAGTCAATCCCAATCCGTGGATACCACACAGAGGAAACATAAATACAGGAAAAATAGCAAATATTTGATTTGATTTATTATTGTCACATATATTGGGGTAGATTGTTTCTTGCTCGCGATACTGACAAAAACATTGGACAAAAGCAAATTACAGCGGATGCTGGAATCTGAAACCAAAAGAGAAAACGCTGGAAAATCTCAGCAGGTCTGGCAGCGTCTGAAAGGAGAGAAAAGAGCTGACGTTTCGAGTCCAGATGACCCTTTGTCAAAGCTAAAAGGCATAAAAAGTGGGAGATATTCATATTGCCGGGGGAGGGAATGAAAGATGAGTCATAGTCGCAGAAACCAGGGAAAACCAGGCAGCCCACAGAGAGAATAAAGGGTGTGAATGGCCAAACTGCAGAGAAACTAAAATGGAGATGTTGGGGGAGGAAAATGGATGGGACAGAGATAAGATTTAGAAAAGGAGAAGCAAAGGTGGAGAAAAGGAGAGGGAAGGGGCGTAATGTAGGGGAAAAGAGTGGGAAGAAAAATGAAGAAAGACAATGAAGAAATAAAAGGTAGAGAACGGTAAAAAATTAAATAAAATAGAATTTTTAAAAAGTGGTCGAGGTGGGGTAGAGCAAATTCTCTGAAGTTGTTGAATTCTATGTTGAGACCGGAAGGTTGTAAAGTGCCGAACCGGAAGATGAGATGCTGTTCCTCCAGTTTGCGTTGAGCTTCATTGGAACACTGCAGCAGGGGGAGGGAGGGGGGGAGGAAAATGGATGGGACAGTGAGTACAAGCCCAGTCGATCCAATCTTTCTTCATAAGTCAGTCCTTCCATTCCACCCTGTGGTACCCTACCACTGCCACTCTATTTATTGCCACACTCTTTGCTTCCAGTCTGGAAATTGTATTGAGGATTGCACACAGCAGCATCGTGCAATCATAGGTTGAGATGATTCACGGATTCCCAGGTCACGGCGAGTCTGTGTTCCATGTTTTGTAGATTGCCCGAGATTGCTCCTTTTTTAGGTTATTTGAAGGGGCTGCACTTCAATTTTTAGTCGCACATCAGCACCAAGCTCCGAATCCTCAGTGGGGACGGAGGAGGAGATTATCACTAGCTTGTTGCTGGGCCTGGCCAAGGTCTGACCTGACTGTCTGCTCCTCTACCATGCTTACATTCACAGCCAGGTGGCATTGGAGAGGGAGCACGTAGTGTCTACCTGCACACTTCAGGCCTTCCATGACCAGTGGCACCGAAGGGGTTGGGGTGCATCATTACCCCAGTAATGGTATTTCAGTTGGATTAGTTAAGTTTCCTTTGTTTTATTTTAGTTCCGGTGCCCCACCAGGGGCTGTCACCCCTCTTCAACTTGTTTACTTTATTGATCTTTGTTTTACCCAAATGGGCATATAGAGGAGTCAAAAAATACTGTGGATGCTAAAAATCTGATACAAAAAGAGAAGAAGGCTGGAAAAAACTCAGCAGAGCTGGCAGCATTCCTGGCGACAAAAATAGACTTAATGGGCGGGATTTTACAGCCTGGCTCGACCCAAAGCTGTAAAATTCTGCCTGAGGCCATCAGACCTTTCCAAGATCCACCCCTCGCCGTTCCAATTCCCGTGGCAGTTGGGACGGTAAAATCCCAGCCAATATGTTCAGCCCGTGTTCAATCCACCAGGCGGCACAATGGTTAATGCTGCTGCCTCACAGCCCCAAGGACCCGGGTCACTGTGTGTGTGGAGTCTGCACGTTCTCCCCGTGTCTGCGTGGGTTTCCTCTGGGTGCACCAGTCTCCTCCCACAGTCCAAAGATGTGCAGGTTAGGTGGATTGGCCATGATAAATTGCCCCTTAGTGTCAGGGGGACTAACTAGGGTAAATGCATGGGGTTATGGGGATAGGGCCTGGGTGGGATTGTTGTCAGTGCAGACTCGATGGGCTGAATGGCACTGTAGGGATTCTATGATAAGACTTTTTCAGAGCTGTTTGGCTTCCATATCAATGCAGTTCTCCTGGGTCAACTCACCATCTGATTCCCAATTTCCTCAGTCCAGTCAAAGACATGGACTCAAGCCCCACCCTTGGACATTCATACCCTGGCTTCAGTACACTGCTGAGTGTAGCTTGTCTGTGCACTTACTCAGAAACTGAACTCCAACTTATTGCTGACTCCTTTCCCAAAGCGCGTGAAAATAATGGACCTTTTATCAAACTCCCAGAAAAGTAAAGCTTCTCTTCCAACCAGCTCCCACAGCACAACATGTCACTCGCATGTCATAAGAACATAAGAACTAGGAGCAGGAGAAGGCCATCTGGCCCTCGAGCCTGCCCCGCCATCCAATAAGATCATGGACTTATCATGGACTCAGCTCCACTTACCTGCCCACGCACCATAACCCTTCATTCCTCCACTGTTCAAAAATTTATCTATCCTTGCCTTAAAACATTCAATGAAGTAGCCTCACTCCTTCTCTGGGTAGGGAATTCCACAGATTCATAACCCTTTGGGTGAAGAATTTCCTTCTCAACTCAGCCCTAAATTTGCTATGCCCCCTATTTCTAGTTTCACCCGCCAGTGGAAACAAGATCAAAGCTATGATCCTGGAAACTGTGGACCATTTTCGGTACCTTAGAAACCTCCTCCTGACAAAAGAGAGATGAAATTCATCACCACCTCCAATGTGCCAGATCAACCTTTGGTTTACTGAGAAACCTGAGTGTAAGGTCATGGTTTAACAAGCAGCAGTGATTCCCGCAATCCTGGCTGGAATTTTCCAATGTCGTGTGCCCCGCCGTCGTTGCCAGCGAGAAGAGAATTTGACGGTTGGCCAAATCCCCATTCATTGCAGCGGGACTGGAGAATCCCAGCCATGGACGAGGAGGTTGGAGAATTCCAGCCCTAATACGCTTCAAAGACTTGGTTACATGCTTGAGCCACACTTAGCTTCATGCAGGAGTCTCCAAGAGTGTTATCCCAAGCCCAGGTACCTTCAGTTGTTTCATCAATGACCACACCTTCAATGTTAAGTCAGAAAGTGAGGTTCTTTCCTGATGTTCATCCTTCAATACCATTATCCCAACCAAACTCATCCCCAAACTCCATACTCTAGGGCTCGGATCCTCCGTCTGTGACTGGACAGAATTCCTAACCCACAGACCGCAATCAGTAAGAATAGGCAACAACACCTTCTCCACAATTATCCTCAACATCGGTGCCCCACAAGGCTGTGTCCTCAGCCCCTTACTATACTCCTTATACACTTATGACTATGTGGCAAAATTTAGCTCCAACTCCATTTTCAAGTTTGCTGATGGCACCACTGTACTGGGTCAGATCTCAAATAATGATGAGACGGAGTACAGGAGTGAGAGAATCTAATGGAAATGGTCGAGAGCTTCAAGTTTCTAGGTATCCAGATCACCAACTACCAGTCCTGGTCCCTCCAGACCCACCTTACAGTTAAGAAAGCCCACCAATGCCTCAACTTTCTCACGAGGCTAAGGAAATTTGGCATGACTCTCACCAATTTTTACAGATGCACCCTTTACGGATGTATCACAGCTTGGTATGGCTCCTGCTCTGCCCAAGACCGCAAGGAACTAAAAAGGATTGTGAACGTAGCCCAGTCCATCACTCAAACCAGCCTCCCATCCATTGATTCTGTCTCCAATTCCCACTGCCTTGGAAAAGCAGCCAGCATAATCAAAGGACCCCACGCACCCCGGACATGCTCTCTTCCGCCTGCTTCCATTGGGAAAAAGATACAAAAGCCTGAGCACACGTTCTAACCGACTCGAGAACAGCTTCTTCCCTGCTGCCATCAGGCTTTTGAATGGACCTACCTTATATGAAGTTAATCTTTACACCCTAGCTATGACTGCAACACTATATTCTGCACTCTCTCCTTTCCTTCTCCCCTATGTACTCTATGAACGATATGTTTTGTCTGTATAGCACGCAAGAAACAATACTTTTCACTATATCCCAATACGTGTGACAATAATAAATCAAATCAGATCAAGATGTTCAATTCTATTCGCAATGCCTTCCTGCAATCAGACCAAAATAATGTCAGCCTCAAGTGTGTTAGTGCAACATTTTCAATCAGGCTCTTAAACATTGGAATCAGGTGTTATCAGTTTATTGAATAAACAGTACAGGCAAATAAGTACTTAACTGCACCCCCCACACCCATGATCTGATTGAAGTTTCAAAAGTGTCACAGTTCTGAGGTCTGTATCTTGGGCCATTTTTTGAATCCAAATACTCAACAGGGACAATTCTCCCAGTGCCCTTATGTCATCATACATAAGTTAAAAAAGTGTATAAATTTTTCATAAAGTATATAAAAGTTATAAAGTATATAAAAGTTTCAACACGCTTCTCCATAGGAGAATTTAATTGACTTTTCCAAGATCAAAAATTTCAGTTTTCCTTTTTTTTAAAAATCATCTCCACTTTTGTTGAACTAACGTGATTACTGTGTCATGTTTACAGACTCACCATCACATATTAGTGCTATTCAAACAAGTGAAACCATCAATTACACACAAACAAAATTGCAAGCTTGTCTTTGCTTCTTTTTTTCATTTGAACCAGTTGAAAAGAACACATGCGGAGATGGTTTGCAGCGCTAAACAAGTTTTACACTTTCAATGTTTTCACACTGTTGTGGGAGAATCGTTAAGACTGTCAGATTGCAGAAGTTCAAGAGCTCGGTTCACTGCAAACTTCTCAGGGGCAATGAGGAATCCTAAATAAAGCCGGCTTTGTCAGTGTTGTACAGCAATGCAGTCAGCTCACTTGTATAGCAAAGATAAAAGGTTGCCGCACGGTGCGTTACTTAACCAGTTGGTCGAGCTTTATTAGATAGGTGTTGCTTGCTAGGGACGGCACGGTGGTTAGCACTGCTGCCTCACAGTGCCAGGGACCCGGGTTCAATTCCCGGCTTGAGTCATTATCTGTGCAGAGTCTGCACATTCTGTCTGTGGATTTCATTCCACAGTCCAGATGACATGCTGGTTAGGTGCATTGGCCATGCAAAATTCTCCCTCAGTATACCCGGAGTGTGGCGACGAGGGGATTTTCACAGTAACTTCAATGCAGTGTTAATGCAAGCCTACTTGTGACGCTAATAAATAGACTAACCTAAACTGCTTAGAGTCCAGGATGGGAGAGAGGGAACACACCGCAAATGTCTCTGATGGCGTCACCACAAGTCACGTGACTAATCAGAGACGCATTTGTTTACAATAATAGTGATCCATGCCCACATCCTGAGAATAAATAATAACAAAAATAGTTGCTTATGATCTCAGTGTAACTAGTGATAGAAGATAAATACTGCCTTTATCTCAGTGTAAACAGTGATAGACAATAAATACTGCCTTGCTCACATTAACCATAAAAATACAAAAAGCATTCCAAAAGCTTATACAAAATAAAATCCGTAAAAAAATAAATACTGAGAAATGAAAACAGTTATAATAAAATGCTTCTCTTGAATCATGCATAATATTCAGTAAGGCCACCCCATAAGACAAATACAACTTTTGTAAAACACATCAAGTTTGGCAAGTACCCAAATCATTTAAAGCAGAACATTCACAGATCTTCGGGCGGGATTTTCCAGCCACGCCCACCCCAAAGCTGAGAAATCCCAAGGGCAATGAACCTTTGCAGGGTCTTTCTTCTTGAACATATTCAAGGCTGAAGGCAGCAGATGAGTTAACAAAGGGTACGGGGAGCAAGCAGGAACGTGGAATTAAGGCCAAATCAGATCAGTCACGATCTTATCAAATGGTGGAACAGTCACAATGGGCCAAATGTCCCACTAAGATTCCTACTTCATGATTTCCCAGGAGGGAAGAAATTAAAAATGACATTCAAGGACATAAAATTTTCAGCTTTGCAGTCACGATATTCTGATGAGCCACTTGCATGGCAAAGCCACACAAATCAAACAAGATCTCAGAAAATTCTACCGCATGAAGAAGCGCCGTTTGCAGTTGTTGAAATTTAAAGTTCAAAATAGATTCTTTATTGACAGATCTTCCTCAATATATGGCAGTTCATCAATGGGAAAAATGCTCTTTGATACTCAGCAATTCTTCACTGCAAAGTGTTTTTCCAATATATAGCAATTCTCCACCAGGAACAGTGTTTTCAATATACAGCAACTCTTCAGTGGGGGTGTTTTTGTATATACATCAATTCTTCACTGGGGACAGTGTTTTTCAATATACAGCAATTCTTTACTGGGGACGGTGGTTTTCAATATACAGCAATTCATCACTCAGGACAGTGGTTTTCAATATACAGCAATTCTTCACTGGGGACAGTGATCCTCAATATACAGCAATTCTTTACTGGGGACGGTGGTTTTCAATATACAGCAATTCATCACTCAGGACGGTGGTTTTCAATATACAGCAATTCTTCACTGGGGACAGTGATCCTCAATATACAGCAATTCTTCACTGGGGACAGTGATCCTCAATATACAGCAATTCTTCACTGGGGACAGTGATCCTCAATATACAGCAATTCTTCACTGGGGACAGTGATCCTCAATATACAGCAATTCTTCACTGGGGACAGTGTTTTTCAATATACAGCAATTCTTCACTGCGGACAGTGTTTTTCAATATACAGCAATTCTTCACTGGGGACAGCGTTTTTCAATATACATCAATTCTTCACTGGGAACAGTGGTTTTCAACATGCAGCAATTTTTCACTGGGGACAGTGATCCTCAATATACAGCAATTCTTCACTGGGGACAGTGATCCTCAATATACAGCAATTCTTCACTGGGGACAGTGTTTTCAATATACAGCAATTCTTCACTGGGGACAGTGATCCTCAATATACAGCAATTCTTCCCTGGGGACAGTGATCCTCAATATACAGCAATTCTTCCCTGGGAACAGTGATCCTCAATATACAGCAATTCTTCACTGGGGACAGTGTTTTTCAATATACAGCAATTCTTCCCTGGGAACAGTGATCCTCAATATACAGCAATTCTTCACTGGGGACAGTGTTTTTCAATATACAGCAATTCTTCACTGGGGACAGTGATCCTCAATATACAGCAATTCTTCACTGGGGACAGTGTTTTCCAATATACAGCAATTCTTCACTGGGGACAGTGATCCTCAATATACAGCAATTCTTCACTGGGGACAGTGATCCTCAATATACAGCAATTCTTCACTGAGAACAGTGATCCTCAATATACAGCAATTCTTCACTGTGAACAGTGTTTTTCAATATACAGCAATTCTTCACTGGGAACAGTGTTTTTCAATATACAGCAATTCTTCCCTGGGAACAGTGGTTTTCAATATACAGCAATTCTTCACTGGGGACAGTGATCCTCAATATACAGCAATTCTTCACTGAGAACAGTGATCCTCAATATACAGCAATTCTTCACTGTGAACAGTGTTTTTCAATATACAGCAATTCTTCACTGGGAACAGTGTTTTTCAATATACAGCAATTCTTCCCTGGGAACAGTGGTTTTCAATATACAGCAATTCTTCACTGGGGACAGTGATCCTCAATATACAGCAATTCTTCACTGGGGACAGCGTTTTTCAATATACATCAATTCTTCACTGGGAACAGTGGTTTTCAACATGCAGCAATTCTTCACTGGGGACAGTGATCCTCAATATACAGCAATTCTTCACTGGGGACAGTGTTTTCAATATACAGCAATTCTTCACTGGGGACAGTGATCCGCAATATACAGCAATTCTTCCCTGGGGACAGTGATCCTCAATATACAGCAATTCTTCACTGGGGACAGTGTTTTCAATATACAGCAATTCTTCACTGGGGACAGTGATCCTCAATATACAGCAATTCTTCACTGGGGACAGTGTTTTCAATATACAGCAATTCTTCACTGGGGACAGTGATCCTCAATATACAGCAATTCTTCACTGGGGACAGCGTTTTTCAATATACATCAATTCTTCACTGGGAACAGTGGTTTTCAACATGCAGCAATTCTTCACTGGGGACAGTGATCCTCAATATACAGCAATTCTTCACTGGGGACAGTGTTTTCAATATACAGCAATTCTTCACTGGGGACAGTGATCCGCAATATACAGCAATTCTTCCCTGGGGACAGTGATCCTCAATATACAGCAATTCTTCACTGGGGACAGTGTTTTCAATATACAGCAATTCTTCACTGGGGACAGTGATCCTCAATATACAGCAATTCTTCACTGGGGACAGTGTTTTCAATATACAGCAATTCTTCACTGGGGACAGTGATCCGCAATATACAGCAATTCTTCCCTGGGGACAGTGATCCTCAATATACAGCAATTCTTCACTGGGGACAGTGTTTTCAATATACAGCAATTCTTCACTGGGGACAGTGATCCTCAATATACAGCAATTCTTCACTGGGGACAGTGATCCGCAATATACAGCAATTCTTCCCTGGGGACAGTGATCCTCAATATACAGCAATTCTTCACTGGGGACAGTGTTTTCAATATACAGCAATTCTTCACTGGGGACAGTGATCCTCAATATACAGCAATTCTTCACTGGGGACAGTGGTTTTCAATATACAGCAATTCTTCACTGGGGACAGTGATCCTCAATATACAGCAATTCTTCACTGGGGACAGTGTTTTCAATATACAGCAATTCTTCACTGGGGACAGTGATCCTCAATATACAGCAATTCTTCCCTGGGGACAGTGATCCTCAATATACAGCAATTCTTCCCTGGGAACAGTGATCCTCAATATACAGCAATTCTTCACTGGGGACAGTGTTTTTCAATATACAGCAATTCTTCACTGGGGACAGTGATCCTCAATATACAGCAATTCTTCACTGGGGACAGTGTTTTTCAATATACAGCAATTCTTCACTGGGGACAGTGATCCTCAATATACAGCAATTCTTCACTGGGGACAGTGTTTTTCAATATACAGCAATTCTTCACTGGGGACAGTGTTTTTCAATATACAGCAATTCTTCACTGGGGACAGTGTTTTTCAATATACAGCAATTCTTCACTGGGGACAGTGATCCTCAATATACAGCAATTCTTCACTGGGGACAGTGATCCTCAATATACAGCAATTCTTCACTGAGAACAGTGATCCTCAATATACAGCAATTCTTCACTGTGAACAGTGTTTTTCAATATACAGCAATTCTTCACTGGGAACAGTGTTTTTCAATATACAGCAATTCTTCACTGGGAACAGTGTTTTTCAATATACAGCAATTCTTCACTGGGGACAGTGTTTTTCAATATACAGCAATTCTTCACTGAGAACAGTGATCCTCAATATACAGCAATTCTTCACTGGGGACAGTGTTTTTCAATATACAGTAATTCTTCACTGGAGACAGTGTTTTTCAATATACAGCTATTCGTCACTCTGTACAGTGTTTTTCAATATACAGCTATTCGTCACTCTGTACAGTGTTTTTCAATATACAGCAATTCTTCACTGGGAACAGTGTTCCTCAACGTACACCGATTTTCCTGATTCAATATCACTCTTCAGTGGGACTTTGCTGCTGGGATTAGATGATGGTCCAGTCATCTCCTGCTGAACAAAAGATTGAAAAAAGAACATGAGTTGTCATGTTTGCAAACAGCGAAATAGGAATGCACGAAATGGGAATGCACCTGACAATCCATTGCTTCAGCCAGTTACTGCCACTGAATTTATTACCTATTCTGACTATTCCCCCATTTACCCCCAATTTTCCAGTCCTTTCCTACCTCCATAACTGACTCTTCCATCATCCTACATCAATTCAACACTTTCCATTTTCCTGACCCTAACCATCTCTTTGTGAGAACGTGCAAACCCTAAAAAGACAATCACCCAAGGCCGGAATTGAACCCAGGTTCCTGGCGTTGTGAGGCAGCAGTGCTAACCACTTTGCCACTGTGCCGCCCCCTTTCCATTCCAGCCATTCACAACTTATCAAGTCACATGTTTCATTTCTTTACTTTCACCTTTATCATTTGTTCTGTAATAAAAACAGAAAATACTGTAGATGGTCAGCACTGAGCTTGTACATTCTCCCCGTGTCTTCGTGGGTTTCCTATGGGTGCTCCAGTTTCTTCCCACACTCCAAAGATATGCAGTTTTGGTGATTAACCATGCTAAATTGCCCCTTAGTATCGGGGGGCTAACAGAGTAAATATGTGGGGTTACGAGGATAGAGCCTGGCTGGGATTGTTGTCGGTGCAGGCTCGATGGGCCGAATGGCCTCCTTCCGCACTGGAGGGATTCTATGATTTTATTCCCAGCATCTGCAGCATTTTGCCTTGGAAAGTAAAAGGTTGACTTTTTTTTAAAAAATCTGCAAGTAGGAACTTTAATTAATAACATCCACTTGACTCTTTAAAAGATGCCTTCAATTGAATTTTTTTTTAGACATGAATAATTCTTATTATTCAAGTTTGCAGTATAAACCTTCAAGCAGTTTGGTTTTCACAATAAATATTATTATGGACTAGTCAGTAATACAGTTATTGAAATCCTCTCTATAAAGGCAGAACGTTTGAGTATCCTCGCGTTTCCTAAGTTTAGTCACTTTTCAAGAGTAAATTCATTGCAACTTGATAAAGACAAATTAGTTCTAAATTTTTAACTGGCATTAAACTCAAGAATATTAATATAATCTTGTACATTTTTCCCTCAAGCAGGGTTTACTTTCATTGCTCTATAAAATATTGACAAAACTTTGTAAAAATAATCCTCCCATCTGTGTGTCACCAAAATCAAACAACACAGCATGCAGTCAATGTTGGAATGTAACCAGTGACAACTTTGTATTGGAGGTAATGTGACCAATGGTAACAAGCTGTAAGGGTCAGCTGACCCAATAAACCATGGAACCAATTGCAGAATGATGTGATAGTCAGCTGACTCACTATAAATAAGAACCTGTTGGGAATTGTGGATTGGCCGAGGGCGAGGCCACAGGTTTGGAGTAATGAAGTTTCTTTATTAAACCCTTTCTTTGATTTATAAGTTGGAGTACGTTTTGGCATATTTTATTGTCTGCATTTGAAGAGTTCCTTCCGAAGAAAGTCAACACTGTGGCCATCCATACTTTTGGCTCAATTTCCTCATTCTCCATTAAAAAAATACTCACCAACAGCAAAATGGGTGGCACTGTGGCACATGGGCATCATGATGCCACATAGGCGGCACAGTGGTTACCACTGCTGCCTCACAGCACCAGAGGCCCAGCTTCGATTCCCGGCTTGGGTCTCTGTCTGTGCGGAGTCTGCACATTCTCCCCCTGTCTGCTTGGGTTTCCTCCCACAGTCTGAAAGATGTGCTGGTTAGGTGCACTGGACGTGTTAAATTCTCTGTCAGTGTACCCGAACAGGCACCGGAGTGTGGCAACTATGAGATTTTCGCAGTAACTTCATTGCAGTGTTAACATAAGCCTACTTGTGACACGAATAAATAAACTTTTAAAAAATATATAATTGTATCACCATTTCTGACTACAATAAAGGAATGAACGGTTTACAGAACGGTTCAAAGCAACAGATGAATTTCTAACTGATCACTTGTGTTTGGTTCCAATACTTACAATCCTCTCAGCCTCAGCATTGTTTCCATCGGTCTGTTTGGTGCATGTTTTACCTGCTGATGGTGAACAAATACAAGGAGTGATATCAATGAGAAAATCAACTAAGCAAAAGTTTTCAATAAATAGACCATTAATTAGCCCATAAATTATTTCGCAGAGCTAGTCAGCCTTTAATTTTTAACCAGGTGGTGTGCCAAGGTTTAACAAGTCATAGGAAATTCCATTGTTCATGATAATATTAACCTATTTATTTCAAATGCTCTAAAGTAACATAGGAATTCCATAGAAATATATTAAAAACTGGAGGATCGCCTGCCATCACCAGATGGCAGGCCTGTCATGTGAGGAGAGACTAAGTCGGTTAGAATTCTATTCACTGGTGTTTAGAAGAGTGAGGAGGCATCTCATAGAAACTTATAAAATTCTAACAGGGTTAGACAGGGTAGATTCAGAAAGAATGATCCCAATGGTGGGGGAGTCCAGAACTAGGGGTCATAGTTTGAGGATAAGAGGTAAACCTCTTAGGACTGAGGTGAGGAGAAATTTCTTCACCCAGAGTGTGGCGAATGTGTGGAATTCACTACCATTGAATGTATTTGAGGCCAAAACGTTGTCTGATTTCAAGAAATTAGATATAGCTCTTGGGTAAAAGGGATCAAGGGATATGGGAGAAAAGGGGGGAATCAGGATATTGAATTCGATGATCAGCCATGATCAAAATAAATGGTGCAGCAGGCTCAAAGGGCCAAATGGCCTACTTCTGCTTCTAGTTTTCTATGTTGCCATCATTTCAAAACTCAGCAATGTTGTCCTTTGATCTTAGGGTAATAAGAAAATAGAACTGAGACAGTCAAAATAAGTGAATGTGGCAAGAAAAAGTGAAGGTGACTGATTGGTCTTGTGCAAAGACAAGTAAAATATGAACAAAAGTTTTTCTGTAATGAATGGAGGTAGGGTGGCACAGTGGTTAGCACTGCTGCCTCACAGCACCAGGGACCTGGTTCAATTCCGGCCGACAGTGTGTGTGGAGTTTGCACGTTCTCCCCGTGTCTGCGTGGGTTTACTAAGGGTGCTCTGGTTTCCTCCTACACTCCAAAGATGTGTGGGTTAGGTGGATTGGCCATGCTGAACTGACCCTTAGTGTCAGGGGGACTAGCATGGTAAATACGTGAGGTTACGCGGATAGGGCCTGGCTGGAATTGTTGTTGGTGCAGAATGTTGGACCCCCTTGGAGGACGAGAGGGGGGATTTAATAGTGGGAAATAAGGAAATGGCTGAAGCTTTAAATAAGTTTTTTGTGTCGGTCTTCACGGTGGAAGACACCAATTGTTTACCGAATATTAACGATAGAGGGTTGGTAGGAGGAGAGGTACTCAATACAATTAATGTTACCAGGGAGGCAGTGCTTGGTAGACTAACGGGACTGAAGGTGGACAAGTCCCCGGGCCCGGATGGAATGCATCCCAGGGTACTGAAAGAATTGCCAGAGGTAATAGCGGATGCGTTAGTGGTTATTTATCAAAATTCATTGGATTCTGGGGTAGTGCCGGCGGATTGGAAAACGGCTAATGTTACGCCGCTGTTTAAAAAAGGAAATAGACAAAAGGCGGGTAACTACAGGCCGGTTAGCTGAACGTCTGTAGTTGGGAAAATGCTAGAATCCATCATTAAAGAAGAAATAGCAGGCCATCTGGATAAGAATGGTTCGATTAAGCAGACGCAGCATGGATTCATGAGGGGAAAGTCATGCCTGACGAACATGTTGGATTTTTATGAAGATGTGACTAGTGCGGTTGACGGAGGGGAACCGGTGGATGCGGTGTTTTTGGATTTCCAAAAGGCGTTTGATAAGGTACCTCACAAAAGGTTGCTGAAGAAGATTGGGTCACACGGAGTTGGGGGTAGGGTGTCAGCGTGGATTGGCTATCCGACAGGAAGCAGAGAGTCGGAATAAATGGGTGCTTTTCTGGTTGGCAGATGGTAACTAGTGGCGTGCCGCAGGGATCGGTACTGGGGCCTCAACTATTTACCATTTATATAGACGATCTGGAGGAGGGGACTGAGTGTAGGGTAACAAAGTTTGCAGACGACACAAAGATAAGTGGAAAAGTGAACTTGGCTATTCCGCACACATGAGGACGGCCTAAACCGAGATGTTGGATTTATGTCACATTATCAGTAAGCCCAACAGCTTGCCTCCTGGGCTTGTAGAATCTCACTAGCTGTTCTGTCTGGAGACAATACACATTTCTTTAACCTGTGTTTAATGTTCCCTCCACCCACATTGTCTGTACCTTTAAGACCTGGCTGGCGGTAGGATTTGCATTCTAATCAGTATTCTGCAACTTGATTTTGTCTGTTTGCACTGTTTGAGAGCACATTTCCACTCCATCTGACGAAGGAGCAGTGCTCCGAAAGCTTATGGTATTTGCTACCAAATAAACCTGTTGGACTTTAACCTGGTGTTGTGAGACTTCTTACTGTGTTCACCCCAGTCCAACGTCGGCATCTCCACATCATTGCTGCATCTGTACAGGGCTTTGGTGAGGCCGCAGCTGGAATACTGTGTGCAGTATTGGTCCCCTTATTTGCGGAAGGATATATTGGCCTTGGAGGGAGTGCAGAGAAGGTTCACCAGGTTGATACCAGAGATGAGGGGGTGTTGATTATGAGGAGAGACTGAGCAGATTGGGTTTGTACTCGTTGGAATTTAGAAGGCTGAGGGGGGATCTTATAGAGACCTATAAGATAATGAAGGGGCTGGATAGGGTAGAGGTGGAGAGATTCTTTCCACTTAGAAAGGAAACTAGAACTAGAGGGCACAGCCTCAAAATAAAGGGGGGTCAGTTTAGGACAGAGTTGAGGAGGAACTTCTTCTCTCAGAGGGTGGTGAATCTCTGGAATTCTCTGCCCACTGAAGTGGTGGAGGCTACTTCGTTGAATATGTTTAAATCACGGATAGATGGATTCCTGATCGGTAAGGGAATTAGGGGTTATGTGGATCAGGCGGGTAAGTGGAACTGATCCACTTCAGATCAGCCATGATCTTATTGAATGGCGGGGCAGGCTCGAGGGGCTAGATGGCCTACTCCTGCTCCTATTTCTTATGTTATGTTCTGATGTTCTTATGTTCAGACGCGATGGGTCAAATGGCCACCTTCTCCACTGTCGAGATTCTAATATTCTACGAGTGAACATTCCATTACATGTTGAAACAATGTTAAATATATACGCCATGTAATCACTTTTTCATTCACAAAAATTAATTACCAATAATATTGATTTTGTTATTGCTAGATTCAAGGAAGGGAAGACATTTCTGAACTGTGGTCAGAAGAACTTCCTTGATTAGTGTGTCTAGCCTAACTGAAGAGGAGGCATTGCTGGATCCAGGGATGGGAAATGAGGTGGGTAAATAGACCAATGTGGGAACATCTGGTTAAGAGTGACCACGTATCTTAAGGTTTATCTTGGTAAGCGACAAATCAAATATAGAACATCTAATTTGGAGCATAATTTCATTATGATGAGAAGGAATCGAGCCAGGATAGAATGGAACGACATAAAAGACTGATTAACAAAGTCAAGGCTTATGGACTGGAGGAATAAGAATGGAGCCAGATGAGAGCCACCACACCCAGCTGGGCAACAGTGCATTGCGGGTTAGTGGGGCGGCACGGTGGTACAGTGATTAGCACTGCTGCCTCACAGCGCCAGGGACCCGGGTTCGATTCCCGGCTTGGGTCACTGTCTGTGTGGAGTTTGCAAATTCTCCCTGTGTCTGCGTGGGTTTCCTCCGGGTGCTCCGGTTTCCTCCCACAGTCTGAAAGACATGTTGGTTTGGTGCATTGACTCAAACAGGCGCCATAGTGTGATGACTAAGGGAATTTAACTGCAATGAAGTTACTGTGAACGTCAGCTTGAGATTAATGAATAAACCTTTTTTTTCTTTTTAACTACGTCAAAGGCTGCAGACAGGTTGAGAAGAACAAGAGTCATACAGTGCAGAAAAGGACCTTTGGCTCATCGAGTCTGCGAGAGGAAAAAGTTTACACGTGTCACAGTCACGTAGGATGTCATCTTTTACATTGGTGGGAGCCATTTTGTGCTGCGTTGGGACAGAAACCTGATTGGAGGGATTCAAAGATGGGAGGTCACGGAAAGATTGCAATGGATTTGGGAGGTGAAAACACATTTAAAGATTTTGGAGGGCAATGGGAGGTTGCAGATAGGATGGTATTGGGCAAGGACACTGAAGTCAATGGTTGTTTTTTTACTGGAGAGGGATGATGACATCAGATTTGAAGGAGACCTTTAACAAAACCAGCTGACATTGGAGCCAGGAGGGGACATGGTAAGGTTCTGTGGATTAGTGGAAACAGGATTGAGGGAACAGGGGGCGGATTTCAGGGGCAGAATGATCTTACAGGGGGCAAGAGGGGCAATAAGAAAGTAAGTAGAGGAAGATGCGAGTTTGGGGCTGGATCAGGGGGAAGCAAAGACGTTTGGGCCTGGTGAGCTCGTGGAATTGTTGGATGGTCTTGAACTTAGTGCCAATGTAGCCCATCTGATCTTTGTACTTATTGCTGAAGGGGAGGATGGAGGAGCAGGGAGGCGAGGTTTCGGTGGAGAAAAGAAGTCGGGATCATAGAATCTACAGTGCAGAAGGAGGCCATTCGGTCCATCGAGTCTGCACCGACCACAATCCCACCCAGGCCCAATTCCCGTAAACTCTCATATTTACCCTGCTATTCCTCCTGATACTGAGGTTAATTTAGCACGGCCAGTCAACCTAACCCGCACATCTCTGGAGTGTGGGAGGAAACCGCAGCACCCGGAGGAAACCCACGCAGACACGGGGAGAACGTGCAAACTCCGCACAGACAGTGACCCAAGCCGGGAATCGGACACAAGTCCCTTGCGCCGCGGGGCAGCAGTGCTAACCACTGCTTTAGATTCCAGAACCTCATCTTTATATTCCAGAATAATCCTGGAACGTGCGGAAGCAGACAGGAGCAGGGGAGTGTATGAAGTACAAAATAGAAAATGCTACGGAAACTCAGCAGGTCTGACAGCATCTGTGGAGAGAAAATAGAGCCAACATTTTGAATCTGGGTGACTCTTCATCAGAGCTATATTACCCACAGTACTTTGCCTTTATTTGAGTGTACGAAGCAGTCCAGCTAGATCCAGTTCACATCATGAATGGATTTGATTGTTACAGCTCAGGGGGTTGACGGTGGTAATGTCAATGGACTAGTAATCCAGAAGCCCTGGCTAATGTTCTCGGAATACAGCAGCTGGTGGAATTTAATATTCATTCTTTAACTCAGTAAAAATCAGGGGGTAAATAGCACCCTGGTGGTCACTGTGAGTGAAGCAAATAATCTGTCAGTCAGTCACACTTCTTTCCCACAGCACTTTGCATTTGATGCAACAGTTTGGAAACACCCTGTCGCTGAATCATCGATACTTACATAGCACAAGGACTGCAAGCAAGAAAATTGGCAGCACCACAGCAAGAATTCTACTTGTTTGTAGATAGAATGTTGCCTCGCATCCTTTATCTGCGATTGATAAGATACAAACACAGAAATTGTAGTTCTAATCAGCACCATTAATCAAAAGACTGAATGCAGTCACTGAAAATGAATACAATAAATATATATTGTAATGCACAGGCCGGAATTTTCTGGCCATTACCACCAATGGAATGTTCCGGCCCCACTGACAGTGAATCCGCCCCCCACCCCCCCACCGACCCCCTCACCTCCCCGACCCCCTCACCTCCCCGACCCCCTCACCTCCCCGACCCCCTCACCTCCCCACCCCCCCAGCCACAGGTTGACAACGGTGGGACCGGTAGAATCTGCCCCTGGCCAATGGCGGGCCAACTCCGCTGCCATTAAACACACCACGGGGAGCACAGAAAATCCCATCTTAGTCTTCACTGTAAGCACACAAATCATGAGAAAAATTAACTGAGGCCTTTCACTTATAGAAATCTTTAGCTCCCAACCTTTGAACTTGCATGATAATCACCAATATAAAATAAAGGGCCCGATTTTACCAAAATTTTGCGCCTGTTTTCGGGCGCGAAATCGCGGTAAAGTTGGGCGTCGGGCCTAAAACGCGATCTGCACCCAACTCATGGCAGATCGCGTCTTTACCGAGCGCCGATCCGGGCGTGGGTCTGGCATGCATTTGCATGCATTTAAATCGACTGAATGAAGCTCGCGCCCAACTTTACCGATGAATCCGACTTCACCAGGTTGCAGCCCATTTCGCCCCTGCGCATTAAACGACCTGCTAAATAAAAGTCCGAATGGGACTTCAATTCAGCAGGGAAACCGCCGAAGCCAATCCCCCCCGACCATCCTTAGTGGACCCCACCCCCCACGAACCACCCCGCAGCCACCCCCCCCGTCCCCCCCCCACTGATCAGACCCCCCTGGGAGGCAGGCCCCGCTGGCAGACCCCCCCCCCCGGGATCGGACCCCCTTGGGAGGCACACCCCTGACCTAGCTTGATCGCCGGTCTCCCTCCACCATCCTTCCGATCTGTAGTCCGTCGACAGCCTCATGCATGTTCCTGGCCTTGCTCTGCCTTTCCCTGGGGGTGGGGGGTGGGGGGGGATGGAGAAGGGGAGTGACGTGTCTCCCCTGAGGGAGGGGGAGTGGAGAAGGGGAGTGACGTGTCTGCCCCTGGGGGGGGGGGGGGGGGGGCCTGCCAGTCTGCGGCCGATCCCTCCGCCCCACCGGAGGAGGGATCGGAGGAGGGATCGGAGGAGGGATCGGAGGAGGGATCCCCCCCCCCCAGGGGCAGACACGTCACTCCCCTTCTCCATTCCCCCCCCCCCCCCCCCCCAGGGAAAGGCAAAGCAGCACAGACAGCAGAGAGGATGAAAGGAATTCCCTTTGGAGGATAATGTCCAAATCACGGGAACTAAAAACCTGACAGTCCAAAATCTGGGATAATATTTCAAAGTGTATATCCCCCCATCCCTGTCCTGTAATATTATGATGTGGAGATGCCGGCGTTGGACTGGGAGTAGTCTCACAACACCAGGTTAAAGTCCAACAGGTTTATTTGGTAGCAAATACCATAAGCTTTCGGAGCACCGCTCCTTCGTCATTTGGAGTGGAAATGTGCACATTTCCACTCCATCTGACGAAGGAGCAGCGCTCCAAAAGCTTATGGTATTTGCAACCAAATAAACCTGTTGGACTTTGACCTGGTGTTGTGAGACTTCTTACTGTAATATTATCCCAGATTTTGGACTGTCAGGTTCCTGTGATTTGGACATTATCCTGCAGAGGGAATTCCTTTCATCCTCTCTGCTGTCTGCGCTGCTTTGCCTTTCGCGCCCGAGCGCGCTGCCTGCGGTCTGTTCCGAACTGCGCATGCGCAGTTGGAGCTCCGGCCGCTCCAATAGCGTTAAGCCCCGCCCAATAGACCGGTGCCGAAAAAAGACGTATGGGCACGCTGGAGCGCGGCTGCCGGGCGCGGATCCGTTTGACGACCGGACCCGGCACTTAGTCCCGATTTGGTAAAATCGGCCCCAAAGTGTCAATTCGAAAGCTGGTGTCGGAGCAGCGGGACTTGGGTGTTTATGTGCACAAGTCATTGAAAGTGTCAGGATAGGTTGGGAGCACAGTTAATAAAGCATACAGCATCCTAACTTCATTCATAAGGGCACAGAGTACAAGAGCAAGGAAATAATGTTGAACTTGTCCAAGTCAATCATTCAGCCTCGCTAGAATATTGCAACCACTTTGGGGTGCACACTGTAGGACATTTGTGAAGGCATTGGATAGAGTATAGAAAATATTTAAAGCTTATTTGTTGGTGTCACAAGTAGACTTACATTAACACTGCAGTGAAGTTACTGTGAAAATCCCCTAGTCGCCACACTCTGCCGTTTGTTCGGGTATACTGAGGGAGAATTTAGCACGGCCAATGCACCTAACCAGCACATCTTTCAGAATGTGGGAGAAAACCAGAGCACGCGGAGGAAACCCATGCAGACAAGGGACGAATGTGCAAACTGCACAGTCAGTGACCCAAGCCAGGAATTGAATCCAGGTCCCTGGCGCTGCGATGCAGCAGTGCTAACCATTGTGCCACTGTGCTGCCCAAGTTTGATGGATTCATTATCAACTTTGCATCCGTCATCATCATCTTTCGGACTGTGGGAGGAAACTGGAGCACCTGAAGGAAATCCATACAGACATGGGGAGAACTCTGCACAGACAGTGATCCAAGCCGAGAATCGAACCCAGGTCCCTGGCACTGTGAGGCAGCACTGTGCCACCCCATTTACTGAGAATGCTTTCAGGGATGAGGAACTTCAGTTAAAAAGATAAGCTGTGGAAGTTAGGACTGTTTTTCTTTGGAGAAAGGAAGATCAAAAGGAAGTATTCAAAATCATGAGGGACCTGGGCAGATAGTTGGAGAGGAAACTTTGTGAAAGAATTGCAAACAAGAGTAATTAGTAAAAGAAGCAATGTTGATATGAGGAATAATACCTTAATGCAGTGGCTGTTTGGGTGGAATGCATTCTCTGAGTGTGTGGTGGAGGCAGGTTCGATAGAAGCATTCAACACAGCATTAAGGAATTCTAATTAGAAAGAAAACAGGGTTGGGGGAAGAAGGCAGGGAAATAGATCTAGGGGACTTACTCAGAGAGCTGGTGTAGACACAATGGACCAAATAGTCTCCTTCTGCACTGTAACAATTCTGTTATGAATTTTTCAAATGATTCACAGAATCATAGAACCCCTACAGTGCAGGAGGCCATTAGGGCTATCAAGCCTGCACCGATAACAATACCACCCAGGCCCTATCCCTGTAACCCCACATATTTACCCTGCTAATCCCCCTGACACTAAATGGACAATTTACCATGGCCAATCCATCTAACTCGCACATCTTTGGACCCACGCAGACACGGGGAGAACATGCAAACTCCACACAGACAGTGACGCAAGCCGGGAATTGAACCCAGGTCCCTGGCGCTGTGAGGCAGTAGTGCTAACCATTGTGCCACCGTGCCTTCTTTAAGAAAAAAATGTAAAGTTAAAGTAAATTTTATTTATTAGTCGCAAGAAGCTTATATTAACATTGCAATGAAATGATTATGAAAATCCCCTAGCAGAAGTCTTGAGTGGAGCATTGACGTTGGTCTGGACTGCCTGGGCCGAAAGGCCTGTTTCTGCACCGGGTGTTCGAAATAATTCTCAGTGTTCACATAAAATTGCCAATCACGTAGAAAAGAAAGTTCCAGAGAAATTTCTTTGCAGACGAGATTCTGAAGCAGGGAGCATTTGAGATGGGAACCATTGCATCTATTAAAAGGAAGTTTGGATAAGTCTTTGAAGCAGAAGGTGATACGGGGCTAGGAGGAGATAGCCGAGCAGAGTGATTTGATTCAGATTGGTCTAGCAAGCTGGCAGAGACACAATGGGCCAAATGGCCTCCTTTAGCACTGGAAACTAATAACCAATTGATATTTCCAATGAAAACTTGTGACAAAAATGACAATGTAATCATCTCTCCCAATCACACTATTCCGGACAGGATTTTACTTTTAGAATTAATTTGTTTGCTACAATTTTATCATTGAATACTCACCCGCTCGATTATTTAGTTCCACAATCTGGAACGCTGACCCAATGATCACACTGATTTCACCCAATGCAGTTACCAAAGGCAGTGAAACTGGAGATAAATAAAACAAAATCAGTATACTCACATAGAAATCCGGATCCGTTGTTTTCCTGCTGTAGCTCTGGGAAATGCAATTGATCGGGAAAAGTACAGGAAACATCCTGTGCTTGGGATTGATTACCTTGGATGCAACAAACGCAGGAAAATTAAGCAGGAAAGAATAGCGGCTGAATAGTCTACCCATTTCAATTCAATGGATAGAAAACCGAGTAGTCTTCTTTATGGATATCCATGTCTTTCTGTCCTACTCTCCTGTAAACCCAGGTGATCCAATAGTCCCAGAGCAGATCTGAAGGCTCATTGACTTGAAATGTTAACAAGGGCAGGGTTCACCACTTGCACTGTGAGAAGGATGCACAGATGCTTCATTGTGATTTGGACAAGTTGAGTTAGTGGGCAAATGCATGGCAGATGCAGTGTAATGTGGATAAATGCGCAGTCATCCACTTTGTTAAAACAGGAAGGCAGATTATTACTTGAATTTCTATAGATTGAGAGAGGGGAATGTGCAATGAGACCTGGGTGTCTTCGTACACAAGTTAAACATGCAGGAAAAGAAGGCAAATACTATGTTACCCTTCATGGTGAGAGGATTCGAGTTCAGGAGCAGGGATGTCTTGCTGCAATCATACAGGGCCTTGGTGAGGCCACATCTGGAATATTGTGTGCAGTTCTGGTGTCCTTATCTGAGGGAGGAAGTCCTTGCTATAGACGGAATGCAAAGAAAGTTTACCAGGCTGATTCCTGGGATGGCAGGACTGAAGTATGAGGAGAGATTGAGTTGGTTAGGATTATATTCGCTGGAGTTTAGAAGAATGAGGGGGGGATCTCATAGAAACCTTTAAAATTCTAACAGGTCTCGACAGCGCAGATGCAAGAAGGATGTTCCCAATCGCGGGGGTGTCCAGAACCAGTCCAAGGATATAGGGTAGACAGTTTAGGACAGAGATGAGGAAAAATGTCTTCACCCAGAGAGTGGTAAGCTTATGGAATTCACTACCACGTAAATCAGTTGAGGCCAAAACATTGCATGTTTTCAAGAAGGAGTTAGATATAGCACTAGGGGATCAAAGGATACCGGAGATATAGGCTACTGAGTTGGATGATCAGCCATGATCATAAAGAATGGTGGAGCAGGCTTGAAGAAACGAACATAGAAACATATAAACTAGAAGCAGGGGAAGGCCATTCGGCCCTTCGAGCCTGCTCCGTCATTCATCATGATCATGGCTGATCATCAAATTCAATATCCTAATTCTCTCATTACCCCCATATTTTTTGATCCCTTTAGCCCCAAGAGATATCTCTAATTTCCTCTTGACCGACTCCTGTTCCTTTCTACATTTCTATGTTCGGCAGAGGTTATTTGGAAACACTAAGGTAGAAATTAGTTTGCTTGTCCATTTACTGGATATAAAATGGCTGCTTTGTATACCAATTTCTGACATTCCCGGTCCTACATCCAATCTACTTCTAGTGGTATGGTCGCTTTAGTATTGCTCTACTCTGCTTTAAGACTTCCCGTAAAACTGCCTGCAGTCAGCGGTGTCTCAATTTAGATATACAAAAAGGTCCCAGCATCTGGAAAAACAATGAAAGGGAATAAGTGCCGAGAAAACTTTGACAAGTTTTTTTCCAGAGAAATAGCCACTGAAAACACTCCAGGGACATGTGGTGATATAAACAGGGCCTAGTTTTAAGGCTGATAAAATTGGATATCCTAAATTAAAGAATTGGGCACATTGAAATCAAACACAGTCAAACAGCAGGCAGGCCAATTGTACAATACACAAATGTGTCTGGGCCTGACCCATCAACCACCCATCAAAGGTCGTTACACTCTACTTGAGACTTAGCAGGAGATCATGGCACCTCATTGAAATGCATCGGTCTATTGTTAGAAGCCCAGATCGGGCCAGACTTTCTGTCACCAAGAGATCCTGTAGAAACCTTACCTGATAACAAGTTTAACAACATGGAGATGGACACCTGGGGGGCGGACCCTGGTGTCCTGTCAGGCAGACATCAAGAAACTCACTGGGTATTGGAATCCCCTCCTGGGACCTCATTGGCCAGAAGCCAGAGAAGGTTCTGGAAAGGCAAGCAGGCTGGGGATAAAGGCACACACTCAGAGGCACACAGGAGCGAAGACTCGACAGGGGACACAGCCGTGTCCATTCGGAAGACTGACCAGAGAAGGAAGGAAGGAAGAAGCGGCCATCGAGACTCACCTTCGTGACGACAGACCAGAGGGGACTCAGAGAATCGGGCCTGCAGTTTAACCAAGCCATCTTTACGGGTAGTATACTTGAATCTGCTGGGGTATCCTCTTGTTTTATGTGGGTAATTTAAGGGTTAATAGTGTTATTTAATAAACTTGTTGAATCTTTACTTGTGTTTGTCCTTTGTCCACCTTGCAAATAAGGGCACCGGGGTAAAACCTTGGAGTAAGTAAACTGGTTGAAAGTATCTGAGAATTAACAGGTACAACAGACAGTGTTCCCCTCTCAGCACAGAGTACCACAGCTGGACATTGCCAATCTGCACTCAGCCTTCCTACATTTTCCCCAACCAAATATCTAGCAGAAACTTAGCGAATCCAAGTTTGAAACACTACACTGAACAGCCTCTCTCGTCACCTTCTCAATCACTTCCCCACCCGCTCCTCACCCTCCCAATTTCCCAGAATCTAAACCTCCCAGACGAATATTGACCGTGAGGGCTTTATTGTGTTTGTTGCGAAGCTGAGTTTGTGAAGTTGATAAAGATGTAAAGAAGGTAAAAACAATGCTAGAGAGAAAAAACATTGCGTGATCCTTTTAAAAGTTGGTGTTTTGTTTCAGTGCTTGGTGGTCTAAAACGCAAAGTACATCCAAAGTCCAAGCTGAAACATTTGTATCAAAATGTCAAGCAGTAGTCTTGACAAGGCAACCTGTTGTTGTTTGAATTTTGCCCAATAAATGTAAAGCAGGCACTCAGCTACCAAGAACCTATAAGATTTGAATTTGATGTTGTTGACAACAACAGACCAATCCTATTGTAGGAAAATTGATAGGTCATCGCAGGTATAAAAAAGAATGCAAGGGGGGAAAAACAGGAGGTAGCAACTGTCACCTCTCAAGATTTGAGCGGGAGAGAGCAGCTCTCTAACCTGCAGCTTTATACATCTCTTAAGAGAACACACCATCTAACCAGCGAAAGGTACAAATCAAAAAGAACTCATAGACAGAGAAATCAACCAAGAAACTTCAGAAGGTTCTGAAAGATACAAAACCTGGTTGTATATTGTTTGAGAGTGTCTAAATTGTTTTTTTGTTGTTAATGAATGGGCATTGTATTTATTTGAACAGCATTCCAGTAGAATCTAATTTTATTCAGTATGCTAATTGGTTAGTTAAAGTTCCCTGTTAGTTAAATAAATAAATTGTTAAGTGTTCATCTTAAAGTCAGTGTCAGGTATTTCTGTTAGTTAACCATGAAATGTCACAGAAGAACAGTTCACACCTTCGCACACACTTTTAGCAGATTACGAGGTGAGATATTCCTCTTTGGGGGGATCTGGTGTTATGTCTTTAGGGGGTCAAACTCCACATCATAACATACTCTACAAATATATCATTTATCTTTGAACTTACTTTTGATCTTCAAGGTATCAAGTAACTTTTTTCTTTTCTTGTCACAAGCCTTCTTACAAATCAATAATAAGGACGATATTAGCGCGGGACAAAGAGGAAGCAGCAACATCCACCGTGTGTTATGAAGTCCTATTGAAAGAACAAAAAGTCAGATTAAAAGTCATTGCTGCTTAATTCACCACCTCTGAAAACATAACAAGAATATGCAGCATGCCAATCACTGGCGGGTTTTATGGTGCACTTGAGGGTGATACAACAGATGTAATATATGGATGTTCAAGGGAGTTATAAGGAGAGGCTGGAACTACCTCGGTAGCATCCAAGAATTACAGCCCCAATACACTTCAAAGACTTGGTTACATGCTTGAGGAACAGAATTGAAACTACAGTAACAACTCAGCCTTCAACACCATTGTTCCTACAAAACCCATCTCCAAACCCCGTGGCTTAGGGCTTGGCTCCTCCCTCTGCGACTGGATCTCAAACCAGAGTCTAAGTACATGGCTTAGCGAGGAACAGTGATTCCCGCAATCCTGGCTGGAATTCTCCAATGTCGTGTGCCCAGCCGCTGCCGTCAGCGAGAACAGAGAATTTGATGCTTGGCCAAAGCTCCATTTATTGCAGCAGGACTGGAGAATCCCAGCCATAGGCGAGGCTGGAGAATTACAGCCCCAATACACTTCAAAGACTTGGTTACATGCTTCAGCCACACTTAGTTTCATGCAGGAGTCTCCAAGAGTGTTATCCCAAGCACAGGTACCTTCAGTTGTTTCATGAATGACACACTTTCAACATGAAGTCAGAAAGTGAGGTTCTTTCCTGATGTTCAGCCTTCAACACCATTATCCCAACCAAACTCATCCCCAAACTCCATGCCCGAGGGCTCGGCTCCTCCCTCTGCAACTGGATCCGAGACTTCCCAGCCCACAGACCATAATCTATAAAGATAGGCAACAACACCTCCTCAACATCGGTGCCCCACAAGGCTGTGTCCTCAGCCCCTTACTATACTCCTTCAACACCTTTGACGGTGTGGCCAAATTGCCCATCAACTCGATTTTCAAGTTTGCTGACAACACCACCGTAGTGGGTCAGACCTCAAATAATGATGAGACAGAGTACAGGAATGAGATAGAGAATCTGGTGAACTGGTGTGATGCCAATAATCTCTCCCTCAATGTCAGCAAAACGAAGGAGATAGTCATTGACTTCAGGAAGCACAGTGGAGGACATGCCCCTGTCTACATCAACGGGGATGAAATGGAAATGGTCGAGAGCTACAGGTTCCTCAGTGTCCAGATCACCAACAACCTGTCCTGGTCCCTCCATGCCAATGCTATAGTTAAGAAAACCCACCAACGCCTCTACTTTTTCAGGAGACTAAGGAAATTTGGCATGTCAGCTATGACTCTCACCAACTTTTACAAATGCACCATAGAAAGCATTCTTTCTGGTTGTATCACCGCTTGGGATGGCACCTGCTTCAAGACCGCAAGAAACTATAAAGGGTCGTGAATGAAGCCCAGTCCATCACACAAACCAGCCTCCCATCCAATGACTCCGTCTACATTTCCCACTGCCTCAAAAGCAGCCAGCATAATCAAGAACCCCCTGGACATATTCTCTTCCACCTTCTTCCGTCGGGAAAAAGATATACAAGTTTGAGCTCACGTACCAACCGACTCAAGAACAGCTTCTTCCCTGCTGCCATCAGACTTTGAATGGATGGATCTTTCACTACACCCTAACTATGATTGTAACACTATATTCTGCACTCTCTCCTTTCCTTCTCTATGTAAGGTAAGCTTTGTCTGTATAGCGAGCAAGAAACAATTCTTTTCACTCTAGACTAATATGTGACAATAATAAATCAAGTCAAATCAAAATCAAATTGAAAAGCTAAGAAGTTATATTAAACTAGTATCAAACCTTGATTACCCGACATATAGAATACTGTTCACTCCTACATTCATAAAAATGATAGAGGCACTCGTGAAAGTGCGTAAAACATTCACAAGAATTAAATCAGAATTTGAAAGTTATATCGATCAGAAAGAACTGTGACTATTTGATCGGGTAAATGATAAGATGTTTACACTTGCGGCGAGGCCAAAATGAGTGAGATATATTATATATTATAAATGAGATAATTGTGAAAGTTTCAGAATTACTTCATTAATTAAATTAAGTTGCTCAGCTGAAATGTGAGCCCTCAGGATGGATTTCCATCCCAGAACCTGTAGGGAGAATTGGAAACTTTTCCAGTTGGGCACACCCACACCAGGAGAAAGTGACTGCGAATGTGGGATTTTCATTCTGGAGGACATCTGATAACTGATGTTGGATCTACTGTTCCCCCTCCCCCCAAAAATACTGTTCAGAGCCAATCACAGGGGTTGCCGGGACCTCAAAGCTCTGGAACTTCACCAGCAAAACAAAAAAAACCCAGCCCCCCCCCCCAGCCCTCACCCATCACACATTCCCCATGCCCCATCCATGCCAACTCAGACCACCTCAACCTCCAGCCCACAAACCTTCTATGAAAACCACTACTGCTCACCCACCCATCTCCAATGGCCCGTCATAATCTATGCCAATCTATGGCACATATATTCCAATCACCCAGTAAATACTCTGTTAAAACTGTACAGGACCTTGGTGAGACCACATTTGGAATATTGTGTGCAGTTCTGGTCACCTCACTATGAGAAGGATGTGGAAGCGCTGGAAAGAGTGCAAAGGAGATTTACCAGGATGCTGCCTGGTTTGGAGGGTAGGTCTTATGAGGAAAGGTTGAGGGAGCTAGTGCTGTTCTGTCTGGAGTGGAGGAGGCTGAGGGGAGACTTAATAGAGGTTTATAAAATGATGAAGGGGATAGATAGAGTGAACGTTCAAAGACTATTTCCTCGGGTGGATGGAGCTATTACAAGGGGGCATAACTATAGGGTTCAATGAACTGTATCGTAACAACAGCGTGCGAGGAAAAACTAATCATTGAAGCCTAATTATGTATTCTTAACTAAGAGTCCATACAGCTGCACTCAAAGGAAAACATTGCCTAATTGACAGCTCTTACTCTGTGATCTATTCTGTCAATTGCACAATGTTGATCTTCACGACGTAGGTGGTGTCAAGTGCTTGCCATTTCTGCTATTGAAATTTTAAAGGTATGGATGATTGATACTTTTATAGAGCTGTAGTAAAAAGAGTATTTTTACGAAAGTAGAAGGTTATGAATCAATGAGTAGTTATTTTTAAATAGTCCATACACACTATTGTGACTGTTGAATTCATCGGTTACAGAGTACGTACTGGGTAAATGGGCATTGAAGTGTCATATACATAGAACATAGAACAGTACCGCACAGAACAGGCCCTTCGGCCCACGATGTTGTGCCGAGCTTTATCTGAAACCAAGATCAAGCTATCCCACTCCCTATCATCCTGGTGTGCTCCATGTGCCTATTCAATAACCGCTTAAATGGTCCTAAAGTGTCTGACTCCACTATCACTGCAGGCAGTCCATTCCACACCCCAACCACTCTCTGCGTAAAGAACCTACCTCTGATATCCTTCCTATATTTCCCACCACGAACCCTATAGTTATGCCCCCTTGTAATAGCTCCATCCACCCGAGGAAATAGTCTTTGAACCTTCACTCTATCTATCCCCTTCATCATTTTATAAACCTCTATTAAGTCTCCCCTCAGCCTCCTCCGCTCCAGAGAGAACAGCCCTAGCTCCCTCAACCTTTCCTCATAAGACCTACCCTCCAAACCAGGCAGCATCCTGGTAAATATCCTCTGCACTCTTTCCAGTGCTTCCACATCCTTCTTATAGTGAGGTGACCAGAACTGCACACAATATTCCAAATGTGGTCTCACCAAGGTCCTGTACAGTTGCAGCATAACCCCATGGCTCTTAAACTCCAACCCCCTGTTAATAAAAGCTAACACACTATAGGCCTTCTTCACAGCTCTATCCACTTGAGTGGCAACCTTTAGAGATCTGTGGATATGGACCCCAAGATCTCTCTGTTCCTCCACAGTCTTCAGAACCCTACTTTGACCCTGTAATCCACATTTGAATTAGTCCTACCAAAATGAATCTGCCGTCCTTACCCGGTCTGGCCTACATGTGACTCCAGAGCCACAGCAATGTGGTTGATTCTCAACTGCCCTCTGAAATTATGTTGGCATGGAGAGTATGTGGGGCGAGGGATGTATGGTCTTTGGTGGAGGGCCATCAAGGACACATGGGCAAGACCTTTCAAAGATTCTGCATCCAGACTATGGTTTGTAACACCAGTGAGAGGCCACGACCCACGATTCCTTGAAATGCTGTTCCAACTCCATGAAAATTGCACAGATGTCTGTCCTGACTTTGGAGGTTTGGTGTTGTGCAGAGGTGGCACACAGCTCACAAACTTAACCTGCATTGGTGAAAATTGGGGCAGCCTGGAAATGGGGCCAGGATCCCGGAATCAGGTCCTGCCCATTATTTTTTCAACGAAGGACTGCAAAAAGAATCCAGTCCCATTTCTCTAGCCTGTCATCTGGATTCCTCAGCAGTAATAACCTCTTCTTAAGGGTTGGCAGTGAATGGGGCCTTACCCTTACCACCTGCTTCCCCAGATCACAGGAAGGAAAGTCAAATGGAGCTTAAAAAAGCAGAGTGATCCTTCACCCAGTGGAGATTCCTGGATGCATGACTTTCCAGAAAAAAAAAAGTCAGGAACAATAGATTTGTTACAGCTACTGATTCTCTGTGGGATCGGCACAAGCTGGATTTTTAAGAACTTTATTAGTGGGACATGGGCGTTACTGGCTGGCCAGCATTTATTGCCCATCACTAATTGCCTTTGGAGGGCAGTTGAGAGTCAACCACATTGCTGTGGCTCTGGAGTCACATGTAGGCCAGACAGGGTAAGGAAGGCAAATTTCCTTCTCTAAAGGACTTTAGTGAATGAGATGGGATTTTCTGACACTTGTTTCATGGTCATCAGTAGATTCTTACTTTTTTAAATTAAATTTAAATTCCACCATCTGCCGTGGCGGGATTTGAACCCTGGCAAATGTAATGTTGTCATTTATCTCAAGAGGCTTGGAATACAAAAGCAGGGATGTACTTCTGAGGCTTTATAAAGCACTGGTTAGGCCCCATTTGGAGTACTGTGAGCAATTTTGGGCCCCACACCTCAGGAAGGACATACTGGCACTGGAGCGGGTCCAGCGGAGATTCACACGGATGATCCCAGGAATGGTAGGCCTGACATACGATGAACGTCTGAGGATCGTGGGATTATATTCATTGGAGTTTAGGAGGTTGAGGGGAGATCTGATAGAAACTTACAAGATAATGAACGGCTTAGATAGGATGGACGTAGGGAAGTTGTTTCCATTAACAGGGGAGACTAGGACGCGGGGGCACAGCCTTAGAATAAAAGGGAGTCACTTTAGAACAGAGATGAGGAGAAATTTCTTCAGCCAGAGAGTGGTGGGTCTGTGGAATTCATTGCCACAGAGGGCTGTGGAGGCCGAGACGTTGAGCGTCTTCAAGACAGAAATTGATAAATTCTTGATTTCTCGAGGAATTAAGGGCTATGGGGAGAGAGCGGGTAAATGGAGTTGAAATCAACCATGATTGAATGGTGGAGTGGACTCAATGGGCCGAATGGCCTTACTTCCGCTCCTATGTCTTATGGTCTTATGGTCCTCAGAACATTAGCTGAGCTTCTGGATTAATAGTCTAGCGACTGGGCCATTGGCTCTCCCAGCTCTTTCCTAGCAATTTGAATATCTCTGTAGAGAGATTACAAAAGCAGCAGACAGTATTTAATGAGGGATCCACCAGCAAAAAGCATAAGACCAGCCTGGCAGAGTGTACAGGAATATTAACATCGCTGCGGAATATCAGAAACAGTGCGACCCTGCTCAGGGGGAACATGGATCAGAGGGGTTTGATGTGGCCAGGTCGGTCAAAAGCACACTTGTTGTGCAGGATTGCTGGTACCAGGAGACAGGGAATGAACTGATGTTATTAATGGTATGGTGGCACAGTGGTTGGCACTGCTGCCTCAGTGTCAAGAACCCGAGTTCAATTCCGGCCTCGAGTCACTGTCCGTCTATGTGGAGTTTGCATGTTCTCCCTGCCTCTGCATGGGTTTCCTCCGGGTGCTCTGGATTCCCCCCAGATGTGCTGGTTAGGTGCATTGGACATGCTAATTCCTCCCTTAGTGTACCCAAATAGGCGCTGAAGTGTGGCGACTAGGGGAATTTCACAGTAACTTCACTGCAGTGTTAATGTAAGCCTTACTTATGACTGATAAATAAGCTTTACTTTTAACATGTTAAATTGGAATTTAATGTGTCAGAATTTCTGCATTGTAGGAATACCAACTGGGAGCAAAGAAACAGAAGCTCAAACAGTACCTTCAACTGGAATCCAACACAGCATCGCACCAGCAAAAAGGAGAAATGACAGCATTGGCAAATACTGCCAGGCTTGGAGCACATATTGGAGAGAGAGAAAACCTGCAATGATGAGCAAATTCACATCAATATTACTTGAACAAATAATATTCACATATCTGAAACAATTGCCCCACATTCAGAAACTGATTTTGGTTTCTAAATTTGAATTATTAATGTCACAAGTAGGCTTACATTAACACTGCAATGAAGTTAACTGTGAAAATCCCCGAGTCGCCACACTCCAGTGCCTGTTCGGGTACACTGAGGGAGAATTTAGCACAGCCAATGCATCTAACCAGCACGTCTTTCGGACTGTGGGAGGAAACCAGAGCACCCGGAGGAAACCCACGCAGACACGGGGAAGATGTGCAGACTCTGCACAGGCAGTGACCCAAGCCGGGAATCAAACCTGGGTTCCTTGGAGCTGTGAGGCAGCAGTGCTAACCACTGTGCCACCTAAAATGATACCAATATGGCTTTTAAAATTTCATACAGTCTCTATTATTAAATGTGACATTTTTGAAACTTTCAACACCAACGGAAGAAATAACAGATTTCTCTTACATTTAGTTTTCGACACGAGCAGGAATGAAATGATTGTACAGCTTAAGACAGGGCCAGCAGTAGTCAATGTGGCAACAAACAATCCTATTGTGCAATAATGCAGCGGTGAAAGACCTGAAATAGATTTGAAACTTCAATATTTTGATAGCAGTTTACAAGTTACAAGCAAGATTTTCTTCCCCTTGGGATATGATTATTAAGCATTCTGACTGTTGAAAATAGAACACTCTCCACCAGGGACCCAGTTGCGACCTTCAAGCATTCTCACACCTATTCAAGGTGACATACCATACGCTCATAGAATCCCTACAATGGCAGAAGAGGCCATTCGGCCCATTGAGTCTGCACCGACTCTCTGACAGAGTATCTTACCCAGACCCTCTCACCTACCCTACCCCCAAAACCCCACACATTTACAATGGCTAATCCATCTAACCTGCACTTCTTGGGACACTAATGGACAATTTAGCATGGCCAATCTACCTAACCTACATATCTTTGGATTGTGGGAGGAAACTGGAACACCCGGAGAAAACCCACACGGATATGGGGAGAATGTGCAAACTCAACACAGACAGTCACCCGAGGTTGGAATTGAATCCGGGTTCCTAGCGCTGTGAGGCAGCAGTGCTAACCACTGTGCTTCCTTTAGATGCATTGCAAAATATTCTCCATTCTGCCCCAAAAATAGGGTGTTCCAGTTTTCTTCCACAGTCCAAAGATGTACAGGTTAAGTGGATTGGCCATGCTAAATTGCCCCTTAGTGCCCAACAATGGGTTGGTTAGGTGGATTGGCCATGCTAAATTGCTCCTTGGTCATGTAGGTGAGGGGACGGGGATTAGTGGGGTAAATACGTGGGATTATGGGGATAGGGTCTGGGTGGGATGCTTCGTTGGAGGGTTGGTGCAGACTCAATGGGCTGAATGACCTCCTTCTGCACTGCAGGGATTCTATGATTCTCAGAATATACTTTGGCTCCACGATCAGGAGTTTACCAGTGCTTCATTTTCCACATTGAGCAAATTGCCTGCAATCTGAAGGAAACAACATACTTAAAAGTGAAACTTTACACTTTGGCACTCAGTAAATGCCGGCAATGTATATTACTTGTTTGTTCTGTAAATTCAGTCGTTTTTTCCCCTTTGGGGAATTGTACAGGAAGCATGAGAATAATTTTCAGGGCGGTTCTCAAACCTGTTGCACCATGTCTGTGGCCATCAAGTTCTGGGACTTGGACCCAGAGCGTTCAAACGTGCTGCCGACTGAGACACAATGCTGAGAGCTTGCTTCCCCTTGTGGGAGAGTCTAGGACCAGAGGGAATAATCTCAGAGGAAGGGGTTGCCCTAAGACAGAGATGGGGAGGAATTTATTTTCTCAGAAGGTAGTGAATCTGTGAAATTCAGAAACTATATTGTTAACTATGTTCAAGGCTGAGATAGACAGATTTTTAATCAGTAAGGGAATTGAGGGTTATGGGGATGAGGCGGGATAGTGAAGTTGAGGATTATCACATCAGGTCAGTCATGATCTCATTGAATGGTGCAGCAGACCCGATGGGCTAAATGGCTTTCTTCTGCACTTGTACCTTATGGCCCGAGTGTACATTGGGAAACTGTGCACTAGCAGTTTGTGATTTTCCATCCCAGTCCTTCCTCCTGTTCTGAAAATATTACAGAGTCATAGAATCCCTACAACGCAGAAGGAGGGCATTCGGCCCATCGAGCCTACACCAGTAACAATCCCACCCAGGCCCTATTCCTGTAACCGCATGTATTTACCCTGCTAACCCCTTTGACACTAAAGGGCAATTTACCATGGCCAATTCACCTCATCTGCACATCTTTGGAGTGTGGGAGGAAACCAGAGCACCTGGAGGAAACCCACGCAGACACGGGGAGAGTGTGCAAACTCCACATAGACAGTCACCCAAACCGGGAATCGAGCCCGGGTCCCTGGTGCTGAGAGGCAGCAGTGCTAATCATTGTGCCACAGTGCTGCTTAATATACAATATTATTCCCAAATTGAGCCCTTCAGTGAACCTGGATATAAGGCAAGTTAGTGGAACATTGTTTCACCAAAATTATTAAAGCAATTGACTCCCCTGGCTTGACTCACTGTAAAATGCGAGAATATGTGAACTGCTGCCCGTGCTAACACGATTTTCCATTGTACAAACGTAGATGTCACAGTTGGCTTCAGAGATAATCAGTGTGCTGTTGCTTTGCACTAATCGATAATGTTGACCATTTGTTATCACTTTGTCATCTTTCCTCCACAGAATAGAACTCGCTTCCCCAACAGACACCAGGCAGGTTAACTTGGTTGTGCCGTTCACGTTAGTTTCATTGATGAAAGGTTCCGACAGTGGTTCTGTGGGAGGGAGTTAGATAAACAGATTGGAGCATGAGACTTTATCTCAAAAGTGGTTAACCAATAACAGCTCGCTCATTCACTGCTACATAACTGTTCAGAATAGAACAAAGTACAATACACCACAGGAACAAGCTCTTCGGCCCACCAAGCCTGCGCCGATATGCAGTTTCTATCTCTCTAATCGCCTCCCGTTCTATCAGGGTCTATCAGGACCTTGAACATTGCTAATGTGGCTGCTTACACCACCTCCACTGGCAATGCGTTCCAGGCACCCACCACCCTCTGTGTGAAAAATTTTCCCCACTCGTCTCCCCTAAACTTACCACCTCTCACCTTAAACCTGTACCCTCTTGTAGTCAACCCTTCCACCCTGGGAAAAAGCCTCTGACTAGCCCCACTATCTACGAGTCTCATAATTTTGTAGACCTCTATTAGTTTGCCCCTCAGCCTCTGTCTTTCCAGTGAAAACAATCTGACTTTATCCAACCTCTCCTCATACCTAAAACTGTCCCGACCAGGCAACATCCTGGTGAACCTTCATTGCACCCTCCCAAAGCATCCACGTCCTTCTGGTAGTGTGGTGACCAGAACTGTACGCAATACTCCAATAACTTAAAGCCAAGTTTTCTGATGCCATAATCCTATTGGAAAGATGGTCAACCTCCAATATCACCCAACTCAGGAACCGCTTTAGCCCAGCTGATGTTGAAGTCCTCACCCCTAAACTCCACTATTCCAATGCTGTATAGGCAACCTCCATCCACCAGTTCTTTTAACCTCTGCTGTTGCTCTCCTATCCGATATCACGTTCCACTCACCCGTCACTCCAACCCTTACTGACTTGCATCGGGTCCTGTCCCTCAATGTCTTAAATTTAAAATTCTCATTAAATCCCACCACATCCTAACTCTCTCTAATCCCCTCTAATGCGTCAAAGGCACCCCCCAAACCCCCACCCACCAAAATCTCCTGTCTACCCAATCTGGTCTTTTACACATTCCAGCACTTTCAGCTTCCTTTGCAAATTTCCCCTCCCCCTGCTGCTCCTTCCTCCCATTGAAAAATAAATACATATTCACGTGTCCACACAGCCAGGAAGGAAACTGTTCACTCTTGGCTGGCTAGAAAAGAGCTGGAGGAGGCCACAGCCTAGTGGTATTATCGCTGGACTATTAATCCAGAAACTCAGCTAACGTTTTGAGGACCCGGGTTCAAATCCTGCCACGGCAGATGGTGAATTCAATAAAAAAGCATATCTGGAATTAAGAATCTACTGATGACCATGAAACCATTGTCGATTGTCGGAAAAAGCCATCTGGAACGCTAATGTCCTTCAGGGAAGGAAATCTGCCGTCCTTACCCGGTCTGGCCTACATGTGACTCCAGAGACAAAGCAATGTGGTTGACTCTCAATTGTCCTCTGAACAAGGGCAACGAGAGATGGGCAATAAATGCTGCGACGCCTAGTCCCACAAGGGTGGCACAGTGGCTAGCACTGGTTGGCACAGTGGCACAGTGGTTAGCACTGCTGCCTCACAGAGCCAGGGACCCGGTTCAATTCCGGCCTTGGGTCACTGTATGCGTGGAGTTTGCACGTTCTCCCCGTGTCTAGGTGGGTTTCTCCTGTGTGCTCCGGTTTCCTCCCACACTCCAAAGATATGCGGGTTAGCTTGATCAGCCATGCTAAATAGGATGTGTAAGTTAGAGGGATTAGTGGGGTAAATGTGTGGGGTTGTGGGAATAGGGCCTGGGGTGGGGTTGTTGTCAGTGTAGACTCGATGGGCTGAAGGGCCTCCTTCTGCACTGTTGGGTTTCTATGATTTCTCCGAATAAAAAAAAAGTCTAATCTCACAATTCAAGATTGTGGTATGTAAGCATGGTTAAACAACCACAACATAAAAAGGAGGGATAGGCCACTCAGTTCCTTGAGCCTTCTCCACCTTTAGGTGGTTGATCAGATCACAATCTTAACTCTATATTCCTACCCCACCATTGTCGTTCAAAAATCTGTCCTCAATCATCCAGCTTCCACTGCTCTCTGGCTAGAATCAAGATCCAATTATTCCACAGAGCAATGTTTCTCTTTATAATAAATTCACCAACCATTTACTAGTGTTTTCAGAATGACCTGGTTTGGTATACAACCCCTGGATGGGGAGCAGCTGTTCCCCTTTAGTTGAAGGGTCAGTCATGAGGGGACATAGGATCAAGATGAGGGGCAGGAGGTTTAAGGGGGATGTGATGAAAAATATTTTTAATCCCAAGGGTGGTGAGGGTCTGGAATGCGCTGCCTGGGAGGGTGATAGAGGCGGGTTACCTCACATCCTTTAAAGAGTACCTGGATCAGCACTTGGCACATCGTAACATTCAAGGCGATGGGCCAAGTGCTGGCAGATGGGATTAGGTGGAAGTTCAGGTGTTTCTTGTGTGTCGGAGCAGACTCGATGGGCCGAAGGGGCGCTTCTGCCCTGTATGATTCTGTTCCTGGTTATGTGTAAGAAACAGAATCCCTGCACAGCACAGTTTCATCTTTTCCTCAGTTAGCCTGATGCCAGTGACATGTTACTAAACCCCGCATCCCACCGCACCTCCTCATTCTGGGCAGAATTAAACAGCCTCAGTTGACTTTAAAGTTTATTTATTAGTGTCACAAGTAGGCTTACATTAACAGTGCATCGAAGTTACTGTGAAAATCCCCTAGTTGCCACACTCTGGCGCCTGTTCGGGTACACTGTGGGAGAATTTAGCATGGCCAATGCACCTAACCAGCACATCTTTCGGACCATGAGAGGAAACCGGAGCACCCGGAGACCCACGCAGACACGGGGAGAATGTGTGCAAACTCCGCACAGACAGTGACTCAAGGCAGGCATCAAACCGGGGTCCCTGGCGCTGCGTGGCAGCAGTGTTAACCACTGTACCCTGACAACCCTACTGCATTCTAATGAAATCTCTTGCCACAGCATAACTTTACTTGAATCTTTCACTTCTGCAGTATACCCCCCATTCTCCACTGTAGTTAGTTCATTAGTAACATTTTTAAGATTTATTAAATCGAAGTCATACACTGGCAATGAGACATAAAACATTCATAATCTCAATCCTGATAGTGTTCACCTCTCCCTTTCACAGACTTTCCCCCATCAAAAACTTCCAATAGACTGAAACTGAGGAACAGTAGCACCATTAAATCGATGGATAATGGATCACATTTCCTGAGGGATTCCAGCCAGGATGACAGATAGGGCAACAACAATGGGAAGTGAATGAACTCAAAACTTTAAGGTTTCAATTATTTTCTGAGCGGATCAATGATTCAGTTTAATCTGGGATGAAGTGAGCAATCAACCATCAATTCATCCAGAACATTGTCTTAAAATCAGAGCCTGTGAAACACACAGCTAACTGAAATCAGTGTTTTAGCCCCACACACAAGACAACTGAATTAAAACGTGTAAGACTCAGATCACAGACGTTTCTGTTCGGTAAATGGATGTGGGGGGTAATGGATGTGAGAGATAAGTTTTTTTAAGTTTAGTTATTAGTGCCACAAGTAGACCTACACTAACACTGCAATGGGGTTACTGTGAAAATTCCCTAGTCGCCACACTCCATCGCCTGTTCGGGTACATTGAGGGAGAATTTATTTATTTATTCATTCATTCATGGGACGTGGGCGTCGCTGGCTGGTCAGTATTTACTGCCCATCCCTAGTTGCCCAAGCGCAGTTGAGAGTCAACCACATTGCTTGGTCTCTGGAGTCACATGTAGGCCAGACCAGGCAAGGACAGAAGATTTCCTTCCCTAAAGGACATTAGTGAACCAGATGGCTTTTCCCCGACAATCGACAATGGTTTCATGGTCATCATTAGATTAATTCCAGATTTTTTTTTTATTGAATTCAAATTTCATCAACTGCCGTGGCGGGATTCGAACCCAGGTCCCCAGAACATTAACTGAGTTTCAGGATTAATAATCTAGCGATAATACCACTCGCCATCGCCTCCTCTAAGGCATGGCATATTCATGTTCCTATTCTGAGCTGGTTCTTAAGCAGTGAATAGTAAATGCGCTGAAATGTGCATCACTTTCAAGGTGAACTGTTGAAAACACTTACGAACAGGTTTCAAATCAGTACTCCATTTCCAGACTCCACCTACAATGATGGTATAAACCCCTTGGTCACTGGCTTTTAAATTGTTCAACATCAGGGACCCATTGGAGGTATTAAAAAATAGACAAGATCTGAAGTGTTCATTTGGTTCCTCTCTCGGATAATTTGGCAGATAATCCAGAATAATTACAGGATTTCCATTGCTGCCGTTGAACATCCATATAACATCATTGATGCCAAGGTCAACTCCATACCCAGGATCCAGTAAAACTGAAGAACCAACGACTCCAATTGCTTCCTTCCTTCCAACTGATTAAAACAAAAATAAAACAGCAAATATAATCTTTAAACTGCTGCAGTAAAACACTAACATTGGCACTAGAGGCAGCTCAGACGTGACAGGACAAATGGCCTCCTTCTGTGCTGTAACCGTTCTGCGATTGTGTGGGTTATATAAATTAGTTTTTTGTGTTCAGGAAAGTAAGTGCAGGCCAAAGGGGTGATCTAATGGACGTCTTTACAATTAACGGAATTGTTTAAAGTGTAGGTTTAAGGTGCGCGGGGCAGGGTTTAAAGTCGATGTACGAGGCAAGTTTTTTTTTTACAGAGGGTGGTGGGTGCCTGGAACTCACTGCCGGAGGAGGTAGTGGAAGCAGATACGATAGTGACTTTTAAGGGGCGCCTTGACAAATACATGAATAGGATGTGAATAGATGGATATGGTCCCCGGAAGGGTAGGGGGTTTTAGTTAAGTCGGGCAGCATGGTCGGTGCAGGCTTGGAGGGCCGAAGGGCCTGTTCCTGTGCTGCAATTTTCTTTGCTCTTTGTATCTATGAGTGTCATAAGTTGGCTTGCATTAACACTGCAATGAAGTTACTGTGAAAATCCCCCAGTCGCCACACATCTAACACCTGTTCGGGTACACTGAGGGAGAATTTAGCATGGCCAATACAACTAACCAGCATGTCTTTCGGACTGTGGGAGGAATCTGGGGCACCCGGAGGAAACCCACGCAGACACTGGGAGAACGTGCAGACTCTGCTCAGACAGTGACCCAAGCTGCGAATTAAACCTGGGTCTCTGGCACTGTGAGGCAGCAGTGCTAACCACTGTGCTACCCAATTGATAGCATAGACTGAGGGAAGCCATTTCCCCCTGGCAGTAGATTCCACAACAAAGAGGTAATCATTTAAATTGGAACTCAGTCGCTCGGGGGAGATTGGAGAAAACATTTCCTCAACAAAGCTTTGCCTAAATCTGGAACAGTCTAATCCTAAAATAATCTATTAAAGCTCCAGGGTCAATTGAAATTGATTTTTTTTACGTTAGAAAAGATATAGATCGATCATAATCTAACTGAATAGTGGATGCACATTCATGGGAGTGGCCTACTTTTTTATCTAGAATTCCTACAGTGCAGAAAGAGGCCATTCAACCCATCAAATCTGCAGCGCCACTCCCAAGGAGCATCTTACTCAAACCCTCCCCACCACCTACCATGTACATGGCCAATCCACCTAACCTACACAGCTTTGGACACTGAGGGGAAATTTAGCAAATTATCAAATTGAGGTATACAAGATGATAGAAGGTATGGATAAAGTAGACGTGGAGCAAATGCTTCCTCTTGTGGGGCATTCTAGGACGAGAGGTCTTAGTCTTAGGATAAGGGGTAGCAATTTTAAAACAGTTGAGAAACGACTTCTCCCAAAGGGTTGCGAATCTATGGAATTCGCTACCCTAAAGTGCGCTGGATGCTGGGACAGTGAGGAGGAGTTAGACAGATTTTTAATTGGTAATGGGTTGAAGGGTTATGGGGAAAAGGCAGGAAAGTGGAGATGAGGAGCATATCAGCAATGAACGAATGGCAAAGCGGACTTGATGGGCCAGATTTTACTATTGCGTTGTGCCCGTTTTCCGGCATGAAAACGTGGTAAAGTCAGGCATGAGGCCATTAACGCTGAATTAATGAACTGCCTGCCCAACTTTATCAGCATTTCCCCCTTTACCATCGCGTTTGCGCGTCCAGATTCGGCGTGAAACAGACCTGCTCGGCAAAGGTCTGTTTCAGGCGCTCCAGCTTCTGAAGAAGTAAGTTCAGAGCTTCCAACGGCTTTCTAACTTAGATCGGTGGTGGTGGAGGGGGGAGGGAGGCGGGCCAGATCATTCTCTGACAAGGGGAGGTAGGGTAGGGAGGCGGGTCAGATGTATCTCTGGTGAAGGGAGGGAGGCCCGATCATTCTTGGGGGGGGGGGGGTGGCCAGATGGATCTCTGGGGGTGGGGGGGGCTTAGGGGGACCACTGCCACTCTGCGGGCAATTGGTGGGGGGGGAAGGGGGCAGGGGGTCCTGATCAGTCTGGGTAGCGGGGGAGGGGGGTGGATAAGGGGGACAGTTATGTTGTGGGGGTGGGGCGATGTCTGTGGGGGCCATCGCTCCCGGGCCGCTTTATCCGCTTTTTATGGCCCGGGAGTGATGTGACAATGTTTTTCAATTTATTTTCACTGTGCATGCGCTAAGCCCCGCCCACAATGCGATTCAGACTCACAATTTATTTCTCAGGCTGAGTGCGTATGGGGGGGGCGCCTGAAAGCAGATTCCCAAGTCAGACCTGAATTGCACCCAGATTCAGCACTTCGAATGAAAATGGTAAAATCAGGCCCAATGGGTCAAATTCTGCTCCCATATCTTATGAACTTATTATGAATTCATCTCTGGAGTGTGGGAGACAACTGGAGCACCCGGAGGAAACCCGCGCAGACACGGGGGGAAATGAGCAAATGCCACACTGACAGTCACCGAAGGCTGGAATTGAACCCTTGTCCCTGGCGCTGTGAGGCAGCAGTGCTAACCACTGTGCCACGTGTCTCAACAAATTTCCTGTCTTCAAACTCTTCCCATCTCTTACCTCCTCCAACCCCTTAACTTTGAAAGCACTGCCTTCCTCCAATTCTGCCTCTGGCACATCCCCAGTGGACCGCCACGCACGCACTAAATATTCTTCTCCACCCCTTCCCCCCACACCTCCACCCAACCTCCCTGCCTCACCTCTCCCTACACTCCAGTCAAACTCACCCCCACAGAATTTAGCATGGCCAACGCACCTAACCAGCACGTCTTTCGGACTGTGGGAGGAAACCCACGCAGACACGGGGAGAACGTGCAGACTCCACACGGACAATCACCCGAGGCCGGAATCGAACCTGGGTCCCTGGCGCCGTGAGGCAGCAGTGCTAACCACTGTGCCACCGTGTCACCCTCCTCATCTGCTCAGTGATGGTCCACCTGGTTTTGGATGATTGACAACAACAACTTGCATGGATGGAATCCCTTAAATTCATTGTATATCCCAAGGTACTTGTCAGCGGAGTTATGAAGTAAAAAGCTCGCGCTGGAACAGGAAAGAGCAATACATAGGCCAAAACCTTGGGTCGTTGAATCACAGAATGGTTACAGTACAAAGGGAGGCCATTCCTCCATCGCATCGGTGCTGGCTGTCCGAGAGAGCAAGTCGCCTAATGCCATCCTCTCTCATTGGCCCCACACATTCTTCCTTTTCAGAAAGCAGAGAGGTGTATTTTAAAGCAATGGAGGAATGTGAATTTTTGGGGTAGAGGTATGTCGTGAGAGTATGTCCAGAGTTCAGGATCAATGCAATTGCCCAGAGCTGAATGCATGGCCACCAATGGTGCAGTAATTAGGGGATATACAAGATACATATCATCTCCAACTGGGAAAGACACTAACAGTGTAAAATGTTGCATCATCTGCCATTTATTTTATTTTTAGAAATTTCTTTAATTTTTTAAATTTTAAATGTTATTATTGATCAGTGATGGTGACTTACAGTTCCTGGTGTTAAAGGCGCTGTTCCGAGACTTAAATAACAAAGCAGAAATTCCTCTACTCTAACAGGGCGTTATTGAAAGAATGGGAATAAAAGCAAAATACTGCAGATGCTGGAATCTGAAACAAAAGCCGAAAATGCTGGAAAATCTCACAGTCCTGACAGCACCTGCTCTGACGACGGTTCACCCTGACTCGAAACGTTGGCTGTCCTCTTTCCTCAGATGCTGTCAGACCTGCTGAGATTTTCCAGCATTTTCATACAGGCATAGCATTCCTACTGTGCAGAAAGAGGCCAGACGGCCCATCGAGCCTGCACCGACAACAATCCCACCCAGGCCCTATCCCCATAACCACACGCATTTACCCTGTTAATCTCCCTGATACTAAGGGGCTGTTTAGCAACCTTACCTGCACATTTTTGGAGTGTGGGAGGAAAGTGGGGTACCCAGAGGAAACTCACACAGACACGGGGAGAACGTGCAAACTCCACAGTTAGTTACCTGAAGCCAGGATTGAACCCCAATCCCTGGCGCTCTGAGGCAGCAGTGCTAACCACTGTGCCATCCAATTTCTGTGTGAATGAAACAGGGATTTCAGCCAAGAAAAATGGCAACACTGTAAAAGCTGCATCACCTGTTATTTTTAATTTTTATATAAATGTTTCACATATTTATTTTTTAATATATTTTATTTTTAAACATTTTTGATTTAAAAATATATTTTGTTCACATTTAAATGTCTTTCTGTACTGTAGGGATTCTATGGTCATGTGAATGTCAGGTGATTTTAAGTCTGGGTGTTACAGCCGCTGTTTCAAAACTGAAATAATAAAGAAATTCGCTGCTCTGATATCTCCCTGCAGTGTTAGTGGGGGAGGATGTGATCAACTCCCGGGACTCTCTCCCCTTCCCCTATAGAGGAATTCCTCTATCGACTGCCCCAATTTTAACCCCCCTTTGCGAACCCCAAGCAGTCAGTTCCTCACCTGCTTCACCGGGCAGCCAGAGACAGAGGGCAGAGAGGTGCAAAAGGAGAGAGGAGATGGAGGGCAGATCCCAAAGGGTGAACCGATGCTCCATCCAGATCAACTTTTCCGCTGAAGTCAAAAACAAAGCTCCCCGGACCACGGCGACATCTTCAGCAGAACACTTCTACAACCCTGTTCGAAATACCCTGCCCCCTTCGCTAAAGCCCGCCCTAACATCGAACCATACGGAAATGGAAAGGTTCTCGGAATTGGAAGCCACTGATATCACAAGCCTTGACTCGTGACTTGTTACGCAGATGATTATTTACAGCACTGTCTGCTACGCGTCTCTGAATAATCCAGCAATGTACCTTCACCACTCTCCAACCCTGTACATTCTTTTTAAGATAAGATTCGATTGAATCTGCCTCCACCACATTGTCAGGTGGGGCAATCCCACATTTTAACCCAGTCGTTGCCTGAGAAAATTTCTCCTCCTATCTCTCATTTTGTCAATTTCCTTCAATCTGGGTCCTTCCAACAATGAAAACAGTTTTTTAATTCATTTTTTTGGGGAGGAAGTGGGTGCCACTGCCTAAAGCCAGCACTTATTTCCCACCCCGAATCACCCTTGAGAAGGTGGTGGTGAGCTGCCTCCCTGAACCACCTCAGTCCCTGAGGTGTGGGTACACCCACAGTGCTGTTAGGAAGGGAATTGGAGGAATTTGGCCCAGGGACTGTGAAGGAATGACCATATATTTCCAAGTTAGGATGGGAGTGACTTGGAAGGGAACTTTCAGGTGATAGAAACCAGAGGCAGGAGTAGGCCATTCGACCCTTCGAGCCTGCTCCACCATTCATTTTGATCATGGTCGATCATTGAATTCAATGTCCTGATTCCCCCATTCCCTCAGTTCTAAAAGGTTTACCCCTTATCCTCAAACTATGACCCCTAGATCTGGATTCCCCCCTATAGGGAACATTCTGACCTACCTAGTCTAAGCCTGTTAGAATTTTGTAAGTTTCTATGAGATCCCCTCTCACTCTTCTACACTCCAATGAATATAATCCTAAGTGACTTAGTGTCTCCTCATATGACAGACCTGCCATCCAGGAATCAGCCTGGTAAACCTTTGTTGTACTCCGTCTATAGCAAGGACATTCTTCCTCAGATAAGGACACTAAAACTGCACACAATACACCAAAACTGCACACAGTGAACACATGGTGTTCCCATGTGTCTGCTGCCCTTGTCCTTCTAGATGATGTTGGATGTGAGTTTGGAAGGTGCTGCCTAAGGTGAGTTCCTGCAGTACACATTGTAGATGGTACACACTGTTGCCACTGTGCATCGGTGGTGGAGGGATTGAATGTTTGTGGATGGGGTGCCAATCCAGCGTGCTGCTTTGTCCTGGATGGTGTCAAGTTTCATCAGTGTTGTTGGAGCTGCACTCATCCAGGCAAGTGGAGACTATTCTATCAATGGTAACACTATTGCATGCGTCAAGGTCTTTGAATAAAACAAAGATTTAAGAATTGAACAAAATAAAGATAAAAGCAGTTTTGGATAACATGAAGTCACTGTTGATGGGTCAAAATCCTGTAACTTCCTAGCTAACAGCACAATGGGTGTACCTACATAATCCAGTGGTTAAAGAAGGCAGCACACTGGTGGAAGGATCCAGAAAAAGAAGTCATGGATTTAGGATTATTTTGGTGAAGACATTTTGGATAAAACAAAGTTTAAAGAATTGGATAAAATGGGAATTGATACAAGTATAACTGTCTGGAGGGGTTTTTGATATGCAAATTAGCTTAGCCCCAGAGAAGCAGATACCTAAGTGAAGTGAGGAACAATGGGTTATAGAATTATAGCTGTTAAATATGGAAGAGATGGATTCAAAATGGAGACACAAGAATGCATGTCACACTTACATGCTAAAAGCAGGGTTTTCTAAGATGTCATTTAGATAGGATAACATCAAAGGAGAAAAATAGTATATCAGTAGCAGAGTCAGCTCTGTATTGGGAGAAGAGAGAGAGAGAGAGAAGGCAGAAGCAGAATGAACAGCTTAAATCATAAACACACCCAACGACAATGGAAGTTCCCCCAAAAGCAAGTTGGTGCTGAAAACTGCTTTTTTGAACACCTCAAAGATTCTGAATCCAAGAAGAAGGCTTCCTAAATAAAGCTAAATCATGTGTGATTGGGGTGGTATGGTAGCACAGTAGTTAGCACTGCTGCTTCACAGCACCAAGGACCCAGGTTCAATTGTGGCTTGGGTGACTGTGTGGAGTATGCACGTTCTCCCTATGTCTGCATGGGTTTCCTCTAGGTGCTCTTGTCTCCTTCCACACTCCAAAACATGTAGGTTAGGTGGATTGGCTGTGCTAAATTGCCAAAGTGTGAGAGGGGATTAGCAGGGTAAATATGTGGGGTTACAGGGATGGGGCCTTGTTGGGATTGTTGTTGGTGCAGGCTCGATGGGCAGAATGGCCTCCCTCTGCACTGTTGGGATTCTATGATTCTAAGTGTGCTAACTATTTGCTGGACTGGTTTATAAAGATAAACATTATGGGGTGCTGTTTTAAGACAAGGAACACTCTTGGAGTTTCGCAATATAGATAGCTGTGGAATGGAATGAATTCAAGCATACTGTGTGTGTGTGTGTATGTGTGTGTATAGGGCCATTACTGTAGTTAATTGAGCTTTGCATTCTGGCCTTTTTTGTGTGTTTTCCAATTTAATAAACATTCTTTTATTCGAATGATTGCAAAAGACTGGACCTTTCCTCACTGGCTTGCATGTCTTTCCTCACGTTGCGTAAACTTCATCCAACTAACCACAGGACACCCAGGGACAGGTTACAATAATTTATTCATGATTCAAGCATGGGGGAACTACTCCAGGATATCAGTAGCAGGGTTCGCTCTATACTGGTAGAAGAGAGGTGTGTGTGTGTGTGTGTGTGGTGTGGTGTTGGGATGGGTGGGGGAGAAGCAGAATGAGCATCTCAAATCATAGCTACACCCAACTTTGGACAGCACAACTGCAAATGGAATTTCCCCTAACTAACCTCAAGCAGCACCTTATCTAATGTAGATCTCAATTCTGACACAGCTCGAGTACACCTCTCACAGGGAGAGCATTGTAATACAACTCTCTTCACCAAATCATAGATACAGACTGTTTATACAGTCAATACGCAGAACATTGTTTAATTTCCAATCTTGTGTTATTATTTCCGAGAAAACTATCTGTTCCTCTAATCAGTAACTTTGCTGGCAAGTTCAGCTGATCTCAGTCCTTGAGATGATGTGTAAAATTCATTGAGATATCATTTTAATTAGCATGTGATTTTACTTTTAATGCAGGATGTTAGATCTATCCCCCCATTTACTAAATATATTAAAGTTTAAGTTTATTAATTAGTGTCACAAGTAGGCTTACATTAACGCTGCAATGGAGTCACCTGTGAAAATCCCCGAGTCGCCACACCCTGGCAGCTGTTTGGGCATGATGTGGAGATGTCGGCGTTGGACTGGGGTAAGCACAGTAAGAAGTCTCACAACACCAGGTTAAAGTCCAACAGGTTTATTTGGTAGCACAAGCTTTCGGAGTGCTGCTCCTTCATCAGGAGAGTGAGGAGCTGTGTTCACATATAGGGTATATATAGACACAAACTCAATTTACAAGATAATGGTTGGAATGCGAGTCTTTACAGGTAATCAAGTCTTAAAGGTATAGACAATGTGAGTGGAGAGAGGGTCAAGCACAGGTTAAAGAGATGTGTATTGTCTCCAGACAGGACAGTTAGTGAGATTTTGCAAGCCCAGGCAAGTCATGGGGGTAACAGATAGTGTGACATGAACCCAAGATACCGGTTGAGGCCGTCTTCATGTGTGTGGAACTTGGCTATCAGTTTCTGCTCAGCGATTCTGCGTTGTGTGTTGTGAAGGCCTCCTTGGAGAACGCTTACCCGAAGATCAGAGGCTGAATGCCCTTGACTGCTGAAGTGTTCCCCGTAAGAAGTTTAACAACACCAGGTTAAAGTCCAACAGGTTTATTTGGAAGCAAAAGCCACAAGCTTTCGGAGCCTTAAGCCCTTTCTTCAGGCGAGTGGGAATTCTGTTCACAAACAGAGCATATAAAGACACAAATTCAATTTACAGAATAATGGTTGGAATGCGAATACTTACAACGAATCAAGTCTTTAAGATACAATGTGAATGGAGAGAGCATTAAGACAGGTTAAAGAGATGTGTATTGTCTCCAGACAGGACAGCCAGTGAGATTCTGCAGGTCCATGCAAGCTGTGGGGATTACAGATAGTGTGACATGAACCCAATATCCCGGTTGAGGCCGTCCTCATGTGTGCGGAACTTGGCTGTCAGTTTCTGCTCAGCGACTCTGCGCCGTCGTGTGTCATGAAGGCCGCCTTGGAGAACGCTTACCGGAATATCAGAGGCCGAATGCCCGTGACCGCTGAAGTGCTCCCCAACAGGAAGAGAACATTCTTGCCTGGTGATTGTCGAGTGCTGTTCATTCATCCGTTGTCGCAGCGTCTGCATGGTTTTCCCAATGTACCATGGACCGGGACATCCTTTCCTGCAGTGTATCAGGTAGACAACGTTGGCCGAGTTGCAAGAGTATGTACCGTGTACCTGGTGGATGGTGTTCTCACGTGAGATGATGGCATCTGTGTCGATGATCCGGCACGTCTGGCAGAGGTTGCTGTGGCAGGTCCATGCGGCGCCGTGGTCACTGTTCTCCTGAAGGCCAGGGCAGTCTGCCGCAGACAATGGTCTGCCTGAGGTTGTGCGACTGTTTGAAGACAAGAAGTGGGGGTGTGGGGATAGCCTTGGCGAGATGTTCATCTTCATCGATGAGATGTTGACGACTCCGGAGAAAATGTCGCAGCTTCTCCGCTCCGGGGAAGTACTGGGCAACGAAGGGTACTCTGCCTGCTGTGTCCTGTGTTTGTCTTCTGAGGGTGTCAGTGCATTTTTTCACTGTGGCGCGTCGGAACTTTCGATCAATGAGTGGAGCGCCACATCCTGTTCTTATGAGAGTGTCTTTCAGCGTCTGTAGGTGTCTGTTGCGATCCTCCTCATCTGAGCAGATCCTGTGTATACGGAGTGCTTGTCCATAGGGGATGGGTTCTTTAACATGTTTAGGGTGGAAGCTGGAGAAGTGGAGCATCGTGAAGTTATCAGTGGGCTTGCGGTACAGTGAAGTGCTGAGATGACCGTCCTCGATCTACAACAACGGATGAATTAATGTCGCTCGGCAATCACCAGGCAGGAGTGCTGTCTTCCTGTCGTGGAACACTTCAGCAGTCACGGGCATTCAGCCTCTGATCTTCAGGTAAACATTCTCCAAGGCGGCCTTCACGACACACGACAACACAGAATCGCTGAGCAGAAACTGATAGCCAAGTTCCGCACACATGAAGACGGCCTCAACCGGGCTCTTGGGTTCATGTCACACTATCTGTAACCTCCACAACTTGCCTGGGCTTGCAAAATCTCACTAACTGTCCTGGCTGGAGACAATACACACCTCTTTAACCTGTGCGTAACCCTCTCTCCACTCACATTGTCTGTACCTTTAAGACTTGATTACCTGTAAAGACTCGCATTCCAACCATTATCTTGTAAATTGAGTTTGTGTCTGTATATGCCCTGTTTGTGAACACAGCTCCTCACTCTCCTGATGAAGGAGCAGCGCTCCGAAAGCTTGTGTTAGCTGTTTGGGGGCACTGAGGGAGAATTTAGCATGGCTAATTCACCCAACCAGCACATCTTTCAGATTGTGGGAGGATTAATACAGAAGAACATATGTTTAGTTTGCATGTTCAAAAACCACAGAAAGGGTGTCTGCAGTGTACCTGAAAACATATTCACACAGTAAAAAGAGCAATAGATGAAAGAGAGCTCTTGCTTGTCCCACATATCTACTGAATGTTAATTTCAAATGTGTCGATAACATTCAATAGCAACTGTGCACAGGTCAGAATGTGTAACTTTCAAATAGGGCGTCCATTGTTCTGCACACACTTGGTCTAATTATTCCCCTCTCCCCACTCCCCTCCCCCTTTAAATCTAACCCTCCTCCCTCTTTCCTGAACAATAAATGGAAACGGGTGGAGAAAACACTAATATCAATGTTGTTGGTCTGGATCGTTGAGTAACAATGACAAAACATATAAATACCGCAGATGCTAGAAATTGGAAAGAAAAATATAATGTTAATGAAAGGTTAACTCTAAAATGTTAACTCTGTCTTCACATAGATGGCCAGACCTGCTGGGTATTTCCAATATCTTCTGTTTTTTGTTATTGCTGAGTGAAGAAAGTATGTTTCGCTGTTTGTCTCCTTCCAACTCATTGTCAAGAGTCACTCTGGGATTTTCTTAGGGTGGCATGGTGGCGCTGCTGTCTCACAGCGCTAGGGACCCGGGTTCAATTCCAGCCTCGGGTCACTGTCTGTGTGAAGTCTGCACATTCTCCCCGTGTCTGCTTGGGCTTCCTCCAGGTGCACCGATTTCCTGCCACACTCCAAAGACGGATTGGCATGTCAAATTGCCCCTTAGTGTCAGGGGGATTAGCAGGATAAATACATGGGGTTACAGGGATAGGGCCTCAGTGGGATTGTCGTCAGTACAGGCTTGATGGGATGAATGGTCTCCTCTGCACTGTGGGGATTCTATGAATTTGCTCTGAGCTCTGTTTGAAGGAAATCTGTATGCATATCCATTTTGTATCTGTTTACTTGCAATTCAATGTAGCCGTGTTCCCTTCAGACACGGAAAGGAGCAAATGCAAGAAACAGCAAATGCTGCAATTGTAACAAAGATTCACCATGTCTATGGAAACATAGGAATGAGAAGCAGAAGTCGGCAATTCAGCCCTTCAAGCCTCCTCCGCCATTCAATCAGATCATGGCTGATCTCTCCCTGGTCTCAAATCCACCTCCCCATCTGTTCCCCATATCCCTTTAGCCCTTTATTAAAAAATCAGAAATATATTACTTTCTTGAAAATCATTGAATGATTCAGACTCCACCGTGCTGTGGGGCAGCGAGTTCCACAAATTCACCACCCTCTGCAAGAAGTCGTTCCTCCTCATCTCTTATGAGGAAAGGTTGAGGGAGCTGGGGCTGTTCTCTCTGGAGCGGAGGAGATTGAGGGGAGACTTAATAGAGGTTTATAAAATGATGAAGGGGATAGATCGAGTGAACGTTCAAAGACTATTTCCTCGGGTGGATGGAGCTATTACAAGGGGGCATAACTATAGGGTTCGTGGTGGGAGATATAGGAAGGATATCAGAGGTAGGTTCTTCACGCAGAGAGTGGTTGGGGTGTGGAATGGACTGCCTGCAGTGATAGTGGAGTCAGACACTTTAGGAACATTTAAGCGGTTATTGGATAGGCACATGGAGCACACCAGGATGGTAGGGAGTGGGATAGCTTGATCTTGGTTTCAGATGAAGGTCGGCACAACATCGTGGGCCGAAGGGCCTGTTCTGTGCTGTACTGTTCTATGTTCTATGTCAACCTATACCTCTGACTTCATGTTCTAGATTGCCCCACACGGGGAAACATTTGGTCTACATTTATTCTATCAATCCCTTCTAAAATTTTATATACCTCGATCAGATCCCCTCTCATCCTTCTAAACTCCAGCGAGTAAAAGTCCAAACTGTTTCATCTCTCGTGAGGAAGAGACGAAGATGATTGATTAGGGTAGGGTGGTGGATGTTGTCTACATGGACTTCAGTAAGGCCTTTGACAAGGTCCCTCATGGCAGACTGGTGCAGAAGGTGAAGTCGCATGGGATCAGAGGTGAGCTGGCAAGGTGGATACAAAACTGGCTCGGTCAAAGAAGACAGAGGGTAGCAGTGGAAGGGTGTGTTTCTGAATGGAGGGCTGTGACAAGTGATGTTTCTCAGGGATCAGTGCTGGGACCTTTGCTGTTTGTAATATATATAAATGATTTGGAGAAAAATGCAACTGGATTGATAAGTTTGCGGACGACACAAAGGTTGGTGGATTTGCGGATAGCAGTGAGGACCATCAGAAGATACCGCAGGATATAGTTCAGTTGGAGACTTGGGCGGAGAGATGGCAGATGGAGTTTAATCCGGACAAATGTGAGGTAATGCATTTTGGAAGGTCAAACACAGATAGGAAATATACAGTAAATGGCAGAACCCTTGAGAGTATTGATAGGCAAAGGGATCTGGGTGTACAGGTCACTGAAAGTGGCAATGCAGGTGGAGAAGGTAGTCAAGAAGGCATACGGCATGCTTGCCTTCATCGGCCGGGGTATTGAGTTTAAAAATTGGCAAGTCATGTTGCAGCTTTATAGAACCTTAGTTAGGCCGCACTTGGAATATAGTGTTCAATTCTGGTCGCCACACTACCAGAAGGATGTGGAGGCTTTGGAGAGGGTACAGAAAAGATTTACCAGGATGTTGCCTGGTATGGAGGGCATTAGCTATGAGGAGAGGTTAGAGAAACTTGGGTTTGTTCTCACTGGAGCGACGGAGGTTGAGGGGAGACCTGATAGAAGTCTACAAGATTATGAGAGGCATGAACAGAATGGATAGTCAGAAGCTTTTTCCCAGGGTGGAAGGGTCAATTACTAGGGGACATAGGCTTAAGGTGTGAGGGGCAACGTTTAAAGGAGATGTACGAGGCAGATGTTTTAGAGAAAGTAGTGGGTGCCTGGAACTCATTGCCGGGGGAAGGAGTGGAAGCGGATACGGTAGTGACTTTTAAGGGGCATCTTGACAAGTACATGAATAGGATGGTAATAGAGGGATATGGTCCCCGGAAGGGGAGGGGATTTTAGTTAAGCCAGGCAGCATGGTCGGTGCAGGCTTGAAGGGCCTGTTCCTGTGCTGTAATTTTCATTGTTCTTTGTTCTCTCCTCATACATCAACCCTTTCATCCATCTTGTTGACCCAAATTTCTGTGGAGTCAGGCCAACTGTGGAGGCCTTGGAAAATGGTGGGTGGATCGGATTCCTACCTCCATTCCTGGCACCGGCCTTTTCCACGGACATTGGATAAAAGTTTCGGTCGCCAGCCCAGGCCTTGCAGTCCCAACTTGGCAAGCTCCATTTTGGACAGTAAGGCATCTCATTATCCCTCCTTCTGATTTTCATGGAATCTTCCATGACCCAGAGTTCATGACTCCTCGAAGGAGCCGGGAACCACAGTCTGTATTCAGGAATCTTTTGAAATGCAACTTTAAAAGCTCTTTGCCATTCCCCCTTCATATCTCCCAGAGCCCCTCTGTGTCCTCCCAGTGAGTGCAATCAGTTTTACCTGATGTTCTCCCATGTCACCCCTAACTCTGTAGTCAACGTGACAGGTTTAGTGTGTGGTGCAGGGGGGAGCATGTGATGCTGTGTCATACCAACACCAGGAAAGCTCAGCAGGTCAAATTGAAGCAGTCTCTTCCAAAACTACTCTCAGCTCAAGCATGTCGCAGTCATATTTGCTGCTCTACCCTTCTTTACGACTTCACGACCTCTCGCCTGGGTCCAATGCCACTGATTTCCAACATTGAAACTGTAATCAACTTCAGGTTATTTGGTGGCAGTGATTAGCACTGTTGCCTCACAGCGCCAGGGACCCGAGTTTGATTCCTGGCTTGGGTCACAGTCTGTGCGGAGTCTGCACGTTCTCCCCGTGCATGCATGGGTTTCCTCCAGGTGCTCCAGTTTTGTCCGAAAGACGTGCTGGTTAGGTGCATTGGCTATGCTAAATTCTCCCTCAGTGTACCCGAACAGGCACTAGAGTGTGGTGACTCAGGGATTTTCACGGTAGATTGGAGGGTGGCAAATGTTGTGTCTTTGTTTAAAAAGGGCTGCAGTGAAAAGCCTGGGAACTACAGGACGGTGAGCCTCACATATGTAGTGGGCAAGTTGTTGGAAGGTCATAGTCATAGAGTTTTACAGCATGGAAACAGGCCCTTCGGCCCAACCTGCCTATGCCGCCCTTTTTTAAAAAATCTCAGCTAATCCCAATTGCCTGCATTTGGCCCATATCCCTCTTACCCATGTAATTGTCTAAATGCTTTTTAAAAGACAAAATTATACCCACCTCTACGACCACCTCTGGCAGCTTGTTCCAGACACCATCCTGTGTGTGAAGAAATTGCCCCCTGGACACTTTTGCATCTCTCTCCTCTCACCTTAAACCTATGCCCTCTCGTTTTAGACTCCCCTACCTTTGGGAAAAGATATTGACTATCTCGCTGATTTATGCCCCTCATTATTTTATAGACTTCTATAAGATCACCCCTCAGCCTTCTACGCTCCAGAAGAAAAAGGTCCCAAACTATCCAACCTCTCCTTATAACTCAAACCATCAAGTCCCGATAACATCCTAGTAAATCTTTTCTGCACCTTTTCTAGTTGAATATCATCCTTTCTATATTAGGGTGACCAGAACTATACACAGTATTCCAAGTGTGCCCTTACCAATGCCTTGTACAACTTCAACAAGACGTCCCAACTCCTGTATTCAATGTTCTGACCAATGAAACCAAGCATGCTGAATGCCTTCTTCACCACTCTGTCCACCTGTGACTCCACTTTCAAGGAGCTATGAACATGTACCCCGAGATCTCTTTGTTCTGTAACTCTCCCCAACGCCGACATTAACTGAGTAAGTCCTGCCCTAGTTCTATCTACCAAAATACATCTAAATTAAACTCCATCTGCCATTCGTCAGCCCACCGACCCAATTGATCAAGATCCCGTTGCAATCCGAGATAACTTTCTTCACATCCATGGAACCACATCCAACTCCCCCTTTCACACACACTGAACCCCACCCAACTCCCCCTTTCTCACACACTGAACCCCATCCAACTCCCCCTTTCACACACACTGAACCCCACCCAACTCCCCCTTTCTCACACACTGAACCCCATCCAACTCCCCCTTTCACACACACTGAACCCCACCCAACTCCCCCTTTCTCACAGACTGAACCCCATCCAACTTCCCCTTTCACACAGACTGAACCCCATCCAACTCCCTTTCACACACACTGAACCCCATCCAACTCCCCCTTTCACACACACTGAACCCCATCCAACTCCCCCTTTCACACACACTGAATCCACAAGTCCCCACAAGAGACAAACAAGCTCCAAGTTGATAAATAAGACATTGCACCCCATCTTGGGCTCGATCTTAGCCAAAAAGCCGAGAGGCTGGGTTTTTTCTCCAAAAATATATTTTATGAATGAAGTATCAGCAAGAACATTACATTCAAAACTGGTCACGCAAAGTGCAATAGCATTTAGTTCTTTACATTCAGTAACAGTCTAAGAAGGTTCGGTATAATCAAGGAAATGTTAGACTTTACTAATGGTCGTCCAAATGTTGCGATGGTTATTAAAGGTTGTATACATAGAACGAGTTGCACTCCAAGGTGCTTCAGTACAAACTGAGATACATGTAATATTCACTGCATTTAGTGAGTCATTCAGCCCAAGGGGGTTCTGCATCGTTCAATTCACTGTGGCTTAGATAGTGACCTTCCCCATTGCACCTCTGCAGCAGCTGCCCCAAGCTTTAGTGTGTCCCTCAGTACATAGTCCTGGGTTCTGGAAAAGTGCCAGTTTGAAACACGCACTCGGGACAACTTCTTATACTCCAAGGCCAACAGGTTTTGGGCAGACCAAAGAGTGTCTTTCACCGAGTTGATGATCCTTCAGCAACATCAGATGTTTGTCTCTGCCAGGGAACAGTCCCGAGAGCACAGAGTCCTGTGTCACGGAGTTGCTCGGGACAAACCTCGACAAAAACCACTTCATCTCTCTCCAGACCTTCTTTGCAAAGGCACATTGCACAAAGAGGTGGACAAAGGCCTCTTTCCCACCAGTCACGTGCAGATGGGGTGGGATTGTGGATGTGTAGAAAGGATCTCACCACCAGCCTAGCTAGTCTTGGCGCTTGTTTGAAAGTTCTGATGAGGCATTCTGTCAGATGACTTTGGGAACCATCCGATAGAATCCACCATCTCCTTTTCCTGTAGGGCCTCTTGGATGTTACATGCAGACACTGTGATCAAGTGTTTTTCCGCATAAACCTTCCCATGAGGGACAAGTAGTATGGCATGGTCCAGCTATTTGGAGCGATCTGCAGGAGCATGGCTAAACCCATTCTTCACAACACCAGGGACAGGTAGAGCACCAGTACATAATGACGGTGTTTGCGTACCGTGGATCTATACACAGCTTGATACAGCCACACACAAAAAGGTGGCCACCAGGGACATCCCCCCACCCCATATCTAAAGGCTTTTGCATCACGTCCCTACGAACACGCTCCATTGGTGACCGCCCCCCCCCCCCCCCCCCCCAAAGTTGAAGCAGAAAATTGCTCGGGTGATTTTCACAGCTCAGGAGCAAGGAATGGGCCAGACCTGCACCACATACAGCAACACCAAGAGTGCCTCACACCTAATGACCAGATTCTTACCTGCAATGGAGAGTGATCATTGCTCCCACAGACCCAGTTTTCATTATAGCTACTCCCTCCCTCCAATTTTTAATGCATGCCCCTGGTTCCCCCCAAACCACTTCCCCAGCATTCTCAGGCGACAGTGAAGGGGACTCAGGATTGGTCTACCCACTTCTCAAAGAACATGGACTTGCTCTTGTCACGATTTACCTTGGCAACCGAGGCCAGTTTGAACCAGTCACAGATGTTGATTTTCATTTCACAAAAAGAATTTTATTGTGTACAACAAGTACCACGAGGAGAGGATCTACCTCTCAAATATTAAATTTTCAAAACTTCTTTCCAAAGTAACAGGAAGACAGTTGACAACAAGTGAAAATGGAATGTCAGTCACTTGGTTAAGCTTATATTTGCATGGACTGGGACAAATTTCTTACCCATATAGTACCTTTGATTTGAACAGAAATTCAAGTGTAGGAATCAAATCATCTGATCGGTCAGGCTATAAATATAGCGAACAGCCAGCATACCCCGGCTCAACATTTGTATAGATTTGCAATGTCCATTGCAAAAGAAAAGCATGGCATTGCACACCACAATTCGTGAATCAAACATCTGAATAAAGTGGCATGTGTCTTTAATTTAACTGGGGTGTTTCTGTTACAAGGGGTTCCAAACTCTCATTAAACCACAGATAAAACATAAAAGAAGCTCGCTTAAGAGAGAAAGTGAAGCACATGTAAAATAAACAGGTCACTAGCTTGCTGCTACAGAATTAATGCGTTGTTCTTTCTACAGTGTTGGAATTTGGAAGATAGTCTCCTAGCTTGTCAGCACTCACTTTAAACTGGAGTGTTGAGAAAATTGAAATTAGCAGAAAACTAAAGAAAGCTGGAGAACATTAAACGTTTACAAGTAATTGTTTCAAGTGGCTGCAGATTGGAGACATTTCCAGTGAGATACCAGTTTCCAAAAAGCTAGAATATTCAAGTTGGAAATGGAGTATGGGAGATTTAGTTAGAATCTATGAATAAGCTGTATTGCTTAATTTATTATAAGTTAAAGCATGTATAAATGTACAAAACGGCCAATAAAAATGTACAAAACGGCCAATAAAAATGTACAAAGGCACAGCCAGCATCTGTTTCAACTTTTGACTTGCAACTTAAAACGTACAAAGATGGAAAGAGGAGCATCAAAAACCATAGCCTTCCCCCAAAATCAAAAAGCAGTTCAAAAAATTTGGCCCATGTTCTGCTCACATTGAAAGCACACAAAGGGAAACTGCATTGGCTGTGCCATGCTCACAGGTAGTCAAAATCACAATCACAGTTTTTCATGTAAGTCATACTTCCAGGTCAGCACTCCTGGATTTTGGCTCCTACAGAAAAAAAGAGAGAAAGGGGATTAAAATGTCTGCAAATGGCAGAAAAGCCTGATTTTTTTGATACAAAAATGAAGAAAAGCACAGTTCTAACAGTTGGTGACTTGCATTTGATTGTTCTTTGTACATTAGGTTTAAGGCTCCCCTCCCCCTTCAGAAAAAGCTAATGGCCAAGATATTCTTGTAAACCATGTCATCATCACCCCATCTAACAATATGCCTTTTTTATGGACTCCACAATAATTCATGTATTTATTGCATTTTATCTCTATACATGCAGCACTTTCAGAATTGCCCCACTTGCTAAAGCTTAGGCTCATAAAAGATCATTTACTGCAATATGATAAAGACAAATTGGTTATAAGTTTACAGCTTTCTAGTGTTGAATATTTAATCCTCTTGTCTGCCTACATGGAGGGAATTGGTTTTATTTCATTTCACTTTTAGATATTGAACGGGGCTTAACAATAAAATATTCCCCATTTAGCTATCGGTCTCTGGTAACAAACCATGACATGGATGCATTCTGACAGTACAGTAGCTAGTGGAGCAGTTCCAGTCTTACAATCTTGAAGAGCAATTTCAATTTGTTGCACACTTACAAGAACATTCATTTATAGGAAGGTTTGGAGCAACACATGTATATCTAACTTGTCACTTGCATTTGATCAGAATACTTACAGAAATTTCATGTTGCCTTGACACCGGATAGGAGTATGGCTGACGTCCAGTTTTCCATTTCAAATCTGTTGATGGCAATATATAATGAATCATTTTGAATTAAGTTTATTAGTCACAACTAGGCTTACATTAACACTGCAATGAAGTTACTGTGAAAATTCCTTAGTCGCCACTCCGACGCCTGTTCGGGTACACCAAGGGAGATATAGCATGGCTCATGCATCTCACCTGCACATCTTTCAGACGGTGGAAGGAAACCAGAGCAACCCTACGCAGACACAGGGAGAATGTGCAGACTCCACACAGACAGTGACCCAAGCCGGGATCGAATCCAGGTCCCCGGCACTGTGAGGCAGCAGTGCTAACCACTGTGCTACCCACTAGAATATCAGTCTGCAATTTCCTTCCCCCATTAAAACATTTTTCTTCCAAATTTTACCATACAGTGTACCAAAGTTGAACAACTTGCATGAACACCCATTTCCATATTACTGATCTGCTTATTTTGCTGCCCCTGCTGGAGAGAGGAATGTCCCAGGAACGTTAAGCCCCTTCAAAACGTTATGGCATGGGTCCTGCAGCCACAGGAATAAGACAGCCAAAAGGAGGAAACGCAGTAAGGAAGATGCAAGGTGAACAACTGGTCACATATTAAACAAAATGTCTTCGACCTAGCAAACAAATGGATTCGTTTGGGCCAGGCTGGGCTACAAGAGGAACTTCCATATCGTCTTCACTGCATACGTAAAATTTTGCTTCAGAAATACTAGTTATTTGTACCTGGTTAAGTCAACCACAACTGAGGACTCCAGTGTTCAGAAATTCTGAGCTTATGAGTTTGTAATTTAAAAACTTACAACTTGGAAACCCGAAAAACTTACAACCACCACTTAAAAAAGGTGCAAGAAAACCAAAACCCCTTTCTGTTGAAGACAGGTAGTGAGAGGATACATTAGTGTTGCTTAAATTAACCCCCACTCCTGTTTTTAACAATCAGTAAAACCTAGTGGATAGTCAAGGGCTAACTGCTAAAGGTACAAAACTCTCAATATGTGCTCATGGAGTGAGTGAAGTCAAAAGTTTCAGGCAGTCACAATTTATTTCCACTTTGTAGCCATTGCAACAGTTTTAAAATGAAACTCACTGCATCGTCAATACTTACACATGATTACAAGTGCAGCGATGAATGCCACCACCACAGTAGAAATTACAATTATTTGTACATTGTTTGCTGGTTCTGATGGCTCACATTCTTTACCTGAAATAGATTTTACATAAACACAGTTTTAATTAGCACATTAACTGAAAGACTCACTACAACACACAACCACGTTATGGAAAGTAACTAGACATTCAGCCGTGGCATCTTGATTACATCACAACTACAAGAAATCTTTGGTTCCCAACTTGCACTGCCTGCACCATCTCCGGTACATTTGGCATCAAGACTTTGCTGTCTGAAAACAAATCTCAGCAGCAGATCGGTCTTCGTAAGACAGCAGGTTACATCAGACAATGCCATGAGAGAACTGCTTTAATCAATACACATGGACGCCTGGAGACCAGTGATCTAATTTCTGAAACTATGGCTGCTGCTATAAACCAGAATTGGCACACCAAAGTTGCATTCGTTGGAAACATCTGTTTACACATCTGGACATATATGCACTGTAAGTACAGTAGCACAGTGATTCGCACTGCTACGTCAGCTCCAGGGACATGGAATCAATTCCAGCCTTGGGTGACTGCCTGTGTGGAGTGTGTACATTCTCCGTGTGTCTGCGTGTGTTTCCTCCAAGTGCTCTGGTTCCTCCCACAGTCCAAAAATGGGTAGGTTATGTGGATTAGCGGGGTAAGTGCATGGTGTAACTGGGATAGGATGAGGGTTGGGCTCGAGTCGGAGTCAGACTCAAAAGTCCAAATGGCCTCCTTCTGCACTGGAGGGATTCAAATGCTGTTAGCATTCTCTGTCCATTAATTTGTAAGCATTAATGAGCAAGTCATTTGTATGTGTCACTTTGTGAACCAAGCTCTGATGATCTGATGCTGAAAGAATCGGTGTCGTAGTTTCAGGGCATTCCATTGTCTGCTCAATGGAACAAAGGACAAAGAAAATTACAGCACAGGAACAAGCCCTTCAGCCCTCCAAGCCTGTACCGACCATGCTGCCTGAATGAACTAAAACCCTATACCCTTCCGGGGACCATATCCCTCTATTCCCATCCTATTCATGTATTTGTCAAGACGCCCCTTAAAAGTCACTACCGTATCTGCTTCCACTGCCTCTCCCAGCAACGAGTTTCAGGCACCCAGCACCCTCTGTAAAAAATCTGCCTCGTACATCTCCTTTAAACCTTACTCCTCGCACCTTAAACCTGTGCCCCCTAATAATTGACTCTTCCACCCTAGGAAAAAGCTTCTGACTATCGATTCTGTCCATACCTCTCAATCTTGTAGACTTCTATCAGGTCACCCCTCAACCTCCGTCGTTCCAGTGAGAACAAACCAAGTTTCTCCAACCTCTCCTCAAAGCTAATGCCGTCCATATCAGGCAACATCCTGGTAAATCTTTTCTGTACCCTCTCCAAAGCCTCCTCATCCTTCTGGTAGTGTGGCGACCAGAATTGAACACTATATTCCAAGTGCAGCCTAACTAAGGTTCTATCAAGCTGCAACATGACTTGCCTATTTTTAAACTCAATGCCCCGGCTGATGAAGGCAAGCATGCCGTATGCCTTCTTGACTACCATTGCCACTTTCAGTGACCTGTGTACCTGTACACCCAGATCCCTTTGCCTATCAATACTTTCAAGGGTTCTGCCATTTACTGCCTCATTGCTATCCGCAAATCCACAAACTTTTGTGTCGTCCGCAAACTTACTAACCAAACCAGTTACATTTTCCTCCAAATCATTGATACGTATTACAAGCAGCAAAGGTCCCAGCACTGATCCCTGAGGAATGCCACTTGTCACAGCCCTCCATTCAGAAACGCACCCTTCCACTGCTACCCTCTGTCTTCTTTGACCGAGCCAGTTTTGTATCCACCTTGCCAGCTCACCTCTGATCCCATGCGACTTCACCTTCTGCACCAGTCTGCCATGAGGGACCTTGTCAAAGGCCTTACTGAAGTCCATGTAGACAACATCCACTGCCCTATCCTCATCAATCATCTTTGTCACTTCCTCAAAAAACTTGATCAAGTTCATGAGACACGACCTCCCCTTCACAAAAGCATAGAATCATAGAAACCCTACAGTGCAGAAGGAGGCCATTCGGCCCATCGAGTCTGCACCGACCACAATCCCACCCAGGCCCTACCCCCACATATATATCCGCTAATCCCTCCAACCTACACATCCCAGGACTCCAAGGGGCAATCTTTAACCTGGCCAATCAACCTAACCAGCACATCTTTGGACCGTGGGAGGAAACCGGAGCACCCGGAGGAAACCCACGCAGACACGAGGAGAATGTGCAAACTCCACACAGACAGTGACCCGAGCCGGAAATCGAACCCAGGACCCTGGAGCTGTGAAGCAGCAGTGCTAACCACTGTGCTACCGTGCCGCCCTACTGTGCTACCGTGCCGCCCTATCATGGCGCTTCTCACTAATACGCTCATTTATTTCCAAGTGAGAATAAATCCTGTCTGTCTCGAAGAATCCTCTCCAATAATTTCCCTACCACTGATGGAAGGGGCGGGAAAGATTGGAAAGAAGCACTGCTTTTTCACAGGAGATCGTGAAGTAAATAATGCAATAAGCACCACACAACTGATCCTGGATCACTTACAATACAAACAGTATTGCTTTAAGTGCGCAACTTACATTATAAGTACAGATATTATCTGTACTTAATTAATTGAACTAGAATACAAAGGTTGATAATTGTCATTCTTCAAATGAACAGAAATTATCCAAAGCTCTGAGCACCAAAATATGCACTTTAATCTGGTGCTAAAAGGTTAATACTGATGGGACTTGTGACCAAAGAGGCCACCTAAAATGGTGATTTACAGAGTATGCTGGGATAATTGGACAAGCACCGAAACAGCAGGCTGCAGCTTAACAGACAGAGATAAACAGGCTACAGCTCAGACGACTGAATACACAGGAAATAGGCCATCCCAAAGACAACGGACACTTTCTGGTCAAACATACTTGTTTACCAGACAAAGTGGAGCCTTAACCCCCTTATTTCGGATGATGTGGAGATGCCGGCATTGGAATGGGTTAGGCACAGTAAGAAGTCTCACAACACCAGGTTAAAGTCCAACAGGTTTATTTGGTAGCACGAGCTTTCAGAGCACTGCCCCTTCATCAGTTGAATGAAGAGTTCAGTTCACAAACACAGCATATATAGACACAAACTCTATTACAAGATAATGGTTGGAATGCGAGTCTTTACAGGTACAGACAATGTGAGTGGAGAGAGGGTTAAGCACAGGTTAAAGAGATGTGAATTGTCTCCAACCAGGACAGTTAGTGAGATTTTGCAAACCCAGGCAAGTCGTGGGGGTTACAGATAGTGTGACATGAACCCAAGATCCTGGTTGAGGCTTGCAAAATCTCACGAACTGTCCTGGTTGGAGACAACTCACATCTCTTTAACTGGTGCTTAACCCTCTCTCCACTCACATGGTCAGCATCTGTAAAGATTTGATTACCTGTAAAGACTCGCATTCCAACCATTATCTTGTAATTGAGTCTGTGTCTATATATGCCCTGTTTGTGAACTGAACTCTTCACTCACTTGGCAACGCCCTGAAAGTTTGTGCTACCAAATAAACCTGTTGGACTTTAACCAGGTATTGAGAGACTTCTTACTGTCCTTATTTGCGAGGGAGGTGTATGACCTACGTGCCTCCGGCACCTACAGGCATGACCGTTGGGTACACACCCAGAGATCGGTGTGGCAGCACCTAATTGGATTCTTATCGATCAGGGTGATCAAGCCCTGATCGATTGATTGACAAGAATCAGGAGACCGCCCAAAAGGACACAAAACCAAGGAGGGATTAAAGGTGCTGCACAACAGAAGAAGCTCTCTCTCTGACCCCATGAATGAGCAACAACAACGGTGACCATCACCAGCAACGACCAGCACGAGGAGAGCCACCACACCCAAGGAGGAAGAAAGACCAGAGCCAGAGTGTCACACCAGACCAAAGGACCAGACTACGCAGAGCACGACAGAGACCAACACGTGGATGAAGGCCAATGTCTGCCTAGGTACTTGTCAGTCATACAAAAGTTAAGTCAAGGTCTAGTACTGGACTTGAACTTTAGTATTTCTGGGTGACTATTAATTGTGTTTAAATAAATATTGTTGTACTAACAAGAAGTCTACTAGCAATTTTGTGTCTACCGTATAAGGGTTAAAACAGACTGTGCGGAAGGCACAACAGACTGACTGCATCCTAGCCTTTCAGAACTTGGCTGTGGTGCCCATATAAGGGGGCAGGATTCTGTACCATACAAAAGGGTGGTGAGGATTATGACCCAGTAAGACTTTTGATTTTGGCCTTCAGTTTAAGGCCGTTCTGCTTGCAAACATGACTGTGGAACCAGCCATAGGGAGAATTTTATTTCTGGATACATACACTGGTATTTTCAAGAGACACATCCCTCAAGAAGCTCACTAAGGTACGAGAATTATTGCAAAATTTTAAGACTGGTGTCATCAATGGTTATGCCTGTTGTTTTATCAAATGTGCTTGGGGCTTCCACCAAACATACACAATTTAACAGCAAAAAGTCCTTCATTATGCTGATCTCAACAGCATGCAGACCACCCTGTCGAAAATTTAGCTGTTGGATTACTTTCAATTAGTTAGGTCGACTGTGCTTCCCCACATGGATGGCTATAGGATCCCCAAGCAATTCAAGAGCACTAGAATACTGACAGCTTTTGTGGACTTAACCTCTCACCCCTGAACCCTTTCTTTCTGTCCGTAGAAATAAACTAATCTCCATTCTCCCAAATAATCCATCAGGATTCCCACAAGCAGAGGGTTGGATGACTCCTCATCAATATTCCATTGCCCACATTGGGAAGCTTTCCACACTCTGAAGTAAACAGACAGATTTTTATTTGGGTGCTGCAAGTGTGCATCACCAACCTGTGATTTTCCATCCTGCTCTTCTCTTGTCAGGCAAAGATATTCTTACATTAACACACTATGAGGGGCGTGCGCAGAGTGGATAACGAGCAGCTGTTCCCCTTAGTTGAAGGGTCAGTCACGGGGGGGGGGGGGGGGTGGAGAGAAAGAGATATGAGGAAAAATTTTACTCAGAGGGTGATGACAATCTGGAATGCGCTACCTGGGAGGGTGATAAGAGACGGGTTGCCTCATATCCTTTAAAAAGTACCTGGATAAGCACTTGGCATGTCATAACATTCAAAGCGCTGGTAGATGGGAATAGGTGGGACGTCAGGTGTTTTTCGCGTGTCCGTACAGACTCAATGGACCGTATGATTCTATGATTTTATACCTTTAGCAAGAATGATTTTAATGCACAAGAATACAATATTGAACTTAACTACGAAATGGAATGGGCTTGACTCACCGTAAACAGAAAGAGTGTTCCAATAAACAGAGGGAGAGAAAGAACAGTTCTTCCTACTAACAGGGTTCTCCATGGTGCAAGTGTAGATCACAAAGTCTAATTTGTCGGCTTTAAAAATAATCAACGTGCTGTTACTTCGCATCAAGTGATGGCGTTGACTGTTTGTTATCATTCTGCTATCCTTCCACCACAGAATGGAACTTGCTTTCCCCGCTGGCACTTGACAGGTCAGTTCAATGGTGCCATTCACACAGGTGCCATTGATTGAAGGTTCAGAAAGTGGATCTGCAAGAGAGAATAAGAAAAAGATAAAACTGGACTGACCATGAGGACTTCACTCCTTCACCTCAAGTTTGTGTAGTCCATAGAACTCTGTCCTTCACAGGTACCTCACTACATCAGTTCTGAACTGAACTTCTCATGCCATAATTCTCCAACATAAAGGCAGTCAGCAGATTAGTTGACCAAGGGCACTATGGTGGCATGGCAGTTAGCACTGCTGCCTCACAGTGCCAGAGACCTGGGTTCGACTCCTGGCTTGGGTCACTGGCTGTGTGGAATCTACACGTTCACCTTGTGTCTGCGTGGGTTTCCTCCCACAGTCTGAAAGATGTGCTGGTTAGATGCATTGGCCATACGAAATTAACATAAGAACTAAGAGCAGAGGTAGGCCATTTGGCCCCTCAAGCCTGCTCTGCCATTCAACAAGATCATGGCTGGTCTTTTCATTGACTCAGCTCCATTTACCCACCCGCTCACCATAATCCTTAATTCCTTCACTGTTCAAAAATCTCTCTTTGCCTTAAAAACATTCAATGAGGTAGCCTCAACTGCTTCACTGGGCAGGGAATTCCACAGATTCACCACTCTGTGTGTGAAGAAATTCCTCCTCATCTCAGTCCTAAATCTATTCCCCCTTGTTTTGAGGCCATGCACCCCAGTTCTGGTTTCACCTGCCAGTGGAAACAAGCTCCCTGCTTCTATCTTATCTATTCTCTTCATAATTTTATATGTTTCTATCAGATTTCCCCCCCTCAGTCTTCTAAATTTCATTGAGTTTAGTCCCAGCTACTCAGTCTCTCTTCGTAAGCCAACCTCAACTCCAGGATCAACCTAGTGAATCTCCTCCGCACCCTCTCCATTGCCAGTATATCCTTTCTCAGGTAAGGAGACCAAAACTGTACACAGTACTCCAGGTGTGGCCTCACCAGCACCTTATACAGCTGCAACATAACCTCGCTGTTTTTATACTCCATCTCTCTTGCAATGAAGGACAAAATTCCATTTGTCTTCTTAATTACTTACTGCACCTGCAAACCAACTTTTTGCGATCCAGGTCCCACTGCACAGCAGCATGCTGCAATTTTTTTACCACTTAAATAATAGTCCATTTTGCTATTACTCCGACCAAAATGGATGACCTCACATTTACCAACATTGTACTCCATCTGCCAGACCCTTGCCCACTCAAACTATCTATATCCCTTTACAAACGTTCAATGTCCTCTGCACACTTTGCTCTACTACTCATCTTAGTGTTATCTGTGAACTTTGACACACTACAGTTGATCCCCAACTCCAAATCATCTATGTAAATTGTAAACAATTGCAGTCCCAACACTGATCCCTGAGGCACACCACTAGTCAGATCGCCAACCAGAAAAACACCCATTTACCCCCACTCTTTGCTTTCTGTTGGTCAACTAATTCTCTATCCATGCTAATACATTACCCATAAGACCATGCACCGTTATCTTATGCAGCAGCCTTTTGTGTGGCACCATGTCAAATGCCTTCTGGAAATCCAGATACACCACATCCACTGGTTCCTGTTGCCCACCGCGCTCATAATGTCCTCAAAGAATTCCACTAAATTAAACATGACCTGCCTTTCATGAACCCATACTGCGTCTTCCCAATGGGACAATTCATATCCACAGATATCTCATTATTTCTTCCTTGATAGATTCAAGCATTTTCCCCACCACAGAAGTTAAGCTAACCAGCCTATAGTTACCTGTCTTTTGTCTACCTCCTTTTTTAAACAGTGGCGTCACATTTGCTGTGTTCCAATCTGCCACCCAGATTCCAGCGAAATTTGGAAAATTACCACTAGTGCACTTGCTATTTCCCCCGCCATCTCTTTTAGTACCCTGGGATGCATTCCATCAGGGCCAGGAGACTTGTCTACCTTTAGCCCCATTAGCTTGCCCAACACTGCTTCTTTAGTGATAATGATAGTTTCTAGGTCCTCATCTGCCATCGCCTTCTTGTCACCAATTTCTGTCGTGTTATTTGTGTCTTCCACTGTGAAGACCAACACAAAATACCTGCTCAATACCTCTGCCATTTTCTCATTTCCCATTATTAATTCCCCCTTCTCATCCTCTGAAGGACCAATGTTTCGCTTAGCCACTCTTTTTTCTCATATATTTGTCAAAACCTTTTCTACCTGTTTTAATATTCTGACTGAGTTTACTCTCATAATCTATCTTACTTTTCTTTATAGCTTTTTTCATAGCTGTCTGTTGACCTTTAAAGATTTCCCAATCCTCTAGTTTCCCACTATTCTTTGCCACTTTCTTTCAAATTGACACCCTCCTTTATTTCCTTAGATATCCATGGCTGATTATCTCTTTTTCTACTGTCCTTCCTTATCACTGCTGAGCACTGTGAAAAATTGCTTTGAAAGTCCTCCACTGTTCCTCAATTGTCCCACCATAAAGTTTTGCTCCCAGTCTACGTGGGCCAACATCCCCCCTCATCCAATTGTAGTCTCCTTTGTTTAAGTACAAGAGATTGGTTTTGATTTTACCTTTTCACGCTCCGTTTGTATTTTAAATTCAACCATACTGTGATCGCTCCTTCCGAGAGGATCCCCAACTGTGAGATTGTTAATTATTCCTGTCTCATTACACAGGATCAGATCTAGGATAGCTTGCTCCCTCATTAGGTTCTATTACAAATTGTTTGAGGAAACAATCATGGATGCATTCTATGAACTCCTCCTCAAAACTGCCTTGGCCAATCGACTAAAGTCCCCCATGATAATTGCCGCACCATTTTTACATGCGTCAATTATTTCCTTGTTTATTGTTTGCCCCACCGTGATATTATTTGACAGCCTATAGACTACACTGATCAGTTACTTTTTTTCCTTACTATTTCTAATTTCCACCCAAATGGACACAACGCTTTTCTCCATAGAACCTACATCATCTCTCACTACCAGCCTGATGTCATCCTTAAACATCAGAGCTACACCACCTCCCATACCTTCTTGTGTGTCCTTCCGAATAGTCTGATACCCCTGGATTCTCCCTCAGTGTACCTGAACAGGCGTCGGAGTGTGGCGACTAGGGATTTTCACAGTGACTTCATTGTAGTGTTAGTGTAAGCCTACTGTGATACTAATAAATGAACTCAAAACTTGATTCCCACTGTCAATCTACTAAACGAAATCCTGTAGTTGCTGGACATCGGATACAAAATGCTCAAAACTTAGTAAATCAGGCAGTACTTACATAAACTGAAATAGTGAACATTTTACATCCAAAAGGTCACTGGCCTGAAATATATTCTCCGCTTCTTTCTACACAATTGCTCAATTTGTCCAGCATTTATGCTCAACTGACGACTGAGTGACGTTAATCTATATATAGACTGTGCAAACTACATTAGCAATAATAGTGACAAATTAATTTCCGAGTAGGACTAGTTTTTTGTTTGGACCAGCATGTTTGGATAATTTCTCGTGAAAGTGGTGAATTCCTATAAGAGGTTATTTTGGCGTGCTGTGACTAATTAACTTTTTGGAACAATTCTGCACTTTTAACCAAGGAAAAATCTGGGTGGAAACGAGTGGCGAGAAGGAAATAAAGAGGCTGAATGGGCTGTACAGACTGGATACAGGGATAGCGTAACCTCTGGCTTGGCTCACAATGTCAGGACACGGAGTAGGCCATTTAGCACTGAATTTTCTTCACAGAGGCTGTGGAGGCCACGACACTGAATGTAACTTAAAAATAGATCTCTAGACAGTAAAGGAATTAAGGAGTATGGGGAGAGAGTAAGAGGTAGAGGAACAACCATGATCACACAATGGTGGAGCAGGCTAAATGGCCTACTCCTGCTCCTATGAGAGGAGGTCACCAGCACAGGCTGGATGATGCCACATTGGAATCATCTTCCTTTTCCATATTAAAGTTTATTTATTGATGAGTCAAGTAGGTTTACATTAACACTGCAATGGAGTTACTGTGAAAATCCCCTAGACGCCACACTCCGGCACCTGTTCGGGTACACGGAGGGAGAATTTAGCAGGGCCAATTCACCTAACCTGCACATCTTTGGACTGTGGGAGGAAACCAGAGCACCCGGAGGAAACCCACGCTGACACGGGGAGAACATGCAAACTCCACACAGACAGTGGCACAAGCCGGGAATACTGTGAGGCAGCAGTGCGAACCACTGTGCCGCCCCTCATCACTACACTGATGTAGTTTGGCTTAGGGAGCGACAAGCTTCAAGTGGGTCTTTTGCACCTCCTCTGGGATATTTGCAGTGTCTGGTATACGCAGCTTGCATTTCAATTCTTTTGCCTTAGGGATAAGGGGTTTATAGTTTTGTCTTCAGCAAAAACAACAACCACAAATTCTGTGTCACCTTTCTTAAGTTTGGTACTGAATAATTCATGAGCGGCAACACTTCCAAGTGACAAAGCAATTAAACTACTTACCAATGAGTTTCAAAATTCTCCTTCCTCTCAGTTCTCCTCCTGTTGTGATTTTATAAATTCCTTCGTCTCTAGATGTTACATTCATTACCGTCAGAGCGCCAGTGGAAACATTATAATATAAACGAGACTTGAACTGTTCATTTGGCTCCTGTTTGGGCAAATTTGGTGCGTAATCGAAAATAGTAAAAAGGCTTCCACCACTGTCTGTGAACTCCCATATTACATCAATGCTCCTCAGATCTTCATCAATTTTAAGGTCCAGTGAAGGTGATGAACCAACAGCAGCAAGTACTTCTTCCTGCCCAACTGATTGACAAAACAAAGTAAGTTAAATACTGGCAGTGAAACGTCAAGAAAAACAACAATAAATAACTGACTTATTGGGAGCTCAGAACCTGGATTTCTGAGGGTAGAGATTTCACACAGGTTCAGCAATCTGCAACTCTGAAAATAAAGCCTAGTGCTTGGTTTGCTCTGTTTCAAGCTTCACTAATGCGTGGCAGAAATCTTAATGAATGCTATATTTGTACTGCAAGATGTCAGTGTTCCTCTACTCTCCCTAAATTGACACCTTCCAGGTAATAAGTGACTTTTCCCCCCAACCTGAACGACTTCACATTTATCCACATTGAACTTTAGTAATTTACCATTCTGTAAGTTTATTGATTTAGAAACATAGAAAAACTACAGCACAAAACAGGCCCTTCGGCCCCACAAGTTGTGCCGAACATACCCCTACCTTTTAGGCCTACCTATAACCCTCCATCCTATTAAGTCCCATGTATTCATCCAGGAGTCTCTTAAAAGACCCTATTGAGTTTGCCTCCACCACCACTGACGGCAGCCGATTCCACTTGCCCACCACCGTGTGTGTGAAAAACCTCCCCCTAACATTTCCCTGTACCTACCCCCCCAGCACCTTAATCCTGTGTCCTCTCGTAGCAGCCATTTCCACCCTGGGAAAAAGCCTCAGAGTCCACCCGATCTATGCCTCTCAACATCTTATATACCTCTATTAGGTCTCCTCTCATCCTACGTCGCCTCAAGGAGAAAAGACCGAGCTCCCTAAGCCTATCCTCATAAGGCATGCCACTCAATCCAGGCAACATCCTTGTAAATCTCCTCTGCACCCTTTCAATCTTTTCCACATCCTTCCTGTAATGAGGCGACCAGAACTGAGCACAGTACTCCAAGTGGGGTCTGACGAGGGTCTTGCATAGCTGCATCATTATCCCCGGACTCCTAAACTCAAATCCCTCGATTGATAAAGGCCAGCACACCATACGCCTTCTTAACCACCTCCTCCACCTGCGGGGCCGATTTAAGAGTCCTATGCACCCGGACCCCAAGGTCCTTCTGCTCCTCGACAGTACCAAGAGTCTTTCCCTTTATATTGTACTCCTTCATCCCATTTGACCTGCCAAAATGGAACACTACGCATTTATCTGGGTTGACGTCCATCTGCCACTTCTCCGCCCAGTCTTGCATCCTATCTATGTCCCTCTGTAACTTCTGACATCCCTCCAGACTATCCACAACCCCACCAACCTTTGTGTCGTCAGCAAACTTACCAACCCATCCCTCCACTTCCTCATCCAGGTCATTTATGAAAATGACAAACAGCAAGGGTCCCAGAACAGATCCCTGGGGACCGACCTCCATTTAGAAAAAGATCCATCTATACCCACTCTCTGCCTCCTTTGGGCAAGCCAGTTCTGGATCCACAGGGCAACAGCCCCTTGGATCCCATGCCCTCTCACTTTTTCAAGAAGCCTTGCATGGGGGACCTTATCGAACGCCTTGCTAAAATCCATATAAACCACACCCACCGCTTTCCCTTTGTCAATGTGTTTAGTCACATTTTCGAAGAACTCCACCAGGCTCGTAAGGCACGATCTGCCTTTGACAAAGTCATGCCGAGTATTCTTGAGCATACTAAACCTCTCTAAATGCTCATAAATCTTGTCCCTCAGGATCTTCTCCATCAGCTGACCAACCACTGAGGTTAGACTGACCGGTCAGTAATTTCCTGAGCTATCCCTATTCCCCTTCTTGAAAATAGGAACCACATCCGTAATCCTTCGGCAACCTCTCCCGTCTCCATCGACGACACAAAGATCATCACCAGAGGCTCTGCAATCTCTTCCCTCGTCTCCCACAGTAACCTGGGGTACATCCCATCCGGACCCGGCGACTTATCTATCTTGATGCCATTCAAAGATTCCAGCACAACCTCTTTGTTAAAGTCCACATACTCAATCTTTTCAGTCCACCGCATGCCCGCAGTACATCCACCCAGGTCCTTCTCCTCTGAAAACCGAGACAAAATACTCATTAAGCACCTCTGCCATTTCTACTGGTTCCGTACAGATTTTTCCGCCTTCACCTTTTATTGGCCCTATTCCTTCACGTCTCATCCTTTTACTCTTCACGTATTTATAGAACGCCTTAGGGTTTTCCTTAATCCCACCTGCCAAGGCCTTCTCGTGACCCCTTCTGGCTCTCCTAATTTCCTTCTTTAGTCCCTTCCTACAAGCCGTATACTCATCTAGATCCCTATCTTCGCCAAGCTCTCTGAACCTTTTGTACGCTTTCCTTTTCTTCTCGACTAGGTCCCGCACAGCTTTCGTGCACCACGGTTCCTTTAACCTACCAACTCCTCCCTGTCTGCTCGGAACGTTGTCCTGCAGAACTCTCGACAGACATTCCTTGAAAAACTGCCACGTCTCTTCAGTACATTTCCCCGAGAATACCTCCTTCCAATTTACTCCTCTAATTTGCTGCCTTATGCCTTCATATTTCCCCTTACTCCATATAAACGCTTTCCTAGCTTGCCTGATCCTCTCTTTTTCCAATGCAAGCATAAAGGAATAGAGTTATGACCGCTATCCCCAAGATGCTCTCCCACTGAGAGATCTGACACCTGTCCAGGTTCATTGGTCAGTATCAGATCAAGTACAGCCTCTCCTCTTGTAGGCTTGTCCACATGCTGTGTCAGGAAACCCTCCTGAGCACACCTAACCAACTCCTCCCATCCAATCCCCTTACCCGAGGGAAAAATCCAATCTATGTTTGGGAAATTAAAGTCTCCCATCACAACAACTCTGCTATTATTGCAACTCTCCAGGATCGGTTTCCCTATCTACTCCTCCACCTCCCTGTTACTATTGGGCGGCCTATGCAATTATTTAACTTCAGTACATCCGCAGCATAATTTTTAAACTTCAGTACAACATCGTCAGCATAATTAAACTTCACGTTTTATAAATATGAAAATCTGTGTTCTGAAGTAATTAAGGAAAAACAGTTACACAGTTTACAGCTAAATCCTCCACATCAGACGAAGACACAAATCTCAGTGAAATCCCCTCTCTGCAGCCCATGACATTTTACATTTCTCTGTAGAAAGGTGGCTGCTGCGCCGGCCCTGACAAAGATGGCGATGTTAGAATCATAGAATCCTACAGTGCAGGAAGAGGCCATTTGGCCCATCGAGTCTGCACCGACCACAATCCCACCCAGGTCCTATCCACATATCCTCACATATTTACCCACTAACCACTCTAACCTATGCATCCCGAGACACTAAGGGGCAATTTTATCATGGCCAATAAACCGTTGCAAAACGACAGATCCAAAAGTTACAAAGTGCAAAAAATGAATCATTTTTACAGTACAATACAGTGCTTATTTACAAAACATTACACTCATTACTTAAAACTATGTACATACATCAGAGTTTACTGTGTGCTGTTATTTTTCAGATTAGCACACAGTTACGCAGGCCGAGGGTATTCTGCAGTTACCGGGCCCTCGGTGGAGACGCTTTACACGGTGGCCTTTCCCCATTGTGCCTTTGCGGCGGCTGCCCAAAGCTTGAACGCGTCCCTGAGCACGTAGTCCTGGACCTTGGAATGTGCCAGTCTGCAACACTCGGTCGAGGACAATTCTTTCAGCTGGAAGATCAGCAAGTTTCGGGCGGACCAAAGCGCGTCCTTCACCGAGTTGATGACCCTCCAGCAGCAGTTGATATTTGTCTCCGTGTGCGTCCCCGGAAACAGCCCGTAGAGCACAGAGCCCTGCATCACCGAGCTGCTCGGGACGAACCGCGACAAATACCACTGCATCTCACTCCAGACCTTCTTTGCAAAGGCACATTCCACAAGGAGGTGTGCGACCGTCTCATCAGCCCCGCAGCTGCTTCGAGGGCAGCGTGCGGTGAGGTTGAGCCCTCGGGCGTGCATAAAGGATCTGACGGGGAGTGCCCTTCTCACCACCAGCCAAGCCAGGTCTTGGTGCTTGTTTGTGAGTTCTGGTGATGAGGCATTCTGCCAAATGACATTGACAGTCCGCTCAGGGAACCATCCGACAGGATCCGCCATCTCCTTTTCTCTCAGGGCCTCAAGGACATTACGTGTTGACCACTGCTTGATAGCCATGTGGTCAAAGGTGCGTTTCCGGAAGAATTTCTCCACGAAGGACAGGTGCTGCGGTACGGTCCAACTACTTGGAGCTTTCATAGAATCATAGAAACCCTACAGGACAGAAAGAGGCCATTCAGCCCATCAAGTCTGCACCGACCACAATCCCACCCAGGCCCTACCCCCATATCCCTACATATTTTACCCGCTAATCCCTGTAATCTATGCATCCCAGGACACTAAGGGGCAATTTTAGCATAGCCAATCAACCTAACCCGCACATCTTTGGACTGTGGGAGGAAACCGGAGCACCCGGAGGAAACCCACACAGACATGAGGAGAATGTGCAAACTCCACACAGACAGTGACCCAAGCCAGGAATCACGCTGTTTTGTTTCTTAAAGACTTGATTAGTTGTAAGTATTCGCATTCCAACCATTATTCATGAAAAAATGGAGTCTGTGCCTTTATATGCCCTGTTTGAGAACAGAATTCCCACTCACCTGAAGAAGGGGCTTGGAGGTCCGAAAGCTTGTGTGGCTTTTGTCAACAAATAAACCTGTTGGACTTTAACCTGGTGTTGTTAAACTTCTTGCTGTGAAGCAGCAGTGCTAACCACTGTGCTACCGTTCCGCGGCAATGTGGCCAGACCCATCCTCCGCAACACTTGGGACAGGTAGAACCTCAAAAAATAGTGGCACTTGTTGTTAGCGTACTGAGGATCTACACACAGCTTGATGCAACCGCACACAAAGTGGCCATCAGGATGAGGACGGCGTTGGGAACGGTTTTCCCTCCGTTCTCTGGAGATTTGTGCATCGCCTCCCTCCGGACACGATCCATCTTTGATCTCCAGATAAATTTGAAGAAGGCCTGCGTCACTGCTGCTGCGCAGGATTTGGGGATGGGCCAGACCTGCGCCACGTACAACACGGACAGTGCCTCTCACCAGATGACCAGGTTTTTCCCAGTGATAGAGAGGGAGCGTTGCTCCCACAATCCCAATTCTTGTCTGGCTTTGGCGATGTGCTCCTCCCATTTTTTGGCGCATGCCCCTGCCGCTCCAAACCATATCCCCAGCACCTTGAGGTAGTCTACCCTGACGGTGAAGAGGACAAAGGATGTGTCAGGCCAGTTCCCAAAGAACATGACCTCGCTCTTACCCTGGGTGACTTTGGCCCGAGGCCAGCTCGAACTGCTCACAGACTTGAAGGAGCCTGCGAACAGACGAGGGGTCCGAGCAGAAAACAGCCACGTCATCCATGTACAGGGAGGCTTTGACTTGCGTCCCTCCGCTGCCTGGGATTGTAACCCCTTTGATGCCTGGGTCGCTTCTGAGGGCCTCGGCAAAGGGTTCAATGCAACACACAAAAATGACGGAGGAGAGGGCAGCCCTCTCTGACTCCAGACCTGATCTGAAACATATCTGATTCCCACCCGTTGATTGAAACTGCGCTACTGATGTCTGTGTAGAGCAGTTGGATCCAATTGCGGATTCCCTTCCTTAAGCCCATTTTGGAGAGCACATCCATCATGTAGCTGTGCGATATTCTGTCAAACGCCTTCTCCTGGTCTAGACTGATGAGGCAGGTGTCCACCTGCCTGTCCTGCACATAGGCGATCGTATCCCTGAGTAGCACGAGGCTATCAGATATCTTCCTGCCGGGTACAGCACAGATCACTGACCCCAGAGCAGACTTGACCCAGTTGCGATGACTTTGGCCAGAATTTTATAGTCCACGTTCAACAGTGAAATGGGTCTCCAATTTCTAATTTCTTCCCTTTCCCCCTTCTGCTTGTAGATGAGGGTAATGATGCCTTTCCTCATGGATTCTGACATGCTGCCTTCCAGAAGCATACTCTCGTATACTTCCAGGAGGTCCGGGCCCGTCAAGTCCCACAACGCCAAGTAAAACTCAGCCGGTAAGCCATTGCTTCCGGGAGTTTTATCCTTTTGAAGGGACTCGACGGCCTTTGTCAGCTCATCCAGAGCTACCGGTCTGTCCAGGCTCTCCCGCTCGCCGTCGTCCAAGACCTCCGTGATAGACAACAGGAAAGACTGGGAGGCCGTGCTGTCTGTTGGCTTCAGGTCATACAGTCCGGCATAGAAGGATTTGCATATTCTCAGAATGTCAGACTGCGATGTCAGACTCCGCAATTAAGTTACTGTAAAAATCCCCTCGTCGCCACACTCCGGCGCCTGTTCGGCTACACTGAGGGAGAATTTAGGATGGCCAATGCACCTTGATGTGGAGATGCCGGCGTTGGACTGGGGTAAACACAGTAAGAAGTCTCACAACACCAGGTTAAAGTCCAACAGGCTTATTTGGTAGCACAAGCCACCAGCTTTCGGAGCGCTGCTCCTTCATCAGGTGAGTGGGAGTTCTGTTCACAAACAGGGCATATATAGACACAAATTCCATTTACAAAATAATGGTTGGAATGCGTGTCTTCACAGGTAATCAAGTCTTAAAAGGTACAGACAATGTGAGTGGAGAGAGGGTTAAGATGTGGAGGAATTAAGGGCTATGGGGAGAGAGCGGGTAAATGGAGTTGAAATCAACCATGATTGAATGGTGGAGTGGACTCGATGGGCCGAATGGCCTTACTTCCGCTCCTATGTCTTATGGTCTTATGGAGATGCCGGCGTTAGACTGGGGTAAACACAGTAAGGAATCTAACAACACCAGGTTAAAGTCCAACAGGTTTATTTGGTAGCAAACACCACTAGCTTTCGGAGCGCTGCTCCTTCATCAGGTGAGTGGGAGATCTGCTCATAAGCAGCAAACAAGGCATATATAGACACAAACTCAATTTACAGAATAATGAATAATGATTGGAATGCGAGTCTTTACAGCTAATCAAGTCTTAAAGGTACAGACTATGCGGGTGGAGAGAGGGTTAAGCACAGGTTAAAGGATGTGTATTGTCTCCAGCCTGCTCAGTTCAGACTAAACTTGCGTCAAGATGGCTGCTGCGCCTGCGCAGTTTGTAACTCGCCCGTACAAACTCGACGTAGTGAGCGACACTCGACCGCAGCCCCGAGACCAGCACAACACAACACAGCAAAACCATACTTATCTTACCCAAAAGACCAAGAAATAATGAGGGAATTAAACAGCCACTGCACAGAAAAGTAGAGCCGCAAAGCCGGCGGAATGAGCCTTGGCCAGTTCGGTACAAACGCGGGACTTCACACACGATGTTTACAAAACCTCCTGATCCAGATCCGGCCCCGGTTTGTGTCTGAGGAAGGGGCCCAGCTGAGCTGAGCTGAGCTGAGCTGCTCACAAGCCCATCCCCTGTTTGTTTGAGCGTCCTGTCTGCTCCGGCAGGGAAAGGGCTGGGCCCCGGCCCCGGTCTGTCTCTGAAGAGGCGGCGGCGGAGGGCGGGGAGAGGGGCTCACAACCCCATCCCCTGTTTGTGTGACCCACAGTTTGGGAAAACACTGGAATGTGATTTACTGTGAAAGGAAACCCGGGAGCGGGGCCAACTCCGCTGCGACAACACACTCACTCACTCAAAACAAACTCAATGAGTTGCAGCCACATTTAAACATTTCCTACGACGGTTTCCCAGGAATTAAAAAATAATAATTTCTCCAATTGACATCCTTACCTCCCACAGCGATCAGTTCAAAGGTGAGACTGAAGGAAAAGCAGCTGAGGAACAACATGACGGTGAATAGCGGTGTATCCATAAATCTGCAGCCCTGATTACAGACACTACACCCCACTCCCGATTCGATCACAGCAACCCTCAGACTCGCTGCAACAGACCGCAGGCAGATTGACAAGAGCCGGGCTCCGAGCTGGATATTTATCAATGAGGAACTGAATAGCGGTTTTTAAGGATTCAGTCAAACTCTCAGCAAGTGAGGCGTCCCAGGTCCAAAACAAGACAAGGCTCACCACTTCCTGTCTTGGGCTGATCCAAGCTGATTGGAGCAGGCACTGCACCTCCTCCAAGGCGCGATCTCACTTGCTAAAGCCAAAAGCGCGCGAATCCGCTTGAAAAAATTGCTCCAAATGAAGCCTCAGTGTAACCTCGTATCGCAGCACAGCAAAACCACACTGGATCTTAGCCAAAAGGCCAAGAACCAATGAGGGAACTAAACAGCCACTGCACAGAAAAGCAGAGCTGCCAAGCCGGCGGAATGAGCCTCAGAATCATAGAGTTTTACAGCATGGAAACAGGCCCTTCGGCCCAACTCGTCCATGCCGCCCTTTTCTTTTAAACCCCAAAGCTAATCCCAATTCCCCACATTTGGCCCATATCCCTCTGTACCCATCTTACCCATGTAACTGTCTAAGTGCTTTTTAAAAGACAAAATTGTACCCTCCTCTACTACTACCTCTGGCAGCTTGTTGCAGACTCTCACCACCCTGTGAGAGAGAAAGAATTGCCCCTCTGGACACTTCTGAATCTCTCCCCTCTCACCTTAAACGTATGCCCTCGTGTTTTAGACTCCCCTATCTTTGGGAAAATAAATTGACTATCGAGCTGATCTGTGCCCCTCATTATTTTATAGAACTCTATAAGATCACCCCTCAGCTTTCTCCGCTCCAGAGAAAAAAGTCCCAGTCTATCCAGCCTCTCCTTATAACTCAAACCATCAAGTCCCAGTTGCATCCCAGTAAATCTTTTCTGCACTCTTTCTAGTTTAATATCCTTTCTATAATAGGGTGACCCGAACTGTACACAGTATTCCAAGTGTGGCCTTACCAATGGCTTGTACAACTTCAACAAGATGTCCCAACTCCTGTCTTCAATGTTCCGACCAATGAAACCAAGCATGCTGAATGCCTTCTTCACCGCTCTGTCCACCTGTGACTTCACTTTCAAGGAGCTACGCACATGTACCCCAAGATTTCTTTGATCTGTAACTCTCCGCAATGCACTACCATTAACTGAGTGAGTCCTGCCCTGCTTTAATCTACCAAAATGCATCACCTCGCATTTGTCCAAATTAAACTCCATCTGCCATTCGTCAGCCCACTGGCCCAATTGATCAAGATCCCGTTGCAATTGGAGATAACTTTCTTCACTGCCCACTATGCCACCAATCTTGGTGTCATCTGCAAACTTACTAACCATGCCTCCTATATAACAAAGAGAACAAAGAACAATACAGCACAGGAACAGGCCCTTCGGCCCTCCAAGCCTGCACCGATCATGTGTTCCTAACTAGACCATCCGTTTGTATCCCTCTATTCCCAGTCTGTTCATGTGGCTATCTAGATAAGTCTTGAATGATCCTAGCATGTCTGCCTCAACCACCTTGCTTGGTAGTGCATTCCAGGCCCCCACCACCCTGTGTAAAATACGCCCCCTCATATCTGTATTGAACCTTGCCCCCCTTACCTTGAACTTCTGACCCCTTGTGTTTGTCATTTCTGAACTGGGAAAAAGCTTCCAACTGTTCATCCTATCTATGCCCTTCATAATTTTATAAACTTCTATTAGGTCGCCCCTCAACCTCCGTCTTTCCAGGGAAAACAACCCTATTTACTCAATCTCACCTCATAGCTAATACCCTCCATACCAGGCAACATCCTGGTAAACCTTTTCTGCACTCGCTCTCCAAAGCCTCCACATCCTTCTGGTAGTGTGGCGACCAGAACTGGACGCAGTATTCTAAATGTGGCCTAACCAACGTTCTATATAACTGCAACATCATATGCCAACTTTTATACTCTATGCCCCATCCAATAAAGGCAAGCATGCCATAGAACATAGAACAGTACAGCACAGAACAGGCCCTTCGGCCCACGATGTTGTGCCGAGCTTTATCTGAAACCAAGATCAAGCTATCCCACTCACTATCATCCTGGTGTGCTCCATGTGCCTATCCAATAACCGCTTAAATGTTCCTAAAGTGTCTGACTCCACTATCACTGCAGGCAGTCCATTCCACACCCCAACCACTCTCTGCGTAAAGAACCTATCTCTGATATCCTTCCTATATCTCCCACCATGAACCCGATAGTTATGCCCCCTTGTAATAGCTCCATCCACCCGAGGAAATAGTCTTTGAACGTTCACTCTATCTATCCCCTTCATCATTTTATAAACCTCTATGAAGTCTCCCCTCAGCCTCCTCCGCTCCAGAGAGAACAGCCCGAGCTCCCACAACCTTTCCTCATAAGACCTACCCTCCAAACCAGGCAACATCCTGGTAAATCTGCTCTGCACTCTTTCCAGCGCTTCCACATCCTTCTTATAGTGAGGTGACCAGAACTGCACACAATATTCCAAATGTGGTCTCACCAAGGTCCTGTACAGTTGCAGCATAACCCCACGGCTCTTAAACTCCAACCCCCTGTTAATAAAAGCTAACACACTATAGGCCTTCTTCACAGCTCTATCCACTTGAGTAGCAACCTTCAGAGATCTGTGGATATGGACCCCAAGATCTCTCTGTTCCTCCACAGTCTTCAAAACCCTACCTTTGACCCTGTAATCCACATTTAAATTAGTCCCACCAAAATGAATCACCTCGCATTTATCAGGGTTAAACTCCATTTGCCATTTTTCAGCCCAGCTCTGCATCCTATCTATATCTCTTTGCAGCCTACAACAGCCCTCCACCTCATCCACTACTCCACCAATCTTGGTGTCATCAGCAAATTTACTGAGCCACCCTTCAGCCCCCTCCTCCAAGTCATTTATAAAAATTACAAAGAGCAGAGGACCAAGCACTGATCCCTGTGGCACTCCGCTGGTAACCGGTTTCCAGTCTGAAAATTTTCCATCCACCACCACCCTCTGTCTTCTGTTAGATAGCCAGTTACCTATCCAATCGGCCAAACTTCCCTCTATCCCACACATCCTTACTTTCATCATAAGCCGACCATGGGGGACCTTATCAAACGCCTTACTAAAATCCATGTATATGACATCAACTGCACTACCTTCATCTACACACTTAGTTACCTCCTCAAAAAATTCTATCAAATTTGTGAGGCAAGACTTGCCCTTCACAAATCCGTGCTGACTATCCCAGATTAAGCTGCATCTTTCTAAATGGGCGTAAATCCTATCCCCAAGGACCTTTTCCATCAACTTACCGACCACCGAAGTAAGACTAACCGGCCTATAATTACCAGGGTCATTTCTATTCCCTTTCTTAAACAGAGAAACCACATTCGCCACTCTCCAGTCCTCGGGCACCATCCCCGTGGACAGTGAGGACGCAAAGATCAAAGCCAAAGGCTCTGCTATCTCATCCCTTGCCTCCCAAAGAATCCTAGAATATATTTCATCAGGCCCAGGGGACTTATCAACTTTCAGTTTATTCAAAATTGCTAGTACATCTTCCCTCCGAACATCTACTTCCTCCAGCCTATCAGCCTGTGACACCATCTCTTCCTCAAAAACATGGCCCCTCTCCTTGGTGAACACCGAAGAAAAGTATTCATTCATCACCTCTCCTATCTCTTCTGACTCCATGCACAAATTCCCACTGCCGTCCTTGACCGGCCCCAGCCTCACCCTGGTCATTCTTTTATTCCTCACAGAAGAGTAAAAAGCCTTGGGGTTTTCCTTGATCCAACCCGCCAAGTATTTCTCATACCCCCTCCTAGCTCTCCTAAGCCCCTTTTTCAGCTCATTTCTTGCTAACTTGTAACCCTCCATCGGGCCAACTGAACCTTGTTTTCTCAACCTAACATATGCTTCCTTCTTCCTCTTGACAAGACATTCCACCTCTTTTGTGAACCATGGTTCCCTCTTTGTGAAGTGTTAGGTTTGTTAGGAAATATTAAGACAGACAAATCCCCAGGGTCAGATGGCATCTATCCTCAGGGAGGCAAGAGATGAAATTGCTGGGCCTCTAACAGAAATCTTTGTCTCTTCACTGGACACAGGTGAGGCCCCAGAGGATTGGAGGATAGCAAATATGGCCCCACTATTTAAGAAGGGTAGCAAGGATAACCCGGGTAATTATAGGCCGGTGAGCTTGACATCTGTGGTAGGGAAATTGTTGGAGAAGATTATTAGAGATAGGATATATGCGCATTTAGAACTGAATAATCTCATTAGCGATAGACAGCATGGTTTTGTACGAGGGAGGTCAGGCCTCACAAATTTGGTTGAGTTTTTTTGAGAAGGTGACAAAAACGATTGACGAGGGAAGGGCCCTGGATGTCATCCAAATGGATTTTGACAAGGTTCCTCATGGCAGGCTGGTGCAAAAGGTTAAATCTCACGGGATAAAAGGTGAGCTAGCTAGATGGGTGGAGAACTGGCTTAGCCATCAAAGACAGAGGGTCGCAGTGGAGGGGTCTTTTTCCAGTTGGAGGTCTGTGACTAGTGGTGTTCCGCAGGGCTCTGTACTGGGACCACTGCTGTTTGTGATATATATAAATGATTTGGAAGAAGACGTAGCTGGTGTGATCAATAAGTTTGCGGATGACACAAAGATTGCTGGAGTTGCAGATAGTGATGAACATTGTCAGAGAATACAGCAGGATATAGATAGGCTGGAACATTGGGCGGAGAAATGGCAGATGGAATTTAATCCAGATAAATGCTAAGTGATGCATTTCGGTAGATCTAACGTAAGGGGGAGCTATACAATAAATGGCAGAACCATCAGGAGTATAGACACACAGAGGGACCTGGGTGTGCAAGTCCACAGATCCTTAAAGGTGGCAGCACAGATGGAGAGGGTGGTGAAGAAGGAATATGGCATGCTTATCTTTATAGGACGGGGCATAGAATATAAAAGTTGGCATATGATGTTGCAGCTGTATAGAAGGTTGGTTAGGCCACATTTGGAATACTGCATCTAGTTCTGGTCGCCACACTACCAGAAGGACGTGGAGGCTTTGGAGAGAGTACAGAAAAGGTTTACCACGATGTTGCCTGGTATGGAGGGTCATAGCTATGAGGAGAGATTGGGTAAACTGGGGCTGTTCTCCCTGGAAAGACGGAGGATGAGGGGCGACCTAATAGAGGTGTATAAAATTATGAAGGGCATAGATAGGGTGAACAGTGGGAAGCTTTTTCCCAGGTCAGAGGTGACGAACACAAGGGGTCACGGGTTCAAGGTGAGGGAGGCAAGGTTCAACACAGATGTCAGGGGGACGTATTTTACACAGAGGGTGGTGGGGGCCTGGAATGCACTGCCAAGCAAGGTGGTTGAGGCGGACGTGCTGGGATCGTTTAAGACTTATCTAGATAGCCACATGAACAGACTGGGAATAGAGGGATACAAAAGAATGGTCTAGTTGGGCACATGAGCGGCGCAGGCTCGGAGGGCCGAAGGGCCTGTTCCTGTGCTGTATTGTTCTTTGTAACCAGAGTGCAACACGATTTACACAGAAAACTTTAAAAAGCACTGCACCATTTGCAATATCCATTTGAAATATCTAATGTTTCTTTAACTGTATTGAAGAGTAATACCACAGGAGGGATTCAAACACAAGTATGGAGGTCGCAAAATTCCCCAATCAGAACGGTGACACCAAAAGAGGGATTCAAACACAACAAATAGTAAAATTAACTAATTTATTGCACTGAAGCACCTCAAGATGAAACCTAATGAACATAGCCCAGTCTATCACATAAATCAGCCGCCTGTCCACTGACTCACTTCCCGCTGCCTCAGAGAAGCAGCCAGCATAATCAAGGACCCCACACACCCGACATACTCTCTTCCATCCAGAAAAAGATACAAAAGTCTGAAGTCACACACCAACTGACTCAAGAACAGCTTCTTCCCTGCTGCCATCAGACTTTTGAATGGACCTCCATATTTTATCTTATAGTTCATCTAATATGGTTTATCTTTCTCTACCCGCTAGCTATGACTCATGCTACATTCTGCACCTCCTTTCCTTCTCTATGTACGATATGCTTTGTCTTTATGGCACGCAAGAAACAATACTTTTCACTGTATACCAGGGGTCTCCAAACTACGGCTTGCGGGCCACATCCGGCCCGCAGCCAGTGGGGCGGGACGGGATTCCCGCTGCTGAAAACACTCCCTCATCCGGAACCCCGCCGCTGACTCAGGATCCAGACGCGGGAACGGAAGCCACAGGCCGGACATTCGCTGCCACTCCGCGCAATGTCTGATGGACCCATGAGAATCCCCGCCCTCTTTACCGGCCTATTGTCCAATCAGAGCTGCCGTCCTGTGACTGACAGTTCATTAAACGAATCAGCATTTGAGACATCTGTTATCAAATTGCCGCTCTGCATTGACCGAGTGACAGCTGCTTTATCCAATCTGTAAGCTCCATCTGTCTGAAATGAGCGCGAATAATGACAATGATGGCGGCAATTCAGACCAATTCAGTTATGGAAGGAAAAAAAGAAAAGTGGACAGTCAGTGCCGCCTGTTTAATGAAAGTACTTCTTTGTACAAGCAGGTGATAAAGCCTCGTGTGTCATATGCAACAAAACTGTTGCAGTTTTGAAGGAGTACAATGTACGTCGGCACTATGAGACCAAACATGAACCAAGTTATTCCCAATTCACAGGAACACAGCTTTCGGAAAAATTTGAATCAATGCAATGCAGGTTGCTTTCCCAACAAGCTTTTTTTACTCAGAAGAAAACTGAAAATGAAGCTTTAACCAGGGCCAGTTAAAAACTAGCTTATGTGTTGGCTAAAGGAGGAAAGCCATTCACCGATGGAGATCTCATCAAAGAATGTATAATGGAAGCAGTGGAAGAGTTGTGCCCAGAAAAAGCAAATCTGTTCAAAATCATCAGTCTTGTGCCAAATACAATCGTAGAATTGAGGATATAGGAAGCAATATATTTCATCAAATTGCAGACAAAGCAAGAAATTTTCAGTTGTATTCTCTCGCACTTGATGAATCGACTGATGTGTGTGACACATCACAACTCCTAGTATTCATCCGTGGCGTCGACAGTGAATTTAATGTCACACAAGAATTAGCATCAGTGCATAGCATGCACAGCACAGTAACTGGAGAAGACATCTTCAAAGAATTGCAAAAAACTGTTAGAATATAACATGGAGTGGAATAAACTGCAATGCGTGACAATTGATGGAGGAAAGAACATGTCTGGGGTGAAGAAAGGTTTGGTTGGACAAATCACAAAAGCTTGTGAGGTTGGAGGATTCTCAAAGCCCATGTTTCTGCATTGCATTATCCATCAACAAGCATTGTGCGGAAAATATGTGGATATGTCTTGCATTCTGAAATCTGTTGTTTCAACAGTGAATTTCATTCGATCTCACGGGCTTAATCATCGACAGTTCATTTATAAAACAAATTTTTTTTCTTTGGCCCCTGGAAATGTGTAAAATATACGATGTGGCCCTCGTACTGAAAAGTTTGGAGGCCCCTGCTGTATACTAATACATGTGACAATTATAAATCAAATCAAATGATGAGTGTGAAACTGAGTTCCAGATCATGGCTCACCCCTTCTGTTGCATATGAATAAATAGAAGGCTCAGACCCTCATTCGTGCCTATGTTACATCTAAACTCAACAATTCCAATACACTCCAGGCTGGTGTCACACATCCCCATATCTGTCTATCTCAGCATTTCTCTCTCTCTTGCTTTCTCCCCATATCTGTCTACCTCACTGTGGATTAACCATATCCATGTTTCAAGATAGCACCAGAGCGTGACAACTCTTCGCAAGCTATGTATCGTACGATTTGCATGGCTGGCATGCAAAACAATACTTTTAGCACCATCATAACCTCCCTGCTTTTACATACAATTCCTCAGTTAATTTAGGCAACCAACTATCCCTCCACTCTCTGAAATAGGGTCACGGGATCTTGTGTAATTTCCTGAGAGTGCAGACGAAGTACTGGGGAGTGCAGCCGAGGTTGAGGGGAGACCCGATAGAAGTCTACAAGATTATGAGAGGCATGGACGGACTGGACAGTCGGCAGCTTTTTCCCAGGGTGGAAGAGTCAATTACGAGGGGGCACAGGTTTAAGGTGCGAGGGGCAAGGTTTAAAGGAGATGTACGAGGCAGATTTTTTTTTTTAAACAGAGGGTAGTGGGTGCCTGGAACTCGTTGCCGGGGGAGGTAGTGGAAGCGGATACGGTAGTGACTTTTAAGGGGCGTCTTGACAAGTACATGAATAGGATGGGAATAGAGGAATATGGTCCCCGGAAGGGTAGGGGGTGTAGTTAAGTCGGGCAGCATGGTTGGTGCAGGCTTGGAGGGCCGAAGGGCCTGTTCCTATGCTGTAATTTTCTCTTTTTCTTTCTTTCACTGTATTTTGGTACATGTGACAATAATAAATTGAATCAAAAATGTTATTTGACCACAATCAAAGCCCATATCAGATCCTATTCATATTCAATAAATCTCATTTTAAAAATCAGAAATGACTGATTAACTTTAGTCCAATAATTTGACTTGCAATTTTGGTCTCCACAGAGTCATAGAGGTTTATAACATGGAAAAAGGCCCTTTTTTTTAAACCACTAGGCTAGTCCCAATTGCCTGCATTTGGCACATATCCCTCTATACCTCTTACTGTCTAAATACTTTTTAAAAGAGAAAATTGTATCCGCCTCTGGCAGCTTGTTCCAGACACTCACCACCTTCTGTGTGAAAGCATTGCCCCACTGAATCCTTTTGTATCTATCCCCTCTCCCCTTAAATCTGTGCCTTCCAGTTTTGTACTCTGCTACCTTTGGGAAAGGATGTTGACTACCGAGCTGATCTATGCTCCTCATTATTTTATAGACCTCTATAAGATCACCCCTCACCCTCCTACACACCAGGGAAAAACGTCCCAGTCTATCCAGCCTCTCCATATCACTCAAACCATCAAGTCCCAGTAGCATCCTAGTAAATCTATTCTGCACTCTCCCCTAGTTTAATAATATCCTTTCTCTAATAGGGTGACCAAAACTGTACATAGTATTCCAAGTGTCGCCGTACCAATATCTTGTACAACTTCAACAAAACATCCAACACCTGTATTCAATGTTCTGACCAATGAAACCAAGCAGGCAAACTGCATCGAAGAGAGGACAGCAAGGACTCACTAAATTAATGGGATGAGCAGGGATCTGAAGATTTCACCCATCATTCTTAACTTCCTACAATCCATAGGATTTGACAACGAGATCAGTCTACTCACCCAAATTAACCTCAACAAAAGCCAAAAGGATAAGCCCCAAGCTCCAAAAGAATTACCACCAGGAGTATTATTGTTTTGCAAGACAGTTTGCCCTCAATGTTGCTTCAGAGCGATTCTCCCCCCCAATTCATACAAGTTCATTGATTTCCCCACTGATACTGAGAGCAATGGCACAGTGATGAACACGACTGCCTCAGAGCATCAGGAGCCCGGGCTTCCCAGCTTGGGTCACTGCCTAAGGAGTTTGCACATTCTCCCTGTGTGAGCCTGCGTGAGTTTCTTCCGGGTGCTCCAGTTTCATCCCACAGTCCAAAAGGCGTGTTGGTTTGATGCTAATTTCTCCCTCAGTGTACCCGAACAGACGCCGGAGTGTGGCGACTAGAGGATTTTCACAGTAACTCCATTGCAGTGTTAATTTGAGCCGACGTTGGGACATATCTTTTAGAAAGCGAGAGGCGGGGCTGCTGGCTGCCAAGGAGAGAGAGCGAGGGGGGGGGGCGCACTGAGAGAGAGGGGGGGCGGGGCCGAGAGAGGGGGGCGGGGCCGCCGAGAGAGAGAGAGAGTGAGAGCGAGCAACGGGGCCTGCTGACTCGCAGCAGGGCTGCTAAGAGAGAGAGAGAGAGGGGGCAGGGCTGCCGAGAGAGCGAGCGCAAGCGGGGCTGCCGAGAGAGAGCGCGAGGGGGGGGGGGGGGGGGCCGCCGAGTGAGAGAGAGAGCGTGAGGGGGACAGGGCCGCCGAGAGAGAGCGCGCGGAGGGGGGGGGGGGGGGGCGCCGAGAGAGAGAGAGCGAGGGGGGCGGGTCTGCCGAGATAGAGAGAGAGAGAGAACAAAACACAGAGCAAATGAAGGGGTCACGACAGAAACAGAAGTAGTTGGAGAAACCCAGTCGGTCTGTCAGTCCTGCTGAATTTCTCCAGCATTTTCTCCTTTAGTTTCAGATTCCAGCATCTGCAGTATTGTGCCTTCAGTGGGTGGCACAGTGGTTCGCACAGCGCCGAGGACCCAGGTTCAATTCCCGGCTTGCGTCACTGTCCGTAAGATGTTCGAGTTACATACGTTAGCCATGCTAAATTCTCTCGTATCCGATAAGGCACCGGAGTGTGACGACTAGGGAATTTTCACAGTAACTCCATTGCAGTGTTAGTGTAAGCCTACGCTGGGACATTTCTTTTGGAGGGAGAGGGGCCACCGAGGTGAGAAGGAGGGGCTGCCACGCCTAACTTAATAGAATCCCGACAATGCAAAAGAGGCCATTTGGCCCATCGAGTCTGCACAAACTCTCTGACAAGGGTATCTTACCCAGGCCCTCTCCCGCATCCTATCCCTACAACCCTAATTTATTGCCATTCTGTGACTGCCTGGGCAATTGAATAAACTATCACCATTTACAAGGGTGGATTTCTGCATGTGTGCACTCCCACTCGAAGTCCACGTTTGCGTTGGCAGGAGATCAAATGCACGTGCAAACTCGGGGCAAGATTTAAAAAAAATGTAAAGTCGCCAATGTCCCAGATGACGATATGTTGCTCTCCCCTTTGAGGGGGGAGAGCTGACTGGTGGTGATCTCACATGAGGGTCACCATACCTCAGATGAGGGGCACGGTTGAAAAGGCAAGCCTTCATGAACCTCAGCCAGTAAGCAAATTGAACCCATGCTGTTGGCATCGCTCTGCATCACTAACCAGCTGGGCAGCCAACTGAGCTAAACCGACCCCCGAAGTAACTTATTCTTCCAATACCCGAAACATTTTGCGGTTTTGCACTTTGACTTCGTTTTTCAAAAAAAAACTAAACACTTGTCTCCTACGCAATCACCACAGATTTAAATTCAAATTATTCATGATCTAGATCTTGGTGTGCAGGGAACAATTTCAAAGATGACACAAAATTTGGATGCATTGTAAACTGTGAAGAGGGCAGTGTGGAACTTCAAAGGGGCATAGGCAAGTGGGCAGATTAGTGGCAAATAAAATTCAATGCAGAAAAGTTCGAGGTGATTAATTTTGGAAGGAAGAACATGAACTGTCAATATAAAGGCTACAATTCTTAAAGGGGTGCAGGAGCAGAGGGACCTACGAGGATGACAGTAAAATCGGGAGAAAAAAAAACAGAATCTAATCAGCTAAACGTGAAAGTCAAGGCAAACAGTCATCAGGAGTTGCCCTTAACCAAGTGTTGCAGACTGGCACATTCCAAAGGCCAGGACTATGTGCTGATAGGCACTTCTGCTGATATATACACTTCCCACTGCCTCAGGAAAGCAGCCGGTATAATCAAGGACCCCATGCACCCCGACATACTCTCTTCCACCTTCCGTCAGGAAAAGATACAGAAGTCCGAAGACACATAACAACCGACTCGAGAACAGTTTCTTCCCTGCTGTCATCAGACTTGAATGATCCTATCACACACCAAGCTGATCTTTCTCTTCACTTTATCGGTAACTGCAACATTATATTCTGCACCCTCTCCTTTCCTTCTCCCCTATGTACTCTACGAACTGTATGTTGTATGTAACAGCTTGCAAGAAACAATACTTTTCGCTGCATCCCAAAACATGTGACAATAATAAATCAATTCAATTAAATTCAATGAATGTTGAATATTATTGAATACCTGAATGTTATTGCACCATGGGCCATTTTGAAATGGTGTAATGTTCTTTCAGATAATTTTACGAATAAAATACATGTTTGCAAAGAAAGGTTATCGGGTCCTTCAAATCCAGCTCAATGTGGGATCTTAGAATCCCTACAGTACAGAAAGAGGCCATTTGGCCCATCGAGTCTGCACCGACCACAATCCCACCCAGGCCCTACCCCCATATCCCTACACATTTCATAGAAACCCTACAGTGCAGAAGGAGGCCATTCGGCCCATCGAGTCCGCACCGACCACAATCCCACCCAGGCCCTACCCCCACATATTTTACCCGCTAATGTACGCATCTCAGGACTCTAAGGGGCAATTTTTAACCTGGCCAATCAACCTAACCCGCACATCTTTGGACTGTGGGAGGAAACCGGAGCACCCGGAGGAAACCCACGCAGACACGAGGAGAATGTGCAAACTCCACACAGACAGTGACCCGAACCGGGAATCGAACCCGGGACCCTGGAGCTGTGAAGCAGCAGTGCTAACCACTGTGCTACCAAGGGAAATACAGCAACATTTTTTAAATGGCCGAAGTGGGGAAAAACATAAAGATGGGTACATGACACACAAAATGGCTGCCTGGCCCATAAAAAGTTACCTGGGAGAGAGACATTATGTGGAGATGCCGGCGTTGGACTGGGGTAAACACAGTAAGAAGTTTTACAACACCAGGTTAAAGTCCAACAGGTTTATTTGGTAGCAAAAGCCACACAAGAATAAGAGCTCCGAAAGCTTGTGTGGCTTTTGCTACCAAATAAACCTGTTGGACTTTAACCTGGTGTTGTTAAACTTCTTAGAGAGACATTAAGCAGGCACTGACTTTTAGTGCAGACAGCTACTTGAAATTAAAACACGCAGAACAAATACTACAGGAAACAGCCAGGGCTTGAGGTACTTTTAAGATAAGGACAAGATCTAGGACAATAAGGACTGATAAAGAGGTTAGCCACAAATGGGAACGGGAACACATAAATGCAGGAAAACCAATTACTGTATGAATAGACCGAAACTAAGTCATTGATAGGGAAAATGTACCCATTCTATGAAACAATGCGATGTTAAAAGCCAATGTCTGGCTGTAACGATATGTTAACTATCGATCCTACTCAACTGTAATGATGTGTTAAATGGCTAATGTCCTGACTATCCATTGTCTGAAAAGTATAAAAATGAACCACTCCTATTGTATCACTGAGAGAAGGTAGCTGCCTAAAGTACTGCGGAGTGCCAGTGTCTTTTCTCCACGAAGCTTCGTTAAATAAAACTGTATTGTTGAAACCTCCAGTCTGACTCCAAAGTGGCAATTTTCCCACAACATGGCACATGATCAGATTTGAAACCTCCAATAACTATGTTTCATTTTTAAACAGGATTTGTTCAGTTGCTCCTTTGGGATTATAATAAAACACCAATGCATTAAAGCTTGGGGCAGCTGCTGCAGAGGCACAATGGGGAAGGTCGCTGTCTTAGACCTTTCAACCACAACGAACCAACAGGAGCAGAACCTCCTCGGGCTGAATGACTCACTGAATGCATACAGTGAAGATTACATGTACTGAAGCACCTTGGAGTACAATTTGTTCTATGTAGACAACCTTTAAAGTAACTGCAACATTTGAAAGACCATTGTAAAATGTCTGAAACGTTTCTTTTACTATACTGTATTAAGCCCCTTATCTTAGGAAGGATGTGCTGGCCTATGGAGAGGGTTAAGAATAGGTTCACGAGAATGTTCCTGGGAATTAAAAGCTTGGCACATGAGGAGCTTTTGAGGACTCTGGGTCTGTATTCAATGGAGTTTAGGAGGGGGATGAGGATGGGGGCGAAATCTGGTTGAGACTGACAGAATACTAAAAGCCCTGGATAGAGTGGAGATGTTTCCATTCGTAGGAGAGATAAGGTACCAAGGGCACAGCCTCAGAGTATGTGCTTCAGATGAGGAGGAGTTTCTTCAGCCAGACGGTGGTGAATCTATTGAATTCATTGCCACAGAAGGCTCTGGAGGCCAGGTCATTGGGTGTCTTTAAGACAGAGATAGATAGGTTCTTGATTAATAGGAGGAATCAGGGGTTATGGGGAAAAGGCAGGAAAATGGGGATGAGAAAAATATCAGCCATGATTGAATGGCGGAGCAGACTCGATGGGCTGAGTGGCCTAATTCTGCTCGTCTGTCTTATGGTAAGAGGATCAAAGATTATGGGGAAAAGGCGGGAGAATGGGGTTGAGAAACCTATCAGCCATGATCGAATGGCAAAGCAGACTCAATGGAGCGAATGGCTTAATTCTGCTCCTATATCTTATGGTTCCTCGATTTAAAAGTATATTTATTAGCGTCACAAGTAGGCTTATATTAACACTGCAATGAGGTTAGTGTGAAAATCCCCTAGTCACCACACTCTGGCACCTGTTAGGGTACACTGAGGGAGAATTTAGCATGGCCAATGCATCTAACCAGCACGTCTTTTGGACGGTGGGAGGAAACCCATGCATACAAGGGGAGAATGTGCAGACTCCACACAAACAATGACCCAAGGCCAGAAATGAACCCAAGTCCTTGGAACTGTTAGGCAGCAGTGCTAACCACTGTGCCACCTATAGTGTATTTAAGACAGAGGGTTCTTGATTGGTAATGGGATAAAAGGTTACGGGGAGAATGGGGGTTGAGGAACTTATCAGCTATGATCGAACGGCAGAGCAGACTCGATGGGGAGAATGGCCTAAAACTGTTCCTATATCTTATGGTTGCTTGATGAATATAAAGGACCCGAATATCATTGCAAAAGGGCCATCACACAAAAAATGTTTGTAATGATTTCGCAGATGTATGAATAAAGTACATTTTTGAAATAAAACAAAAAAAGGCACTTTGCCCAGGAGAGCGCCAGTATTTGGAGGTGACGCTGCAAACAGCGCGCGGGGCGGACAGGAAGCTCGAGCTCCACGGCCAACCGCCATTTTGTTCACATTTTCAAACCCTTTTTTTAAACAACAACAACGGCCACCGCCCGGAATTCTCCGCTCTCCATCACTAAAAATAACACACTTTCTCCAAATTCAGCTCCTTACCTTCAGTGCAGGTTAAACCGATTCCCAGGAGGAGGCTGAGGTAAGACATCTCGGCAGGATCGCCCTTCCCGGCGGTTGCTCGGCCGCGGAGGTGAAAGCGGAGAGAGGGTTTGAACTTGTTCCAATATGACGGTTGCTGCCGTCTCCGAGTCTCCCCCTCTCCTCTCCCGGTTCATTCAGGGATGTGGAGCAGTGACCGAGAGCTCTCCTCCAACTCCCCCTACCCTCTCCCACCCTGAGTTTGATTGCGACAGACATTGCCATACAGAGCTCGGCGGCTACAATACAGCAAAGGCAAGAGGCGGGACTCTGCTCGGCACGAACTTGTCCTCCTTCCTTAAAAGGTACAAACAATGTGCTGAGCAGACAGGGGGCACTCAAATCCACCCTCTTGCTTGCTCGCTTCAAAAATCAAATTGAATCCAATTGACAGTCCCTCCACAAAAGTTTTAAGGTTTATTAGTGTCACAAGTAGGCTTACTTTAATACTACAATGAAGTTACTGTGAAAATCCCTTAAAATTTATTTAATAGTATCAACAAGTACGCTTACATTAGCACTGCAATGAAGTTATTGTGAAAATCCCTTAGTTCAAGTTTATTTAATAGTGTCACAAGTAGGCTTACATTAACACTGCAGTGAAGTTACTGTGAAAATTCCCTAGTTGCCACACTCCGGCGCCTGTTCACTGAGGGAGTTTTTTTTAAAGCCTGACAATGCAGGAGGCCATTTGGCCCATCGAGCCTGCACCAACAACAATCCCACCCAGATCCATTCCTCATATCCCTATGTATTTACACTGCTAAACCCCCTGACACTAAGGGTCAATTCAGCATAGCCAATCCACCTAACCAACACATCTTTGGAGCGTAGGAGGAAACCAGAGCACCTGGAGGAAACCCACGCAGATGTGGGAGAGAACATACAAATTCCACAGACACACACCCGAGACTGGAATTGAACCCGGGTGCCTGGTGCAGTGAGGCAGCAGTGCTAACCACTGTGACGCCCGCTTTATTTAGCATAGCCAATACACCTAACCTTCCCATCTTTCAGACTGTGGGAGGAAACCCACGCAGACGTGGGGAGGGCATGCAAACTCTGCACAGACAGTGACCCAACCGGGGCTTGAACCCAGATTCCTGGCAGTGTGAGGCAGATCCAAAGATGTGTGGGTTAGGTGGATTGGCCATGGTAAATTGACCTTTAGTGTCAGAGGTAAATACTGGGGGATATGGCCTGGGTAGGATTGTTGTTGGCGCAAGCCCAATGGACCGAATGGTCGCCTCTTGCAGGGATTCTGTGGGCGGCACAGTGGTACTGCTGCCTCACAATGCCAGAGACCCAGGTTGGTTCAGTGTGTGTGTGGAGTCTGCACGTTCTCCCCCTGTCTGCATGGGTTTCCTTCGGGTGCTGGAGTTTCCTCCCACAGTCTGAAAGATGTGCTGGCCATGCTAAATTCTCCCTCAGTGTGCAAGAACAGACACCGGAGTGTGGCGACTAGGGGATTTTCATGGTAACTTCATTGCAGCGTTAATGTCAGCCTACTTGTGACACTAAGAATCATAGAATAGAATCATTAAGTTTATTTATAAGATCCAAGCTGACAAGGTAAGACATCTGCACCCTGATCTTGGGCTTGGTCTGATGCTCGATCAATGTTGGCGAAAAGATGTTGCAGCTGACAGGTAGACCTTGTTCCTTTAAGGACAGGGCGACACCACATAAACCATGATGTGACGGAAATGAAATGCTGGTATTCCAGGCTATTTCCGGAGAGAAAGAATTATTCCGGTCGAGATGAGTCAGAGTTTTTGATGAAGAGAGAAGTGTGAGAGTTTATAAACCAGTGAAACTGGGAGAGGGCAGGAAGAACAAAATGTAACATCCACAATGGGATGGGGAAGGAAAGATTAAATCCAAGAATATTGACAAAAAGAATGGTATGGGTATAGTTAGGAGAAGCAAAACTATTCAGATGTGACATTTGAACGGTCACATAGCAACCATCTGAATGCAAGTGTGAAATGAGACAAAAAGAGAGCAAGATAGAGGTTCTTGAACTCAAATGTTCAATTGAGACGACTCAAGTTGAAAGATGAGAAGCTACTGCCACTTAAAACCATGCTGGAAAATCCCAGAACTTACAAGCAGAAATACAAAATGCAACACAAGATTGCTGCACACAAAACCTTGGTATGGTCTCAAACTGAAGCATGCAGCAGCAGTTTGAAACCCTGCCAAGCTTGGAAACAACAAGTTTTTCTCACAAATAACATTTCAACTCCAATGACTGTGCTAGAACAACCAGTGTTGTGTCCACGCTTAAGTTTCTGGAGAGGCCCACATGACAATGAAGACAACTGAGCAGGTTTAGAATGTTCCCCAAAGCAGTTCACCATGAAGTTACAATGATATTCCACCCATGTGTTAAACAAGTAATCCACTGAAAGAAATTTATATTATTTTATTTGAAGTTTATTTTTATTATTGTCACATGTCGGCTTACATGAACACTGCAATGAAATTACTGTGAAAATCCCCCAGTCGCCACACTCCGGGGCCTATTCGGGTAAACAGCGAGAATTCTTTTAAAATCCCTGCAGTGCAGGAGGAGGCCATTCGGCCCATTGATCCTGCACCGACAGCAATCCCACCCAGGGTCAATTACCCTTATTCCCACCTAATACCCCTGACAAAGGTGCAATTTAGCATGGCCAATCAACATATCCTGCACATCTTTGGAATGTAGGGGGAAAACGGAGCACCCGGAGGAAACCCACGCAGACACGGGGAGAACGTGCAAACTCCACACAGACACTACCAAGACTGGAGTTGAACTGGGTCCCTGACGCAGTAAGACAGCAGTGCGAACCACTGTGCCACCTACAGTGTATTTAAGACAGAGGGTTCTTGATTGGTAATGGGATAAAAGGTTACGGGGAGAATGGGGGTTGAGGAACTTATCAGCTATGATCGAACGGCAGAGCAGACTCCTATATCTTATGGTTGCTTGATGAATATAAAGGACCCGAATATCATTGCAAAAGGGCCATCACACAAAAAATGTTTGTAATGATTTCGCAGATGCATGAATAAAGTACATTTTGAAATAAAACAAAAAAGGCACTTTGCCCAGGAGAGCGCCAGTATTTGGAGGTGACGCTGCAAACAGCGCGCGGGGCGGACAGGAAGCTCGAGCTCCACGGCCAACCGCCATTTTGTTCACATTTTCAAACCCTTTTTTTAAACAACAACAACGGCCACCGCCCGGAATTCTCCGCTCTCCATCACTAAAAATAACACACTTTCTCCAAATTCAGCTCCTTACCTTCAGTGCAGGTTAAACCGATTCCCAGGAGGAGGCTGAGGTAAGACATCTCGGCAGGATCGCCCTTCCCGGCGGTTGCTCGGCCGCGGAGGTGAAAGCGGAGAGAGGGTTTGAACTTGTTCCAATATGACGGTTGCTGCCGTCTCCGAGTCTCCCCCTCTCCTCTCCCGGTTCATTCAGGGATGTGGAGCAGTGACCGAGAGCTCTCCTCCAACTCCCCCTACCCTCTCCCACCCTGAGTTTGATTGCGACAGACATTGCCATACAGAGCTCGGCGGCTACAATACAGCAAAGGCAAGAGGCGGGACTCTGCTCGGCACGAACTTGTCCTCCTTCCTTAAAAGGTACAAACAATGTGCTGAGCAGACAGGGGGCACTCAAATCCACCCTCTTGCTTGCTCGCTTCAAAAATCAAATTGAATCCAATTGACAGTCCCTCCACAAAAGTTTTAAGGTTTATTAGTGTCACAAGTAGGCTTACTTTAATACTACAATGAAGTTACTGTGAAAATCCCTTAAAATTTATTTAATAGTATCAACAAGTACGCTTACATTAGCACTGCAATGAAGTTATTGTGAAAATCCCTTAGTTCAAGTTTATTTAATAGTGTCACAAGTAGGCTTACATTAACACTGCAGTGAAGTTACTGTGAAAATTCCCTAGTTGCCACACTCCGGCGCCTGTTCACTGAGGGAGTTTTTTTTAAAGCCTGACAATGCAGGAGGCCATTTGGCCCATCGAGCCTGCACCAACAACAATCCCACCCAGATCCATTCCTCATATCCCTATGTATTTACACTGCTAAACCCCCTGACACTAAGGGTCAATTCAGCATAGCCAATCCACCTAACCAACACATCTTTGGAGCGCAGGAGGAAACCAGAGCACCTGGAGGAAACCCACGCAGATATGGGAGAGAACATACAAATTCCACAGACACACACCCGAGACTGGAATTGAACCCGGGTGCCTGGTGCAGTGAGGCAGCAGTGCTAACCACTGTGACGCCCGCTTTATTTAGCATAGCCAATACACCTAACCTTCCCATCTTTCAGACTGTGGGAGGAAACCCACGCAGACGTGGGGAGGGCATGCAAACTCTGCACAGACAGTGACCCAACCGGGGCTTGAACCCGGATCCCTGGCAGTGTGAGGCAGATCCAAAGATGTGTGGGTTAGGTGGATTGGCCATGGTAAATTGACCTTTAGTGTCAGAGGTAAATACTGGGGGACATGGCCTGGGTAGGATTGTTGTTGGCGCAAGCCCAATGGACCGAATGGCCGCCTCTTGCAGGGATTCTGTGGGCGACACAGTGGTACTGCTGCCTCACAATGCCAGAGACCCAGGTTGGTTCAGTGTGTGTGTGTGGAGTCTGCACGTTCTCCCCCTGTCTGCATGGGTTTCCTTCGGGTGCTGGGGTTTCCTCCCACAGTCTGAAAGATGTGCTGGCCATGCTAAATTCTCCCTCAGTGTGCAAGAACAGACACCGGAGTGTGGCGACTAGGGGATTTTCATGGTAACTTCATTGCAGCGTTAATGTCAGCCTACTTGTGACACTAAGAATCATAGAACAGAATCATTAAGTTTATTTATAAGATCCAAGCTGACAAGGTAAGACATCTGACAAGGTAAGTCCAAAGATGTGCGGGTTAGGTTGATTGGCCATGCTAAAATTGCCCTTAGTGTCCTGGGATGTGTAGATTAGAGGGATTAGCGGGTAAAATATGTAGGAATATGGGGGTAGGGCCTGGGTGGGATTGTGGTCGGTGCAGACTCGATGGGCCGAATGGCCTCTTTCTGTACTGTAGGGTTTCTATGATTTCTATGACATCTGCACCCTGCTCTTGGGCTTGGTCTGATGCTCGATCAATGTTGGAGCTGACAGGTAGAGCTTGTTCCTTTAAGGACAGGGTGACACCACATAAACCATGATGTGACGGGAATGAAATGCTGGTATTCCAGGTAATTTCCGGAGAGAAATAATTATTCCGGTCAAGATGAGTCAGAGTATTTGATAAAGAGAGAAGTGAGAGAGTTTATAACCAGTGAAACTGGGAGAGGGCAGGAAGAACAAAATGTAACATCCACAATGGGATGGGGGAAGGAAAGATTAAATCCAAGAATATTGACAAAAAGAATGGTATGGGTATAGTTAGGAGAAGCAAAACTATTCAGATGTGACATTTGAACGGTCACATAGCAACCACCTGAATGCAAGTGTAAAATGAGACAAAAAGAGAGCAAGATAGAGGTTCTTGAACGAATGTTCTTGAACTCAAATGTTCAATTGAGACGACTCAAGTTGAAAGATGAGAAGCTACTGCCACTTAAAACCATGCTGGAAAATCCCAGAACTTACAAGCAGAAATATAAAATGCAACATAAGATTGCTGCACACAAAACCTTAGTATTGTCTCAAACTGAAGCATGCAGCAGCAGTTTGAAACCCTGCCAAGCTTGGAAACAACTAGTTTTTCTCACAAATAACATTTCATCTTCAATGACTGTGCTAGAATATCTAGTGTTGTGTCCACGCTTAAGTTTCTGGAGAGGCCCACATGACAATGAAGACAACTGAGCAGGCTTACAATGTTCCCCAAAGCAGTTCACCATGAAGTTACAATGATATTCCACCCATGTGTTAAACAAGTAATCCACTGAAAGAAATTTATATTATTTTATTTGAAGTTTATTTTTATTATTGTCACATGTAGGCTTACATGAACACTGCAATGAAATTACTGTGAAAATCCCCCAGTCGCCACACTCCGGGGCCTATTCGGGTAAACAGCGAGAATTCTTTAAAAATCCCTGCAGTGCAGGAGGAGGCCATTCGGCCCATTGATCCTGCACCGACAGCAATCCCACCCAGGGTCAATTACCCTTATTCCCACCTAATACCCCTGACAAAGGTGCAATTTAACACGGCCAATCAACATATCCTGCACATCTTTGGAATGTAGGAGGAAAACGGAGCACCCGGAGGAAACCCACGCAGACGCGGGGAGAACGTGCAAACTCCACACTGACACACACACCCAAGACTGGAGTTGAACTGGGTCCCTGGCGCAGTGATGCAGCAGTGCTAACCACTGTGCCACTGTGCAACCCCCCTTCATTTAGCATAGCCAATGCACCTAACCAGCATGTCGTTCGAACTGTGGGAGGAAACCGGAGCACCCAGAGCATGGGCTTTTGCCTCACATCAATTCTGGATGCTGACTGGCAGCAAGTCCCTGTAAAATAGTATGTTGTAAATAAACAGTAATTGTTCCATACCTAACAGGTGAGCCAAAGTTATTACTTTGGTGACGAGGATAAAAACATAGGGTGTCTGGTCTTCAGACTGTGAGTACTGCACCCATTGAGGTCAAAGTTAGGTTGCAAAATAGAAGTGTGCTGCCGGAAAAAATGCCTCTATTCGGTCAATTAGATCCATTTGATGCCTCCGTTAAGGATTGGATACAGTACATAAAATGTCTAGCTTATTATTTTATGACCAATGGGATAGAGTAGGAGGGAAAGAAGGCAGCAATACTTTGAGCGCATGTGAGACCCAGGTCTAATGAACAGCCTCACATCCCCAAAAGCACCTGATTCAAATTCATTCACGGAAATAGTGGATTTGGTGAAGGCACACTCTCATCCTAAGCTCTGAGTCATCCTGCAGCACTTAGTTTAATTCCATGGGGAGAGCACCAGGAGAGACCATTGCAGCCTACATTATGAAGCTAAGGCAAATTACAGAGCATTGCAACTTCAGGGCCACCCTGAGCAATATGCTGAGGGATCACTTAGTTTGTGGAGTCGATTGTTAGGCCATCCAGAGAAAGCAGAGACAGATGTCAATTTAAAAAGATGCTGGAGATAGCACTAGCGATGGAGATGCTAGGAAGGGCTCACTGGAGCTTCGGAGCATGCACAATAGTATGGTTAGGACAGGAAGCTGCAGTCAGCAGTGGTACCAAAAGTGACGATGCTAGTTTTAAACAGGAAGTAAATGTAGCAGCAAGCAGCGTTAGAAGCTTTAGGAGAGTGAACGCAACACCAAAGATTGAAGCAGAGAGTGTTACCAATGCAAGGGTAATCACTTCCCAGAAACTTGCAGGTTTAAGGAAGCAGAATGCTATTCAGGAAGGGGCACTGAGCCACCAATATAAAAGCAAGCCAAGCGTGCTAAGGGCAATAGAACAACATCACAAGTACATAGTGTAGAAGATTTCCCTCCAAATGATGAGTATTCATTCACTGAACAACATGAAAGTGGGTAAGGTAGTCCCCCCCACCCCCAGTCCCTCATCCTTGTGGTGCTTTTGGTTAATGGTAAACCTATAGAGATGGAAGTAGACACAGAAATGTACGCTACCATATTAGGGAAACACTCTTACAGGTATGTGCGAGAAGGAGTTCAATTTTTGGATTTAAGAAATACATCGGTAAAATTGGCAACCTGTATGGGAGAAGCCATCAAGATCATGGGTAGTACTATTGTAATAGTGAGATATCAGCAGCAATCTGCCCAACTCCCACTAATAGTTGTATCAATTTGAGAACCAAGTCTACTGGGCCTCGACTGGCTCAAAGAAATCAAGTTGGACAGAAATATTTCTGATAAAAGAAGGAGGCCTGCTAGAATTAATAAAGAAGTACAAAGATGTATTTTGTGATGAGCTAGGGAAAGTTAAGGGCCTGCAAGCAAAGATTGACGCAGACCCAGAGGCAGCCCCTTGGTTTTCCAGGGCCAGACCTATGCCTTGTTAGAAAAGGTAGAGACAGAATTGAAAAGATTAGAAGAACTGAGAATCATCTGACCAGTCCACACCTTTGGGGGTTGTAAGTTGATAATGAATCCAGCTGCCAAGCTAGACAAGTATCCCATTCCAAAGATGCAAGACTTGTACTCAAAGCTGGCCAGAGGCCAATCTTATGAAAATGTAGACATGAGCCTTGCTTATTAGCAGCTAGAGCTGGACGATGCTTCCTGAAATTATGTTACAATGATCACACACGTGTTTGTTTCAGTATATCTACCTGCCTTTTGGAGTGTCATCAGCTTGTGCCATATTCCAGAGAATGATGGAAGGTTTGTTAGATAGGTCACATGACAAAATAAAGCAATGCAGAGAGTGACGAGTTAATGCTTTGTTCCAGGATCCCTTAGGTAGAACTCAGGCAGAGTGCTCCATGGTATTAATTTTAGCACCTCTTTAGGGAAGATACACTGTAACTGCTCATACACTGTGCTGTTTCAGCAGATCCCTGAACAATTAATTTGTTCTCAAATTTCTGGAGGAATTGTCCAACAGTAGGTCATCAAAGGCAAGAGCTATCTCTCCAAACACAGCTTTCATAGTCTGGATATATCAAAAGCACAGCACGCATACGGGTGATTGGAAACCAGTTGTATGACCCTTGCGTACCATCCCCTCTCCAACAACCAACATTGAGACAGTGAGGGGAGCACATTAATAGGAAAGTTGTGCAACATAGATCTGTCATTCAGTATTTAAAATCCATGGGCTAAAGAGTGGGAGTTCACAATTCACAGGTATTCAAGGTCACAATTTAAGGTAGCTCCTCGATTGTGGTCATGAATGCCTTCCAGATGAAGGCATTTAAAACAATGCTCCTGGATTTAGTGGATGGTCCTTTCAGCGCCGAAAAAAAAGACAAAGGAAATTAAAATGTGTGCAAACAGCTGAAAAAAAGTTGATTCTTTCCTCTTATACACAAATGTAGAAACACAAATTTGTGATGATTGATGAATATTTGACTTCTCTATCTAAATTAGACTTTCAACTGAAGTTTATTTTCCCCTCGCCTTTTCAGTAATAAAATAGCTTATAACCAAGGTCTTTTAGTGAACCGTGCTATCACCCCCATCTAGTGATTTGTCTTTTTCATAGACTATATGGTAATACATGGTATCTAATACACTTTATCCCTATACATGCAGCATTTTCAGTATCTCTACTATATTATAATGCTAAGAAATTCTTAGAATTGCTTTTCAAGAGATTATTGCATTTTGGTGAAGAAAAATGTAGTTCTAAATTTTCAACTTTCATGTGTTAAACGCTTGAATATTTAATCGAATATAATTTGCTTACAAGGAGGAAGAGTTGGTTTTATCTTATTTCCCTTTTAGATAGAGCTTAGGTGAAATAATCACCTTTTTCTGTCCAACATCAAACTGCTCTCTGTACACACATTGACATGCATGTATTTTTGCTCAGTAGACAGACATAGAACATAGAACATGAGAACATAGAACATTACAGCGCAGTACAGGCCCTTCGACCCTCGATGTTGCACCGACCTGTGAAACCAATCTAAAGCCCATCTAACCTACATAATTCCAATATCATCCATATGTTTATCCAATGACCATTTAAATGCCCTTAATGTTGACGAGTCCACTACTGCTGCAGGCAGGGCATTCCACGCCCTTACTACCGGCAGGGCATTCCACGCCCTTACTACTCTCTGAATAAAGAACCTACCTCTGACATCTGTCCTATATCTATCACCCCTCAATTTAAAGCTATGTCCCCTCGTGCTAGCCATCACCATCCGAGGAAAAAGGCTCTCACTGTCCACCCTATCTAATCCTCTGATCATCTTATATGCCTCTATTAAGTCACCTCTTAACCTTCTTCTCTCTAACGAAAACAGCCTCAAGTCCCTCAGCCTTTCCTCATAAGACCTTCCCACCATACCAGGCAACATCCTGGTAAATCTGCTCTGCACCCTTTCCAATGCTTCCACATCCTTCCTGTAATGCAGCGACCAGAACTGTACGCAATACTCCAATAAAAGCCAACACACTGTACGCCTTCTTAACAACCCTCTCAACCTGGATGCCAACTTTCAGGGATCCATGCACATGGACACCGAGATCTCTCTGCTCATCCACACTACCAAGTATCTTACCATTAGCCCAGTACTCTGTATTCCTGTTACTCCTTCCAAAGTGAATCACCTCACACTTTTCCACATTAAACTCCATTTGCCACCTCTCAGCCCGGCTCTGCAGCTTATCTATGTCCCTCTGTAACCTGCAACATCCTTCCGCACTGCCCACAACTCCACCGACTTTAGTGTCATCAGCAAATTTACTCACCCATCCTTCTACGCCTTCATCCAGGTCATTTATAAAAATGACAAACAGGATTGTTCCACTGGAGCAAGCTGAGAGAGAGTGATTGGAGGCAGCAGTGCTGGTGAGAGATTAATTGAATTGTTTATTTATTTAATTAGTCAGCTAGTGTGTGTTTTGTTTTTGGCCTTTACTTTTGCAGTAGAATTTTAAGTTTAAAGTGAAAACTGGAAGTGGGCTGCTAAGGAGTCTGGGAAGGGTTTTTATTTTAACTTTAAAAGTCAGTTACCTGGGAGGTTCCCCCTCATTGTTCCACTGGAGCAAGCTGAGAGGGAGTGATTGGAGGCAGCAGTGCTGGTGAGAGATTAATTGAATTGTTTATTTATTTAATTAGTCAGCTAGTGTGTGTTTTTCTTTGGCCTTTACTTTTAGTAGAATTTTAAGTTTAAAGTGAAAACTGGAAGTGGGCTGCTAAGGAGTCTGGGAAGGGTTTTTTAAGCGCGTGAAGTATAAAAGGTAGGCTGCAGTATACAGCGGGCAGCGTCGGGAGCAGGCAGTGTAGTGAGTGGGAAGCAGAGTGTGAGCTATAAGGCTTTGGCTCACAGGGCTTAGGCAGAAAGGGCAAGCAGAGGTGAGTTTAAATTCATTTCTGCACTTTCTACCTGGTACTGGCAAGGTATCTAGAGGGGATGGGTGTGCAGGCAGTGCTATGTTCCTCTTGCACTATGTTTGAGGTGAGGGACGACAACAGTGTCCCTGCTGATTACACCTGTGGGAAGTGCACCCATCTGCAGCTCCTCCAAAGCCGTGTTAGGGAACTGGAGCTGGAGTTGGATGAACTTAGGATCATTAGGGACGCAGAGGTGGCCATAGACAGAAGCTTTAGGAATACAGTTACTCCGAGGAATGAAAACAGATGGGTGACGGTGAGAGGGGCTGGGAGGAAGCAGTCCGTGCAGGGATCCCCGGTGGTTGTTCCCCTTAGCAACAAGTATTCCGCTTTGGATACGGTTGAGGGGGATGACATACCAGTGGTGAGCCGCAGTGAGAGGATCTCCAGCACTGTGTCCGTCTCTGTGGCTCGGGAGGGTAAGGGGCAGAGCAGGAGGGCAATAGTTATTGGGGACGCGTTAGTTAGAGGGATAGATAGGAGGTTCTGTGGCAGCAAAAGAGACTTGAGGATGGTATGTTGCCTCCCGGATGCCAAGGTCCGTGACGTCTCAGACCATGTTTTCCGGATTCTGAAGGGGGAGGGGAAACAGTCACAAGTCGTGGTACACATTGGTACCAATGACATAGGTAAGCGAAGGGACGGGGATTTAAAGCAGGAATTTCTGGAGCTGGGCTGGAAGCTGAGAGCCAAGACAAAACATGTGGTCATCTCTGGTACGTTGCCGGTGCCACGTGATAGCGAGTTGAGGAACAGGGAGAGAGTGCAGTTAAACATGTGGTTGCAGGGATGGTGTAGGAGGGAGGGTTTCAGATACGTGGATAATTGGAACACATTCTGGGGAAGGTGGGACCTGTACAAACAGGACGGGGTGCACCTGAACCAGAGGGGCACCAATATCCTGGGAAGGAAATTTGTTACGGCTCTTCAGGGGGGTTTAAACTAATTTGTCAGGGGAGTGGGAAAAGGAGTTGTAGTCCAGAAGTCAGTGAGGGCGGTGAGGTATTGGGGAAGGTATCAAGGTCAAGGGTGGGTACCGGTAGACAGGAAGGTGGGTTGAAGTGTGTCTACTTCAATGCAAGGAGCATCCGGAACAAGGTAAATGAACTTGGGGCATGGATTGGTACTTGGGACTACGATGTTGTGGCCGTTACGGAGACGTGGGTAGAACAAGGACAGGAATGGTTGTTGGACGTTCCGGGGTATAGACGTTTCACTAAGTGTAGGGAAGCTGGTAAAAGAGGTGGAGGAGTGGCATTGTTAATCAAGGATAGTTTAACGGCTGCGACAGGGATCTGCACACTGAGGTAATATGGGCTGAGGTTAGAAATAGGAAAGGAGCGGTCACGTTGTTAGGAGTTTACTATAGGCCCCCAAATAGTCATAGAGATGTGGAGGAAGAAATTGCTAAGCAGATTATGGATATGTGTGGGGGTCACAGGGTAGTTGTCATGGGGGACTTTAACTTTCCAAATATTGATTGGAGCCTTTGTAGGTCAAATAGTTCGGATGGGGCAGTTTTTGTGCAGTGTGTGCAGGAGGGTTTCCTGACACAATATGTGGATAGGCCGACAAGAGGTGAGGCCACATTGGATTTGGTACTGGGAAATGAACCGGGCCAAGTGTTAGATTTGGTTGTGGGAGGGCACTTTGGAGATAGTGACCACAATTCGGTGTCTTTTGTTATTGCAATGGAGAGGGATAGGGCCGTACGGTAGGGCAAGGTTTACAATTGGGGGAGAGGTAATTATGATGCGATTAGGAAAGAATTAGGGGGCATAAGTTGGGAACAGAAACTGTCAGAGAAAGGAACTAATGAAAAGTGGAACTTTTTCAAGGAACAAATACTGGATGTCCTTGATAGGTATGTCCCTGTCAGGCAGGGAGGAAATGGCCGAGTGAGGGAACCATGGTTCACGAAAGAGGTGGAATGTCTTGTGAAAAGGAAGAGGGAAGCTTATGTAGGGATGAGGAAACAAGGTTCAGATGGCTCGATTGAGGGTTCCAAGTTAGCAAGGAATGAGCTGAAAAAGGGGCTTAGGAGAGCTAGGAGGGGACACGAGAAGTCCTTGGCGGGTCGGATCAAGGAAAACCCCAAGGCTTTTTACTCTTATGTGAGGAATAAAAGAATGACCAGGGTGAGGTTAGGGCCGGTCAAGGACAGTAGTGGGAACTTGTGTATGGAGTCAGTAGGGATAGGCGAGGGGATGAATGAATACTTTTCTTCAGTGTTCACCAAGGAGAGGGGCCATGTTTTTGAGGAAGAGAAGGTGTTACAGGCTAATAGGCTGGAGGAAATAGATGTTCGGAGGGAGGATGTCCTGGCAGTTTTGAATAAACTGAAGGTCGATAAGTCCCCTGGGCCTGATGAAATGTATCCTAGGATTCTTTGGGAGGCAAGGGATGAGATTGCAGAGCCTTTGGCTTTGATCTTTGGGTCCTCGCTGTCCACTGGGATGGTGCCAGAAGACTGGAGAATGGCGAATGTTGTTCCTCTGTTTAAGAAAGGGAATAGAAATGACCCTGGTAATTATAGACCGGTTAGTCTTACTTCGGTGGTTGGTAAATTGATGGAAAAGGTCCTTAGAGATGGGATTTACGACCATTTAGAAAGATGCGGATTAATCCGGGATAGTCAGCACGGATTCGTGAAGGGCAAGTCATGCCTCACAAATCTGATTGAATTTTTTGAGGAGGTTACTAAGTGTGTTGATGAAGGTAGGGCAGTTGATGTCATATACATGGATTTTAGTAAGGCATTTGATAAGGTCCCCCATGGTCGGCTTATGATGAAAGTGAGGGGGTGTGGGATAGAGGGAAAGTTGGCCGATTGGATAGGTAACTGGCTGTCTAATCGAAGACAGAGGGTGGTGGTGGATGGAAAATTTTCGGATTGGAGGCTGGTTGCTAGCGGAGTGCCACAGGGATCGGTGCTTGGTCCTCTGCTCTTTGTGATTTTTATTAATGACTTAGAGGAGGGGGCTGAAGGGTGGATCAGTAAATTTGCTGATGACACCAAGATTGGTGGAGTAGTGGATGAGGTGGAGGGCTGTTGTAGGCTGCAAAGAGACATAGATAGGATGCAAAGCTGGGCTGAAAAATGGCAAATGGAGTTTAACCCTGATAAATGTGAGGTGATTCATTTTGGTAGGACTAATTTAAATGTGGATTACAGGATCAAAGGTAGGGTTCTGAAGACTGTGGAGGAACAGAGAGATCTTGGGGTTCATATCCACAGATCTCTAAAGGTTGCCACTCAAGTGGATAGAGCTGTGAAGAAGGCCTATAGTGTGTTAGCTTTTATTAACAGGGGGTTGGAGTTTAAGAGCCGTGGGGTTATGCTGCAACTGTACAGGACCTTGGTGAGACCACATTTGGAATATTGTGTGCAGTTCTGGTCACCTCACTATAAGAAGGATGTGGAAGCGCTGGAAAGAGTGCAGAGGAGATTTACCAGGATGCTGCCTGGTTTGGAGGGTAGGTCTTATGAGGAAAGGTTGAGGGAGCTCGGGCTGTTCTCTCTGGAGCGGAGGAGGCTGAGGGGAGACTTAATAGAGGTTTATAAAATGATGAAGGGGATAGATAGAGTGAACGTTCAAAGACTATTTCCTCGGGTGGATGGAGCTATTACAAGGGGGCATAACTATAGGGTTCGTGGTGGGAGATACAGGAAGGATATCAGAGGTAGGTTCTTTATGCAGAGAGTGGTTGGGATGTGGAATGGACTGCCTGCAGTGATAGTGGAGTCAGACACTTTAGGAACATTTAATCGGTTATTGGATAGGCACATGGAGCACACCAGGATGATAGGGAGTGGGATAGCTTGATCTTGGTTTCAGATAAAGCTCGGCACAACATCGTGGGCCGAAGGGCCTGTTCTGTGCTGTACTGTTCTATGTTCTATGTTCTAGCAGTGGCCCCAAAACAGATCCTTGCGGTCCACCACTAGTAACTGAACTCCAGGATGAACATTTCCCATCAACGAGCACCCTCTGTCTTCTTACAGCTAGCCAATTTCTGATCCAAACCGCTAAATCACCCTCAATCCCATGCCTCCGCATCTTCTGCAATTGCTTACCATGGGGAACCTTATCAAACGCTTTACTGAAATCCATATACACCACATCAACTGCTTTACCCTTATCCACCTCTTTGGTCACCTTCTCAAAGAACTCAATAAGGTTTGTGAGGCACAACCTACCCTTCACAAAACCGTGTTGCCTATCCCTAATCAAATTATTCCTTTTTAGATGATTATAAATCCTATCCCTTATAATCCTTTCCAAAACTTTGCCCACAACAGAAGTAAGGCTCACTGATCTATAATTACCAGGGTTGTCCCTACTCCCCTTCTTGAACAAGGGGACAACATTTGCTATCCTCCAGTCTTCTGACACTATTCCTGTAGACAACGATCACATCAAGATGAAAGCCAAAGACTCTGCAACCTCCTCCCTAGCCTCCCAGAGAATCCTAGGATAAATCCCATCCGGCCCAGGGGATTTATCTATTTTCACACTTTCCAGGATTGCTAACACCTCCTCCTTATGAACCTCAATCCCGTCTAGTCTAATAGCCTGTATCTCAGGATTCTCCTCGACAATATTGTCTTTTTCCTGTGTGAATACTGACTAAAAATATTTCATTTAGCGTCTCTCCTATCTCTTCGGACTCCACGCACAACTTCCCACTACTGTCCTTGACTGGCCCTAATCTTACCCTGGTCATTCTTTTATTCCTGCCATACCTATAGAAAGCTTTAGGGTTTTCCTTGATCCTACCTGCCAAAGACTTCTCATGTCCCCTCCTGGCTCTTCTTAACTCTTTCTTTATGTCCTTCCTGGCTAACTTGTAACTCTCAAGCACCCTAACTGAGCCTTCACGTCTCATCTTTACATAAATCTCCTTCTTCCTCTTCACAAGAGATTCAACTTCTTTAGTAAACCACTTTCTCCCTGCCTGACAGCACTTCCCCCTGCTCACAGTAATTACTTTCAAACTGCAAAATATCTGTCCTGGCTATAACAGAACTTGTCACTTGTATTTGATCACAATACTTACAGTACATTAAAGTTCATCATGCTCGTTTCACACTATGCACAGCTCTAGGTGTCTTTTTTTCCCATTTATCTGTTAATGGGAACATAAAATAAATTACATTGATGAACCAAAATGAACCAAATTAAAGTTTTCATTCAATAGAAAGTTAAAATGTCAGTCTGCAATTAACCCCCGCCCCCGACAACACATTTTCTCCATCAAAATGTTACCATTTTGTGTACCAAAGTTGAACAGCTCACATGCAACTCCTTCATCCATATTATTGACTCATTCTCAAACACTGTATGAGAGTGTGGTGAACCATCGTTGGTTCCCACTGGATAGTGCTGAGCCAGGGGTTGGCCAGTACTACAAGGATGTACATACGTTACTGTTGGGTTGTGCTATTGTTGCTGTTGGGGTTAGGGTGGGGTTGTTACACCTTTGTACTGTAGTGTTGTGGCACATCCCAGTCGGGCTCCGCCTCCTGGGAGAGGTATAAGAGTCCCTGCATTGGCCGGGACCCCTTCAGTCTGGGATAGTGTATATAAGTTCTGGTAGCTTCGTTACAGTAAATAAAAGCCTTTCATTTACTGAGCTTCAAGCCTCGTGTTTGAATAGCGCATCAGAGAGGATGTGAGTTTGAGGGTAATTGAGGACTCCGAGACTGTGAGTGAGCCATAGGTGCATGCACACACGTGCGCAGGCATGGATTGTTAGCTCACCAGTCTCGGGTGAAAGTGCCCACCGAGGTGGGATCTTCTCTGCTGGGGGCCAGAGTTATGAGCTGGAGTCGAGCTGGGATAAGTGTGGAGGCAGCTCCATTGGGAGTGTTTGTCGGGTTCCAAGACAGGCTATTTAAAAGGATGGCCTGATGCCACGGGAACTTTGTCAGAGTGGACATAAAAATAAGAGGTCCTGTAGCCTTCAGCCCTCACACTCTCTCATCCTCCAAGCACTCCCATGCTCCATTAATGCCACCTCATGGTCCACAACATCCCGTCATGCTCCCATGCCCGGTTTTGCCCTTTCATTCATGATCTACCCTCATTCCCACTAGGCCAGGTTCTGCCAACCCATCTAATCTCTTTGTCTCCTCATGCCCCCTATGTCAATATCTAGCACCTCTATGCCCGTTGGTCCTAGGAAGCATACAGTGTGTCAGTGAACATCACAGTGTAAAATGACGTGTAAAAGAAAACTTGGAAAAAAATCAACTCCATTGTTAAATTTCTCCTTTTGAGAACACAAAGGTCCTTATCTATTTGTCTCATGCTGATTGCAAGCTCATCAGAAAACATGTTTTGAGGGATGTGGCCATCATCCAGTTGGCTCACAAGACACAGCTGACGGAAGCACCACTAACTTAGGGCAAACATGCCAGGGATTCCTGCTCCTGATGTCGTTCCATATTCAGCACTTTTGTCCTGTCAGAAAATACGGACATACATAAGATACCTTTGTAGATTAGGTCAAAGACCGGGCATTTTTTAACAAGTGACACTCATCCTGACACCAGAACCCTTGTTACCTATAAGGAAATACTCCCCACTTGGCCAGATGGGTACAGCAATAGTTAAAATAGTGGCAGCTGAAACATTCACTCCCTCCACCATGTCCAACATTCATCTCACGCAGCGGAGGTGGAAGCTGTTCTGTCACTTTCCTTGGCTGGCATAAGTCACTACGGCGAGCACAAGCCTACACATGGAGCTTTGCATTTTCTCAACGTTGACATGGTGCTGATTTTGGCATCAAGAGAAAGGCCATATCTGGACAATTTTCAACATAGCCAGGTAAATGCCACTGGAACAGCTTTACTCAGGGTGCAGCTAATTGTAGAGCACAAATTTTCACTACCACTACTAGAATCTTGTCAGGGCCCTTGCCTTCGACAGTATCCAGTGCTTTCACATGGAAAGAATCAGATAGGCTGCAGATTACCATTTGTGAAGCTGGGCACCTCAGGAGTAGGCCAAGGTAGCTTATCTGCTCAGCACTTTGACTGAAGATGATAACCTCTGTCCATTTTCATTCATCTAGCCAATTCCCTGATGCCCTATGCATGTTAGCCAAGCTGTGTAGTTGTTATCCACCGTTACGTTGAAGTCCCCTAGAAGTCCTTCGGTGCTGGGAATCCTGATAATCACAGTAAGAAGTCTCACAACACCAGGTTAAAGTCCAACAGGTTTAATTGGTAGCAAATACCATAAGCTTTCGGAGCGTGCTGCTCCTTCGTCAGATGGAGTGGTCTCTGTTCTCCAACAGTGCACAGACACAGAAATCAAGTTACAGAATACTAATTAGAATGCAAATCTCTACAGCCAGCCAGGTCTTAAAAGGTACAGATAATGTGGTTGGAGGGAACATTAAACACAGGTTAAAGAGATGTGTATTGTCTCCAGACAGAACAGCTGGTGAGATTATGCAAGACCAGGGGCAAGCTGTGGGGGTTACTGATAATGTGACATAAATCCAACATCCCGGTTTAGGCCGTCCTCATGTGTGCGGAACTTGGCTATCAGTTTCTGCTCAGCGACTCTGCGCTGTCGTGTGTCGTGAAGGCCGCCTTGGAGAACGCTTACCTGAAGATCCAAGGCCGAATGCCCGTGACTGCTGAAGTGCTCCCCCACAGGAAGAGAACAGTCTTGCCTGGTGATTCTGATAATGGCAGCATCAAGTGTCTTACAGAATCGAGCTTTGACTTCTGGGTTGGATGTGAGCGTCAGGGCATCAGTACACATGATTACCATTGTCAAATCCTCCAACATCTTGATCACATTAATCACCATTGATCACAAGTGGGTCAGCCATAAAAATACAGACATTCCTTGGTAGGTTAGGTCAGAGACTGGGCATTCATCAGCAAGTAATACACTCCCTGACTCACCAATACCTCTCTGTCATCTACAAGGTGTGAAAAACTCCCCACTTGCCCAGATAGGTGCAGCGATAGTTCAAACATACAAGACAATCCAAAGCTCTCCACTTGATTGGCAGCTTAAACATCCACTCCCTCCACCAACAGTGTACAGCGACCCCAAAACGTACCATACACAAAATGCAATGCATTAACTCTCCAAATCTTCCAAACCCCCGACCACCGAGAAGAACTAGTGCAGCAGGCACATGGGAACAGTGCCACAATCTAATCCATCTCCAAGTCACAAATCATTTTAACTTGGTCATATTTTTGTGTGGGGACCTGTCAGTCAGAAGACGGCTTTGTCAGTCACTGTTGAAATACAAAGAAAGTTGCCAGGGTAAAATAAAATAGTGCGATTTTCTGACACCTCCCCTCTTCCCCTGGGGCATATTTTCTGGCTCTCCATTGGCCACTCTCAGGATCTTCCGGTCCCGCCGATATCTATTTGTGTGTCTCGCCCAACTCTGCCTCCTAATTCTTAACTTGTCCCTGTAGAATTGCCTGGCTGTCAAAAGGTGTTTTTTCACTCATTTAACACAATTCTCAGGACAGGTTCCAGAATGAAGAATTTTGACCAAAATTTCCCACTTTTGTGCTCCAGAAACAAACTGGGACAACAGCATCACAAGATTCCACACCCAAAACTTGTTATGTTTTTACTCTGGAAAAAAAACATAGTTTTGCCTGGAAGCACAGAATATCCCAATATGCACACCCAATGGTCCCAAATAGTGAACAAAAGGGGAAAAAAATCCCATTGGTGAGAATTTCTTCAAACAGCAGTTTGTATCCATTAAACAAGTGTTGAAACAACCCATAACACCGTGATCAATACTTACACATGATGCAAAGTACAACCAAGAGAACAAGTATCCCCAACATGGTAACAGTTACACTTGTTTGTGCATTGGCTGCAGGCTCTGATGACTCACAATCTTTATCTGCAATCAATATAATCACATAAATTCATAAACTTAAGTTTTAGACAGCGTATTGGTTGAAAGACTCAGTATAGTCTTTCTTTTATTTGTTCATGGGATGTAGGCATTGCTGGCTGAGCCCATCCCATCCCTGAGGGCAGTTAAGAGTGGACCACATCACTGTGGGTCTGGAATCACCTATAGGCCAGATCAGGTAAGGACAACAGATTTCCTTCCGTAAAGAACATTCATGAACCAGATAGGGTTTTAATGACAATCAATACAGGTTTATGGTCATCATGAGACTTTTAATTCCAGATTTTTAAAAGTGAATTCAAATTTCACCATCTGCCGTGGTGGTGTTCGAATCTGGGTCCCCAGAACCTCACCCTAGGTCTCTGGATTACTAGTCCGGTGACAATACCACTACATCACTGCCTCCTCTAAGACAACTACTTAATATTTATTTCTCTTTGGAGAAAATTTTATAGTCCTGTCATGGTGGGAAGGGGCAGTTCAAAGTCCACTGATTTCTGCAGGGACTGGAAAATCCTGCTGCTGGGAGGGGCTGTAAAATTCACCCTTTTGATTCTTACAACACATTATAGATTGGAAAAATAACAAGAACTCTCGTTAAAGGCATCTTGTTTATGTCAGAACCACTAAAGATCCTTAAATTCCCATCTTTTGCTGCTTGTGCCATCTCCAAGAAATTTGAGGCCTAAATCTTCCTGTCCCACCTGCCACAGGAATTGTCACAGGCAGGAAGGATAATTTGACAGACTGGCGAAAGGTCCATTGACCTCAAAATTTCCAGTCCCTGGGCGGGTGGGACCAAAAAAGGCCGCCCAAAGAGTCTGTGGTCTAAAATGAAATCTTAGCAGCAGAATGTATGTAATCCTCATAAAACCATCCCGACTTAAACCTAAACTGTCATTCCTTCATTGTCGATGGGTCAAAATCTTGGAATTACCTTCCTAACAGCACTGTTGATATTCATGCAACATGTGGACTGCAGCAGTTCAAGAAGGCCCCACACCACCACCTTTGTAAGGGATATTAAGGATGGGCCGTAAACGTTGGCCTAGCCAACGACGCCCACATCCCATTAATGGATATTAATTAAAAATGAAGCAACACCATGAGAGATCTATTTTAATGAATACATTTTGACTTTTGGTGACAGCGACGTAAGGCAGAATTTTCCAGGGAGAATTTTCCGGCCATTCACGCTGGCGGCATTTTCTGGTCCCACTGCAGCGAACAGAAATTTGGTCGAGCACTAAATTCTCATCCTCGCTTGCAGCGGCAGTGGGCATGAATGGCTGAAAACCTCTGGCCATAATTTCTGAACTACAGCTGCCAATATAACCAAATTAATAGCTTACAAAGTACAATTGCAGCAAAACACCCCTATCCCTCTACTCAAGTCCTCTCGCTATGAAGAGCAACATACCATTTCCCTTCTTTACTGCCTGCTGTATCTGCATGCTCACTTTCAGCGACTGATGCACGAGGACTCCAAGGTCTCGCTGAGTGTCCGCCTCTCTCAATTTACACCCATTCAAATAATGATCTGCCTTCCTATTATCGCTACCAAAGTGGATACCCTCACACTTATCCACATTATACTGTATCTGCCATGGAGACTTCTGGTAAGTGGCACGCTTTCAAAAGTGTGTTAACCAGGATTCAGGGTAAACACATTCCTCTGAGAGTGAAGGGCAAGGCTGGCAGAAGTCGGGAACCCTGGATGACTCGGGGTATTGAGGCCCTGGTCAAGAAGAAGAAAGAGGCACATGACATGCATTGGCAGCTGGGATCAAGTGAATCCTTTGAAGAGTATAGGGGGTGTAGGAATAGAGTTAAGAGAAAACTCAGGAGGGCAAAAAGGGGACACGAGATTGTTTTGACAGATAAGGTAAAGGAGAATCCAAAGAGCTTCTACAAATACATAAAGGGCAAAAGAGTGACAAGGGAGAGAGTAGGGCCTCTTAAGGATCAACAAGGTCATCTATGTGCGGATCCACAAGATATGGGTGAGATCATAAATGAATATTTCTCATCAGTATTTACTGTTGAGATGTCAGGGAACTTGGAGAAATAAATAGTGATGTCTTGAGGAGTGTACATATTACAGAGGAGATGCTGGAAGTCGTAAAGCGCATCAAGGTAGATAAATCCCCAGGACCTGATGAACTATATCCCAGGATATTGTGGGAGGCGAGGGAGGAAATTACGGGTCCTCTAGCCGAGATATTTGAATCATCGATAGTCACGGGTGAGGTATCTGATGATTGGAGAGTGGCAAATGTTGTGGCTTTGTTTAAAAAGGGCTGCAGGGAAAATCCTGGGAACCACAGGCCAGTGAGCCTCACATCTGTGGTGGGTAAGTTGTTGGAAGGTATTTTGAGAGACAGGATCTACAGGCATTTAGAGACGCAAGGTCTGATTAGGGACAGTCAGCATGGCTTTGTGAGTGGAAAATCATATCTCACAAACTTAATTGAGTTTTTTGAAGCGGAAACCAAGAAGGTAGATGAGGGCAATGCAGTTGATGTTGTCGACATGGACTTTAGCAAGGCCTTTGACAAGGTACCGCATGGTAGGTTGTTGCATAAGGTTAAATCTCACGAGGTCCAGGGTGAGGTATCTAAATGGATCCAAAATTGGCTTCTTGACGGAAGCCAGAGGGTGGTTGTAGAGGGTTGTTTTTCAAACTGAAGGCCTGTGACCAGCGGTGTGCCTCAGGGATCAGTGCTGGGCCCACTGTTATTTGTCATTTATATTAATGATTTGGATGAGAATATAGGGGGCATGGTTAGTAAGTTTGCAGATGACACCAAGATTGGTGGCATAGTGGACAGTGAAGAAGGTTATCTCCGATTGCAACGGGATCTTGATCAGTTGGGCCAGTGGGCTGACGAATGGCAGATGGAGTTTAATTTAGACAAATGCGAGGTGATGCATTTTGGTAGATTGAACCAGGGCAGGACTTACTCAGTTAATGGTAGGGCGTTGGGGAGAGTTACAGAACAAAGAGATCTAGGGGTACGTGTTCATAGCTCCTTGAAAGTGGAGTCACAGATGGACAGAGTGGTGAAGAAGGCATTCGGCATGCTTGGTTTCATCGGTCAGAACATTGAAGACAGGAGTTGGGACGTCTTATTGAAGTTGTACAAGACATTGGTAAGGCCACACTTGGAATACTGTGTACAGTTCTGGTCACCCTATTATAGAAAGGATATTATTAAACTAGACGATCAGAGGCCGATTGCCCGTGACCGCTGAAGTGCTCCCCAACAGGAAGAGAACACACTTGCCTGGTGATTGTCGAGCGGTGTTCATTCATCCGTTGTCGCAGCGTCTGCATGGTTTCCCCAATGTACCATGCCTCGGGACATCCTTTCCTGCAGCATATCAGGTAGACAACGTTGACCGAGTTGCAAGAGTATGTACTGTGTACCTGGTGGATGGTGTTCTCACGTGAGATGATGGCATCCGTGTCGATGATCCGGCATGTCTTGCAGAGGTTGATGTGGCAGGTCCATGCGGCGCCGTGGTCACTGTTCTCCTGAAGGCCAGGGCAGTCCGCCGCAGACAATGGTCTGCCTGAGGTTGTGCGATTGTTTGAAGGCAAGAACTGGGGGTGTGGGGATGGCCTTGGAGAGATGTTCGTCTTCATCGATGAGATGTTGAAGACTCTGGAGAAAATGTCGTAGCTTCTCCGCTCCGGGGAAGTACTGGACGACGAAGGGTACTCTGCCTGCTGTGTCCCGTGTTTGTCTTCTGAGGAGGTCAGTGCTGTTTTTCACTGTGGCGTGTCGGAACTGTTAATCAATGAGTGGAGCGCCACATCCTGTTCTTATGAGAGTGTCTTTCAGCGTCTGTAGGCGTCTGTTGCGATCCTCCTCATCTGAGCAGATCCTGTGTATATGGAGTGCTTGTCCGTGGGGGATGGGTTCTTAAACATGTTTAGGGTGGAAGCTGGAGAAATGGAGCATCGTGAAGTTATCAGTGGGCTTGCGGTACAGTGAAGTGCTGAGATGACCGTCCTTGATCTACAACAACGGATGAATGAATGCCGCTCGGCAATCACCAGGCAGGAGTGCTGTCTTCCCATCGGGGAACACTTCAGCAGTCACGGGCATTCAGCCTCTGATCTTCAGGTAAGCATTCTCCAAGGCGGCCTTCACGACACACGACAATGCAGAATCGCTGAGCAGAGACTGATAGCCAAGTTCCGCACACATGAAGACGGCCTCAACCGGGATCTTGGGTTCATGTCACACGATCTGTAACCTCCACAACTTGCCTGGGCTTGCAAAATCTCACTAACTGTCCTGGCTGGAGACAATACTCATCTCTTTAACCTGTGCTTAACCCTCTCTCCACTCACATTGTCTGTACCTTTGAGACTTGATTACCTGTAAAGACTCGCATTCCAACCATTATCTTGTAAATTGAGTTTGTGTCTGTATATGCCCTGTTTGTGAACACAGCTCCTCACTCTCCTGATGAAGGAGCAGCGCTCCGAAAGCTTGTGTGAGCTGTTTGGGTACACTGAGGGAGAATGTAGCATGGCTAATTCACCCAACCAGCACATCTTTCAGATTGTGGGAGGATGAATACAGAATACATAGTAATAGAGATGTGGAGGAAGAAATTGCTAAGCAGATTATGGATATGTGTGGGGGTCACAGGGTAGTTGTCATGGGGGCTTTAACTTTCCAAATATTGATTGGAATCTTTGTAGGTCAAATAGTTCGGATGGGGCAGTTTTTGTGCAGTGTGTGCAGGAGGGTTTCCTGACACAATATGTGGATAGGCCGACAAGAGGTGAGGCCACATTGGATTTGGTACTGGGAAATGAACCGGGCCAAGTGTTAGATTTGGTTGTGGGAGAGCACTTTGGAGATAGTGACCACAATTCGGTGTCTTTTGTTATTGCAATGGAGAGGGATAGGGCCGTATGGCAGGGCAAGGTTTACAACTGGGGGAGAGGTAATTATGATGCGATTAGGAAAGAATTAGGGGGCATAAGTTGGGAACAGAAACTGTCAGAGAAAGGAACTAATGAAAAGTGGAACTTTTTCAAGGAACAAATACTGGGTGTCCTTCATAGGTATGTCCCTGTCAGGCAGGGAGGAAATGGCCGAGTGAGGGAACCATGGTTCACAAAAGAGGTGGAATGTCTTGTGAAAAGGAAGAGGGAAGCTCTTCGATATGTACATAGAAACATAGAAACATAGAAACCCTACAGTGCAGAAGGAGGCCATTCGGCCCATCGAGTCTGCACCGACCACAATCCCACCCAGGCCCTCCCCCCACATATTTTACCCGCTAATCCCTCTAACCTACGCATCCCAGGACTCTAAGGGACAATTTTTAACCTGGCCAATCAACCTAACCCGCACATCTTTGGACTGTGGGAGGAAACCGGAGCACCCGGAGGAAACCCACGCAGACACGAGGAGAATGTGCAAACTCCACACAGACAGTGACCCGAGCCGGGAATCGAACCCGGGATCCTGGAGCTGTGAAGCAGCAGTGCTAACCACTGTGCTACCGTGCCGCCCCCTACCGTGTAGGGATGAGGAAACAAGGTTCAGGTGGCTCGATTGAGGGTTACAAGTTAGCAAGGAATGAGCTGAAAAAGGGGCTTAGGAGAGCTAGGAGGGGACATGAGAAGTCCTTGGCGGGTCAGATCAAGGAAAACCCCAAGGCTTTTTATTCTTATGTGAGGAATAAAAGAATGACCAGGGTGAGGTTAGGGCCGGTCAAGGACAGTAGTGGGAACTTGTGTATGGAGTCAGTAGAGATAGGCGAGGTGATGAATGAATACTTTTCTTCAGTGTTCACCAAGGAGAGGGGCCATGTTTTTGAGGAAGAGAAGGTGTTACAGGCTAATAGGCTGGAGGAAATAGATGTTCGGAGGGAGGATGTCCTGGCAGTTTTGAATAAACTGAAGGTCGATAAGTCCCCTGGGCCTGATGAAATGTATCCTAGGATTCTTTGGGAGGCAAGGGATGAGATTGCAGAGCCTTTGGCTTTGATCTTTGGGTCCTCGCTGTCCACGGAGATGGTGCCAGAGGACTGGAGAATGGCGAATGTTGTTCCTCTGTTTAAGAAAGGGAATAGAAATGACCCTGGTAATTATAGACCGGTTAGTCTTACTTCGGTGGTTGGTAAATTGATGGAAAAGGTCCTTAGGGATGGGATTTACGACCATTTAGAAAGATGAGGATTAATCCGGGATAGTCAGCACGGATTCGTGAAGGGCAAGTCGTGCCTCACAAATCTGATTGAATTTTTTGAGGAGGTTACTAAGTGTGTTGATGAAGGTAGGGCAGTTGATGTCATATACATGGATTTTAGTAAGGCATTTGATAAGGTCCCCCATGGTCGGCTTATGATGAAAGTGAGGGGGTGTGGGATAGAGGGAAAGTTGGCCGATTGGTTAGGTAACTGGCTGTCTGATCGAAGACAGAGGGTGGTGGTGGATGGAAAATTTTCGGATTGGAGGCAGGTTGCTAGCGGAGTGCCACAGGGATCGGTGCTTGGTCCTCTGCTCTTTGTGATTTTTATTAATGACTTAGAGGAGGGGGCTGAAGGGTGGATCAGTAAATTTGCTGATGACACCAAGATTGGTGGAGTAGTGGATGAGGTGGAGGGTGTTGTAGGCTGCAAAGAGACATAGATAGGATGCAAAGCTGGGCTGAAAAATGGCAAATGGAGTTTAACCCTGATAAATGTGAGGTGATTCATTTTGGTAGGACTAATTTAAATGTGGATTACAGGGTCAAAGGTAGGGTTCTGAAGACTGTGGAGGAACAGAGAGATCTTGGGGTCCATGTCCACAGATCTCTAAAGGTTGCCACTCAAGTGGATAGAGCTGTGAAGAAGGCCTATAGTGTGTTAGTTTTTATTAACAGGGGGTTGGCGTTTAAGAGCCGTGGGGTTATGCTGCAACTGTACAGGACCTTGGTGAGACCACATTTGGAATATTGTGTGCAGTTCTGGTCACCTCACTATAAGAAGGATGTGGAAGTGCTGAAAAGAGTGCAGAGGAGATTTACCAGGATGCTGCCTGGTTTGGAGGGTTGGTCTTATGAGGAAAGGTTGAGGGAGCTAGGGCTGTTCTCTCTGGAGCGGAGGAGGCTGAGGGGAGACTTAATAGAGGTTTATAAAATGATGAAGGGAATAGATAGAGTGAATGTTCAAAGACTATTTCCTCGGGTGGATGGAGCTATTACAAGGGGGCATAACTATAGGGTTCGTGGTGGGAGATATAGGAAGGATATCAGAGGTAGGTTCTTTACGCAGAGAGTGGTTGGGGTGTGGAATGGACTGCCTGCAGTGATAGTGGAGTCAGACACTTTAGGAACATTTAAGTGGTTATTGGATAGGCACATGGAGCACACCAGGATGATAGGGAGTGGGATAGCTTGATCTTGGTTTCAGATAAAGCTCGGCACAACATCGTGGGTCGAAGGGCCTGTTCTGTGCTGTACTGTTCTATGTTCTAAGAACATATGTTTATTTTGTATATTCAGAAACCACAGAAAGGGTGTCTGCAGTGTACCTGAAAACATATTCACACAGTAAAAAGAGCGATAGATGAAAGAGAGCTCTTGCTTGACCCACATATCTACTGAATGTTAATTTCAAATGTGTCGATAACATTCAATCGCGACTGTGCACAGGTCAGAATGTGTAACTTTCAAATAGGGGGTCCATTGTTCTGCACACACTTGGTCTAATTATTCCCCTCTCCCCACTCCCCTCCCCCTTTAAATCTAATCCTCCTCCCTCTTAGCTGAAGAATAAATGGAAAAGGGTGGAGAAAACACTAATATCAATGTTGTTGGTCTGGATTGTTGAGTAAAAATGACAAAACGTATAAATACTGCAGATGCTAGAAAACGGAAAGAAAAATATAATGTTAATGAAAGGTTAACTCTAAAATGTTAACTCTGTCTTCACATAGATGATGTGGAGATGCTGGCGTTGGACTGGGGTGAACACAGTAAGAAGGTACCTTTAAGATCTGGCTGGCTGTAGGGATTCGCATTCTAATCAGTATTCTGTAACTTGATTTTTTGTGTCTCTGTGCACTGTTTGAGGGCACATTTCCACTCCATCTGACGAAGGAGCAGCGCTCCGAAAGCTTATGGTATTTGCTACCAAATAAACCTGTTGGACTTTAACCTGGTGTTGTGAGACTTCTTACTGTGTTCACATAGATGCAGTAAGAAGTTTAACAACACCAGGTTAAAGTCCAACAGGTTTATTTGGTAGCAAAAGCCACACAAGCTTTCGGAGCTCCAAGCCCCTTCTTCAGGTGAGTGGGAATTCTGTTCACAAACAGAGCATATAAAGACACAAACTCAATTTACATGAATAATGGTTGGAATGCGAATACTTACAACTAATCAAGTCTTTAAGAAACAAAACAACGTGAGTGGAGAGAGCATCAAGACAGGCTAAAAAGATTTGTATTGTCTCCAGACAAGACAGCCAGTGAAACTCTGCAGACCCAGGCAACTGTGGGGGTTACAAATAGTGTGACATGAACCCAATATCCCGGTTGAGGCCGTCCTCGTGTGTGAGGAACTTGGCTATCAGTGTCTGCTCAGCGACTCTGCGCCATCGTGTGTCGCGAAGGCCGCCTTGGAGAACGCTTACCCGAATATCAGAGGCCGAATGCCCGTGACCGCTGAAGTGCTCCCCAACAGGAAGAGAACAGTCTTGCCTGGTGATTGTCGAGCGGTGTTCATTCATCCGTTGTCGCAGCGTCTGCATAGTTTCCCCAATGTACCATGCCTCGGGACATCCTTTCTTGCAGCGTATCAGGTAGACAACGTTGGCCGAGTTGCAAGAGCATGTACCGTGTACCTGGTGGATGGTGTTCTCACGTGAGATAATGGCATCTGTGTCGATGATCCGGCACGTCTTGCAGAGGTTGCTGTGGCAGGGTTGTGTGGTGTCATGGTCACTGTTCTCCTGAAGGCTGGGTAGTTTGCTGCGGTCAATGGTCTGTTTGAGGTTGTGCGGTTGTTTGAAGGCAAGAAGTGGGGGTGTGGGGATGGCCTTGGCGAGATGTTCGTCTTCATCAATGACATGTTGAAGGCTCCGGAGGAGATGCCGTAGCTTACAGCGTACATTGGGGAAACTATGCAGACGCTGCGACAACGGATGAATGAACACTGCTCGACAATCACCAGGCAAGACTGTTCTCTTCCTGTTGGGGAGCACTTCAGCGGTCACGGGCATTCGGCCTCCGATATTCGGGTAAGCGTTCTCCAAGGCGGCCTTCGCGACACACGACGGCGCAGAGTCGCTGAGCAGAAACTGATAGCCAAGTTCCGCACACACGAGGACGGCCTCAGCCGGGATATTGGGTTCATGTCACACTATTTGCAACCCCCACAGTTGCCTGGGCCTGCAGAGTTTCACTGGCTGTCTTGTCTGGAGACAATACACATCTTTTTAGCCTGTCTTGATGCTCTCTCCACTCACGTTGTTTTGTTTCTTAAAGACTTGATTAGTTGTAAGTATTCGCATTCCAACCATTATTCATGTAAATTGAGTTTGTGTCTTTATATGCTCTGTTTGTGAACAGAATTCCCACTCACCTGAAGAAGGGGCTTGCAGCTCCGAAAGCTTGTGTAGCTTTTGCTACCAAATAAACCTGTTGGACTTTAACCTGGTGTTGTTAAACTTCTTACTGTGTTTACCCCAGTCCAACGCCGGCATCTCCACATCATGATTCACATAGATGGCCAGACCTGCTGAGTATTTCCAACATCTTCTGTTTTTTGTTATTGCTGCACGGCGGCGCTGCTGTCTCACAGCGCTAGGGACCCGGGTTCAATTCCAGCCTCGGGTCACTGTCTGTGGGAAGTCTGCACATTCTCCCCGTGTCTGCTTGGGCTTCCTCCAGGTGCACCGATTTCCTGCCACACTCCAAAGATGGATTGGCATGTCAAATTGCCCCTTAGTGTCAGGGGGATTAGCAGGGTAAATACATGGGGTTACAGGGATAGGGCCTCAGTAGGATTGTCGTCAGTACAGGCTTGATGGGGTGAATGGTCTCCTCTGCACTGTGGGGATTCTATGAATCTGCTCTGAGCTCTGTTTGAAGGAAATCTGTATGCATGTCCATTTTGTATCTGTTTACTTGCAATTCAATGTAGCTGTGTTCCCTTCAGACACGGAAAGGAGCAAATGCAAGAAACAGCGTATGCTGCAATTCTAACAAAGATTCACCATGTCTATGGAAACATAGGAATTAGAAGCAGAAGTCGGCAATTCAGCCCTTCAAGCCTCCTCCGCCATTCAATCAGATCATGGCTGATCTCTCCCTGGTCTCAAATTCACCTCCCCATCTGTTCCCCATATCCCTTTAGCCCTTTTTAAAAAAATCAGAAATATATCGCTTTCTTGAAAATCATTGAATGATTCAGACTCCACCGTGCTGTGGGGCAGCGAGTTCCACAAATTCACCACCCTCTGTAAGAAGTCGTTCCTCCTCATCTCAGTGTTAAATCTACCGTCTCTCAACCTATACCTGTGACTTCATGTTCTAGATGGCCCCACACGGGGAAACATTTGGTCTACATTTATTCTATCAATCCCTTCTAAAATTTTATATACCTCGATCAGATCCCCTCTCATCCTTCTAATAGAGGTCTCATCTCTCGTGAGGAAGTGACGAAGATGATTGATTAGGGTAGGGCAGTGGATGTTGTCTACATGGACTTCAGTAAGGTCTTTGACAAGGTCCCTCATGGCAGACTGGTGCAGAAGGTGAAGTCGCATGGGATCAGAGGTGAGCTGGCAAGGTGGATACAAAACTGGCTCGGTCAAAGAAGACAGAGGGTAGCACTGGAAGGGTGTGTTTCTGAATGGGGGGCTGTGACAAGTGGTGTTTCTCAGGGATCAGTGCTGGGACCTTTGCTGTTTGTAATATATATATAAATGATTTGGAGAAAAATGTAACTGGATTGATAAGTTTGCGGACGACACAAAGGTTGGTGGATTTGCAGATAGCAATGAGGACCATCAGAGGATACAGCAGGATATAGATCAGTTGGAGACTTGGGCGGAGAGATGGCAGATGGAGTTTAATCCGGACAAATGTGAGGTAGTGCATTTTGGAAGGTCAAATACAGATAGGAAATATACATTAAATGGCAGAACCCTTGAGAGTATTGATAGGCAAAGGGATCTGGGTGTACAGGTACACAGGTCACTGAAAGTGGTAATGCAGGTGGAGAAGGTAGTCAAGAAGGCATGCGGTATGCTTGCCTTCATCGGCCGGGGTATTGAGTTTAAAAATTGGCAAGTCATGTTGCAGCTTTATAGAACCTTAGTTAGGCCGCACTTGGAATATAGTGTTCAATTCTGGTCGCCACACTACCAGAAGGATGTGGAGGCTTTGGAGAGGGTACAGAAAAGATTTACCAGGATGTTGCCTGGTATGGAGGGCATTAGCTATGAGAGGTTAGAGAAACTTGGGTTTGTTCTCACTGGAGCGACGGGGGTTGAGGGGAGACCTGATAGAAGTCTACAAGATTATGAGAGGCATGGACAGAATGGATAGTCAGAAGCTTTTTCCCAGGGTGGAAGGGTCAATTACTAGGGGACATAGGCTGAAGGTGTGAGGGGCAAGGTTTAAAGGAGATGTACGAGCCAGATTTTTTACAGAAAGTAGTGGGTGCCTGGAACTCATTGCCGGGGGAGGGAGTGGAAGCGGATACGGTAGTGACTTTTAAGGGGCATCTTGACAAGTACATGAATAGGATGGGAATAGAGGGATATGGTCCCCGGAAGGGGAGGGGATTTTAGTTAAGCCAGGCAGCATGGTCGGTGCTGGCTTGAAGGGCCGAAGGGCCTGTTCCTGTGCTGTAATTTTCATTGTTCTTTGTTCTCTCCTCATACATCAACCCTTTCATCCATCTTGTTGACCCAAATTTCTGTGGAGTCAGGCCAACTGTGGAGGCCTTGGAAAATGGTGGGTGGATCGGATTCCTACCTCCATTCCTGGCACCGGCCTTTTCCACGGACATTGGATAAAAGTTTCGGTCGCCAGCCCAGGCCTTGCAGTCCCAACTTGGCAAGCTCCATTTTGGACAGTAAAGCATCTCATTATCCCTCCTTCTGATTTTCATGGAATCTTCCATGACCCAGAGTTCATGACTCCTCGAAGGAGCCGGGAACCACAGTCTGTATTCAGGAATCTTTTGAAATGCAACTTTAAAAGCTCTTTGCCATTCCCCCTTCATATCTCCCAGAGCCCCTCTGTGTCCTCCCAGTGAGTGCAATCAGTTTTACCTGATGTTCTCCCATGTCACCCCTAACTCTGTAGTCAACGTGACAGGTTTAGTGTGTGGTGCAGGGGGGAGCATGTGATGCTGTGTCATACCAACACCAGGAAAGCTCAGCAGGTCAAATTGAAGCAGTCTCTTCCAAAACTACTCTCAGCTCAAGCATGTCGCAGTCATATTTGCTGCTCTACCCTTCTTTACGACTTCACGACCTCTCGCCTGGGTCCAATGCCACTGATTTCCAACATTGAAACTGTAATCAACTTCAGGTTATTTGGTGGCAGTGATTAGCACTGTTGCCTCACAGCGCCAGGGACCCGAGTTTGATTCCTGGCTTGGGTCACAGTCTGTGCGGAGTCTGCACGTTCTCCCCGTGCATGCATGGGTTTCCTCCAGGTGCTCCAGTTTTGTCCAAAAGACGTGCTGGTTAGGTGCATTGGCTATGCTAAATTCTCCCTCAGTGTACCCGAACAGGCACTAGAGTGTGGTGACTCAGGGATTTTCACGGTAGATTGGAGGGTGGCAAATGTTGTGTCTTTGTTTAAAAAGGGCTGCAGGGAAAAGCCTGGGAACTACAGGGCGGTGAGCCTCACATATGTAGTGGGCAAGTTGTTGGAAGGTCATAGTCATAGAGTTTTACAGCATGGAAACAGGCCCTTCGGCCCAACCTGCCTCTGCCGCCCTTTTTAAAAAAATCTCAGCTAATCCCAATTGCCTGCATTTGGCCCATATCCCTCTATACCCATCTTACCCATGTAATTGTCTAAATGCTTTTTAAAAGACAAAATTATACCCACCTCTACGACCACCTCTGGCAGCTTGTTCCAGACACCATCCTGTGTGTGAAGAAATTGCCCCCTGGACACTTTTGCATCTCTCTCCTCTCACCTTAAACCTATGCCCTCTCGTTTTAGACTCCCCTACCTTTGGGAAAAGATATTGACTATCTCGCTGATTTATGCCCCTCATTATTTTATAGACTTCTATAAGATCACCCCTCAGCCTTCTACGCTCCAGAAGAAAAAGGTCCCAAACTATCCAACCTCTCCTTATAACTCAAACCATCAAGTCCCGATAACATCCTCGTAAATCTTTTCTGCACCTTTTCTAGTTGAATATCATCCTTTCTATATTAGGGTGACCAGAACTATACACAGTATTCCAAGTGTGCCCTTACCAATGCCTTGTACAACTTCAACAAGACGTCCCAACTCCTGTATTCAATGTTCTGACCAATGAAACCAAGCATGCTGAATGCCTTCTTCACCACTCTGTCCACCTGTGACTCCACTTTCAAGGAGCTATGAACATGTACCCCGAGATCTCTTTGTTCTGTAACTCTCCCCAACGCCGACATTAACTGAGTAAGTCCTGCCCTAGTTCTATCTACCAAAATACATCTAAATTAAACTCCATCTGCCATTCGTCAGCCCAACGACCCAATTGATCAAGATCCCGTTGCAATCCGAGATAACTTTCTTCACATCCATGGAACCACATCCAACTCCCCCTTTCACACACACTGAACCCCACCCAACTCCCCCTTTCTCACACACTGAACCCCATCCAACTCCCCCTTTCTCACACACTGAACCCCACCCAACTCCCCCTTTCTCACAGACTGAACCCCATCCAACTTCCCCTTTCACACAGACTGAACCCCATCCAACTTCCCCTTTCACACAGACTGAACCCCATCCAACTCCCCTTTTCACACACACTGAACCCCATCCAACTCCCCTTTTCACACACACTGAACCCCATCCAACTCCCCCTTTCTCACACACTGAACCCCATCCAACTCCCCCTTTCACACACACTGAACCCCATCCAATTCCCTCTTTCACACACACTAAATCCACAAGTCCCCACAAGAGACAAACAAGCTCCAAGTTGATAAATAAGACATTGCACCCCATCTTGGGCTCGATCTTAGCCAAAAAGCCGAGAGGCTGGGTTTTTTCTCCAAAAATATATTTTATGAATGAAGTATCTGCAAGAACATTACATTCAAAACTGGTCACGCAAAGTGCAATAGCATTTAGTTCTTTACATTCAGTAACAGTCTGAGAAGGTTCGGTATAATCAAGGAAATGTTAGACTTTACTAATGGTCGTCCAAATGTTGCGATGGTTATTAAAGGTTGTATACATAGAACGAGTTGCACTCCAAGGTGCTTCAGTACAAACTGAGATACATGTAATATTCACTGCATTTAGTGAGTCATTCAGCCCAAGGGAGTTCTGCATCGTTCAATTCACTGTGGCTTAGATAGTGACCTTCCCCATTGCACCTCTGCAGCAGCTGCCCCAAGCTTTAGTGTGTCCCTCAGTACATAGTCCTGGGTTCTGGAAAAGTGCCAGTTTGAAACACGCACTCGGGACAACTTCTTATACTCCAAGGCCAACAGGTTTTGGGCAGACCAAAGAGTGTCTTTCACCGAGTTGATGATCCTTCAGCAACATCAGATGTTTGTCTCTGCCAGGGAACAGTCCCGAGAGCACAGAGTTGCTCGGGACAAACCTCGACAAAAACCACTTCATCTCTCTCCAGACCTTCTTTGCAAAGGCACATTGCACAAAGAGGTGGACAAAGGCCTCTTTCCCACCAGTCACGTGCAGATGGGGTGGGATTGTGGATGTGTAGAAAGGATCTCACCACCAGCCCAGCTAGTCTTGGCGCTTGTTTGAAAGTTCTGATGAGGCATTCTGTCAGATGACTTTGACAGTCTAGTCAGGGAACCATCCGATAAAATCCACCATCTCCTTTTCCTGTAGGGCCTCTTGGATGTTACATGCAGACACTGTGATCAAGTGTTTTTCCGCATAAGCCTTCCCATGAGGGACAAGTGGTATGGCATGGTCCAGCAATTTGGAGCGATCTGCAGGAGCATGGCTAAACCCATTCTTCACAACACCAGGGACAGGTAGAGCACCAGTACATAATGACGGTGTTTGCGTACCGTGGATCTATACACAGCTTGATACAGCCACACACAAAAGGTGGCCACCAGGGACATCCCCCCACCCCATATCTAAAGGCTTTTGCATCACATCCCTACGAACACGCTCCATTGGTAACCCCCCCCCCCCCCAAGTTGAAGCAGAAAATTGCTCGGGTGATTTTCACAGCTCAGGAGCAAGGAATGGGCCAGACCTGCACCACATACAGCAACACCAAGAGTGCCTCACACCTAATGACCAGATTCTTACCTGCAATGGAGAGTGATCATTGCTCCCACAGACCCAGTTTTCATTATAGCTACTCCCTCCCTCCAATTTTTAATGCATGCCCCTGGTTCCCCCCAAACCACTTCCCCAGCATTCTCAGGCGACAGTGAAGGGGACTCAGGATTGGTCTACCCACTTCTCAAAGAACATGGACTTGCTCTTGTCACGATTTACCTTGGCAACCGAGGCCAGTTTGAACCAGTCACAGATGTTGATTTTCATTTCACAAAAAGAATTTTATTGTGTACAACAAGTACCACGAGGAGAGGATCTACCTCTCAAATATTAAATTTTCAAAACTTCTTTCCAAAGTAACAGGAAGACAGTTGACAACAAGTGAAAATGGAATGTCAGTCACTTGGTTAAGCTTATATTTGCATGGACTGGGACAAATTTCTTACCCATATAGTACCTTTGATTTGAACAGAAATTCAAGTGTAGGAATCAAATCATCTGATCGGTCAGGCTATAAATATAGCGAACAGCCAGCATACCCCGGCTCAACATTTATATAGATTTGCAATGTGTTTGCAAAAGAAAAGCATGGCATTGCACACCACAATTCGTGAATCAAACATCTGAATAAAGTGGCATGTGTCTTTAATTTAACTGGGGTGTTTCTGTTACAAGGGCTTCCAAACTCTCATTAAACCACAGATAAAACATAAAAGAAGCTCGCTTAAGAGAGAAAGTGAAGCACATGTAAAATAAACAGGTCACTAGCTTGCTGCTACAGAATTAATGCGTTGTTCTTTCTACAGTGTTGGAATTTGGAAGATAGTCTCCTAGCTTGTCAGCACTCACTTTAAACTGGAGTGTTGAGAAAATTGAAATTAGCAGAAAACTAAAGAAAGCTGGAGAACATTAAACGTTTGCAAGTAAGTGTTTAAAGTGGCTGCAGATTGGAGACATTTCCAGTGAGATACCAGTTTCCAAAAAGCTAGAATATTCAAGTTGGAAATGGAGTATGGGAGATTTAGTTAGAATCTATGAATAAGCTGTATTGCTTAATTTATTATAAGTTAAAGCATGTATAAATGTACAAAACGGCCAATAAAAATGTACAAAATGGCCAATAAAAATGTACAAAACGGCCAATAAAAATGTACAAAACGGCCAATAAAAATGTACAAAGGCACAGCCAGCATACCTCTGTCTGTTTCAACTTTTGACTTGCAACTTAAAATGTACAAAGATGGAAAGAGGGGCATCAAAAACCATAGCCTTCCCCCAAAATCAAAAAGCAGTTCAAAAAATTTGGCCCATGTTCTGCTCACATTGAAAGCACACAAAGGGAAACTGCATTGGCTGTGCCATGCTCACAGGTAGTCAAAATCACAATCACAGTTTTTCATGTAAGTCATACTTCCAGGTCAGCACTCCTGGATTTTGGCTCCTACAGAAAAAAAGAGAGAAAGGGGATTAAAATGTCTGCAAATGGCAGAAAAGCCTGATTTTTTTGATACAAAAATGAAGAAAAGCACAGTTCTAACAGTTGGTGACTTGTAAACCATGTCATCATCACCCCATCTAACAATATGCCTTTTTTATGGACTCCACAATAATTCATGTATTTATTGCATTTTATCTCTATACATGCAGCACTTTCAGAATTGCCCCATTTGCTAAAGCTTAGGCTCATAAAAGATCATTTACTGCAATATGATAAAGACAAATTGGTTATAAGTTTACAGCTTTCTAGTGTTGAATATTTAATCCTCTTGTCTGCCTACATGGAGGGAATTGGTTTTATTTCATTTCACTTTTAGATATTGAACGGGGCTTAACAATAAAATATTCCCCATTTAGCTATCGGTCTCTGGTAACAAACCATGACATGGATGCATTCTGACAGTACAGTAGCTAGTGGAGCAGTTCCAGTCTTACAATCTTGAAGAGCAATTTCAATTTGTTGCACACTTACAAGAACATTCATTTATAGGAAGTTTCGGAGCAACACATGTATATCTAACTTGTCACTTGCATTTGATCAGAATACTTACAGAAATTTCATGTTGCCTTGACACCGAATAGGAGTATGGCTGACGTCCAGTTTTCCATTTTTTAATTTTGCATATCAAACCTGTTGATGGCAATATATAATGAATCATATTGAATTGATTAAGTTTATTAGTCACAACTAGGCTTACATTAACTCTGCAATGAAGTTACTGTGAAAATTCCTTAGTCGCGACTCTGTCGCCTGTTCGGGTACACTGAGGGAGATATAGCATGGCTCATGCATCTCACCTGCACATCTTTCAGACGGTGGAAGGAAACCGGAGCAACTCTACGCAGACACAGGGAGAATGTGCAGACTCCACACAGACAGTGACCCAAGCCGGGATCGAATCCAGGTCCCCGGCGCTGTGAGGCAGCAGTGCTAACCACTGTGCTGCCCACTAGATTATCAGTCTGCAATTTCCTTCCCCCATTAAAACATTTTTCTTCCAAATTTTACCATAGTGTACCAAAGTTGAACAACTTGCATGAACACCCATTTCCATATTACTGATCTGCTTATTTTGCTGCCCCTGCTGGAGAGAGGAATGTCCCAGGAACGTTAAGCCCCTTCAAAATGTTATGGCATGGGTCCTGCAGCCACAGGAATAAGACAGCCAAAAGGAGGAAACGCAGTAAGGAAGATGCAAGGTGAACAACTGGTCACATATTAAACAAAATGTCTTCGACCTAGCAAACAAATGGATTCGTTTGGGCCAGGCTGGGCTACAAGAGGAACTTCCATATCGTCTTCACTGCATACGTAAAATCTTGCTTCAGAAATACTAGTTATTTGTACCTGGTTAAGTCAACCACAACTGAGGACTCCAGTGTTCAGAAATTCTGAGCTTATGAGTTTGTAATTTAAAAACTTACAACTTGGAAACCCGAAAAACTTACAACCACCACTTAAAAAAGGTGCAAGAAAACCAAAACCCCTTTCTGTTGAAGACAGGTAGTGAGAGGATACATTGGTGTTGCTTAAATTAACCCCCACTCCTGTTTTTAACAATCAGTAAAACCTAGTGGATAGTCAAGGGCTAACTGCTAAAGGTACAAAACTCTCAATATGTGCTCATGGAGTGAGTGAAGTCAAAAGTTTCAGGCAGTCACAATTTATTCCCACTTTGTAGCCATTACAACAGTTTTAAAATGAAACTCACTGCATCGTCAATACTTACACATGATTACAAGTGCAGCGATGAATACCACCACAGTAGAAATTACAATTATTTGTACATTGTTTGCTGGTTCTGATGGCTCACATTCTTTACCTGAAATAGATTTTACATAAACACAGTTTTAATTAGCACATTAACTGAAAGACTCACTACAACACACAACCACGTTATGGAAAGTAACTAGACATTCAGCCGTGGCATCTTGATTACATCACAACTACAAGAAATCTTTGGTTCCCAACTTGCACTGCCTGCACCATCTCCGGTACATTTGGCATCAAGACTTTGCTGTCTGAAAACAAATCTCAGCAGCAGATCTGTCTTCGTAAGACAGCAGGTTACATCAGACAATGCCATGAGAGAACTGCTTTAATCAATACACATGGACGCCTGGAGACCAGTGATCTAATTTCTGAAACTATGGCTGCTGCTATAAACCAGAATTGGCACACCAAAGTTGCATTCGTTGGAAGCATCTGTTTACACATCTGGACATATATGCACTGTAAGTACAGTAGCACAGTGATTCGCACTGCTACCTCAGCTCCAGGGACATGGAATCAATTCCAGCCTTGGGTGACTGCCTGTGTGGAGTGTGTACATTCTCCGTGTGTCTGCGTGTGTTTCCTCCGAGTGCTCTGGTTCCTCCCACAGTCCAAAAATGGGTAGGTTATGTGGATTAGCGGGGTAAGTGCATGGTGTAACTGGGATAGGATGAGGGTTGGGCTCGAGTCGGAGTCAGACTCAAAAGTCCAAATGGCCTCCTTCTGCACTGTCGGAATTCAAATGCTGTTAGCATTCTCTGTCCATTAATTTGAAGAGCATTAATGAGCAATAGTCATTTGTATGTGTCACTTTGTGAACCAAGCTCTGATGATCTGATGCTGAAAGAATCGGTGTCGTAGTTTCAGGGCATTCCATTGTCTGCTCAATGGAACAAAGGACAAAGAAAATTACAGCACAGGAACAAGCCCTTCAGCCCTCCAAGCCTGTACCGACCATGCTGCCTGAATGAACTAAAACCCTATACCCTTCCGGGGACCATATCCCTCTATTCCCATCCTATTCATGTATTTGTCAAGACGCCCCTTAAAAGTCACTACCGTATCTGCTTCCACTGCCTCTCCCAGCAACGAGTTTCAGGCACCCAGCACCCTCTGTAAAAAATCTGCCTCGTACATCTCCTTTAAACCTTACTCCTCGCACCTTAAACCTGTGCCCCCTAATAATTGACTCTTCCACCCTGGGAAAAAGCTTCTGACTATCGATTCTGTCCATACCTCTCAATCTTGTAGACTTCTATCAGGTCACCCCTCAACCTCCGTCGTTCCAGTGAGAACAAACCAAGTTTCTCCAACCTCTCCTCATTGCTAATGCCGTCCATATCAGGCAACATCCTGGTAAATCTTTTCTGTACCCTCTCCAAAGCCTCCTCATCCTTCTGGTAGTGTGGCGACCAGAATTGAACACTATATTCCAAGTGCAGCCTAACTAAGGTTCTATCAAGCTGCAACATGACTTGCCTATTTTTAAACTCAATGCCCCGGCTGATGAAGGCAAGCATGCCGTATGCCTTCTTGACTACCATTGCCACTTTCAGTGACCTGTGTACCTGTACACCCAGATCCCTTTGCCTATCAATACTCTCAAGGGTTCTGCCATTTACTGGTCCTCATTGCTATCCGCAAATCCACCAACTTTTGTGTCGTCCGCAAACTTACTAACCAAACCAGTTACATTTTCCTCCAAATCATTGATACGTATTACAAGCAGCAAAGGTCCCAGCACTGATCCCTGAGGAATGCCACTTGTCACAGCCCTCCATTCAGAAACGCACCCTTCCACCGCTACCCTCTGTCTTCTTTGACCGAGCCAGTTTTGTATCCACCTTGCCAGCTCACCTCTGATCCCATGCGACTTCACCTTCTGCACCAGTCTGCCATGAGGGACCTTGTCAAAGGCCTTACTGAAGTCCATGTAGACAACATCCACTGCCCTATCCTCATCAATCATCTTCGTCACTTCCTCAAAAAACTTGATCAAGTTCATGAGACACGACCTCCCCTTCACAAAATCATAGAATCATAGAAACCCTACAGTGCAGAAGGAGGCCATTCGGCCCATCGAGTCTGCACCGACCACAATCCCACCCAGGCCCTACCCCCACATATATATCCGCTAATCCCTCCAACCTACACATCCCAGGACTCCAAGGGGCAATCTTTAACCTGGCCAATCAACCTAACCAGCACATCTTTGGACTGTGGGAGGAAACCGGAGCACCCGAAGGAAACCCACGCAGACACGAGGAGAATGTGCAAACTCCACACAGACAGTGACCCAAGCCGGGAATCGAACCCGGGACCCTGGAGCTGTGAAGCAGCAGTGCTAACCACTGTGCTACCGTGCCGCCCTATCATGGCGCTTCTCACTAATACGCTCATTTATTTCCAAGTGAGAATAAATCCTGTCTGTCTCGAAGAATCCTCTCCAATAATTTCCCTACCACTGATGGAAGGGGCGGGAAAGATTGGAAAGAAGCACTGCTTTTTCACAGGAGATCGTGAAGTAAATAATGCAATAAGCACCACACAACTGATCCTGGATCACTTACAATACAAACAGTATTGCTTTAAGTGCGCAACTTACATTATAAGTACAGATATTATCTGTACTTAATTAATTGAACTAGAATACAAAGGTTGATAATTGTCATTCTTCAAATGAACAGAAATTATCCAAAGCTCTGAGCACCAAAATATGCACTTTAATCTGGTGCTAAAAAGGTTAATACTGATGGGACTTGTGACCAAAGAGGCCACCTAAAATGGTGATTTACAGAGTATGCTGGGATAATTGGACAAGCACCGAAACAGCAGGCTGCAGCTTAACAGACAGAGATAAACAGGCTACAGCTCAGACGACTGAATACACAGGAAATAGGCCATCCCAAAGACAACGGACACTTTCTGGTCAAACATACTTGTTTACCAGACAAAGTGGAGCCTTAACCCCTTATTTCGGATGATGTGGAGATGCCGGCATTGGACTGGGTTAGGCACAGTAAGTAGTCTCACAACACCAGGTTAAAGTCCAACAGGTTTATTTGGTAGCACGAGCTTTCAGAGCACTGCCCCTTCATCAGTTGAGTGAAGAGTTCAGTTCACAAACACAGCATATATAGACACAAACTCAATTACAAGATAATGGTTGGAATGCGAGTCTTTACAGGTACAGACAATGTGAGTGGAGAGAGGGTTAAGCACAGGTTAAAGAGATGTGAATTGTCTCCAACCAGGACAGTTAGTGAGATTTTGCAAACCCAGGCAAGTCGTGGGGGTTACAGATAGTGTGACATGAACCCAAGATCCTGGTTGAGGCTTGCAAAATCTCACGAACTGTCCTGGTTGGAGACAACTCACATCTCTTTAACTGGTGCTTAACCCTCTCTCCACTCACATGGTCAGCATCTGTAAAGATTTGATTACCTGTAAAGACTCGCATTCCAACCATTATCTTGTAATTGAGTCTGTGTCTATATATGCCCTGTTTGTGAACTGAACTCTTCACTCACTTGGCAACGCCCTGAAAGTTTGTGCTACCAAATAAACCTGTTGGACTTTAACCAGGTATTGAGAGACTTCTTACTGTCCTTATTTGCGAGGGAGGTGTATGACCTACGTGCCTCCGGCACCTACAGGCATGACCGTTGGGTACACACCCAGAGATCGGTGTGGCAGCACCTAATTGGATTCTTATCGATCAGGGTGATCAAGCCCTGATCGATTGATTGACAAGAATCAGGAGACCGCCCAAAAGGACACAAAACCAAGGAGGGATTAAAGGTGCTGCACAACAGAAGAAGCTCTCTCTCTGACCCCATGAATGAGCAACAACAACAGTGACCATCACCAGCAACGACCAGCACGAGGAGAGCCACCACACCCAAGGAGGAAGAAAGACCAGAGCCAGAGTGTCACACCAGACCAAAGGACCAGACTACGCAGAGCACGACAGAGACCAACACGTGGATGAAGGCCAATATCTGCCTAGGTACTTGTCAGTCACACAAAAGTTAAGTCAAGGTCTCGTACTGGACTTGAACTTTAGTATTTCTGGGTGACTATTAATTGTGTTTAAATAAATATTGTTGTACGAACAAGAAGTCTACTTGCAATTTTGTGTCCACCGTATAAGGGTTAAAACAGACTGTGCGGAAGGCACAACAGGCTGACTGCATCCTAGCCTTTCAGAACTTTGCTGTGGTGCCCATATGAGGGGGCAGGATTCTGTACCATACAAAAGGGTGGTGAGGATTATGACCCAGTAGACTTTTGATTTTGGCCTTCAGTTTAAGGCCGTTCTGCTTGCAAACATGACTGTGGAACCAGCCATAGGGAGAATTTTATTTCTGGATACATACACTGGTATTTTCAAGAGACACATCCCTCAAGAAGCTCACTAAGGTATGAGAATTATTGCAAAATTTTAAGACTGGTGTCATCAATGGTTATGCCTGTTGTTTTATCAAATGTGCTTGGGGCTTCCACCAAACATACACAATTTAACAGCAAAAAGTCCTTCATTATGCTGATCTCAACAGCATGCAGACCACCCTGTCGAAAATTTAGCTGTTGGATTACTTTCAATTAGTTAGGTCGACTGTGCTTCCCACATGGATGGCTATAGGATCCCCAAGCTATTCAAGAGCACTAGAATACTGACAGCTTTTGTGGACTTAACCTCTCACCCCTGAACCCTTTCTTTCTGTCCTTAGAAATAAACTAATCTCCATTCTCCCAAATAATCCATCAGGATTCCCACAAGCAGAGGGTTGGATGACTCCTCATCAATATTCCATTGCCCACATTGGGAAGCTTTCCACACTCTGAAGTAAACAGACAGATTTTTATTTGGGTGCTGCAAGTGTGCATCACCAACCTGTGATTTTCCATCCTGCTCTTCTCTTGTCAGGCAAAGATATTCTTACATTAACACACTATGAGGGGCGTGCGCAGAGTGGATAACGAGCAGCTGTTCCCCTTAGTTGAAGGGTCAGTCACGGGGGGGGGGGGGGTTTGGAGAGAAAGAGATATGAGGAAAAATTTTACTCAGAGGGTGATGACAATCTGGAATGCGCTACCTGGGAGGGTGATAAGAGACGGGTTGCCTCATATCCTTTAAAAAGTACCTGGATAAGCACTTGGCATGTCATAACATTCAAAGCGCTGGTAGATGGGAATAGGTGGGACGTCAGGTGTTTCTCGCGTGTCGGTACAGACTCAATGGACCGTATGATTCTATGATTTTATACCTTTAGCAAGAATGATTTTAATGCACAAGAATACAATATTGAACTTAACTACGAAATGGAATGGGCTTGACTCACCGTAAACAGAAAGAGTGTTCCAATAAACAGAGGGAGAGAAAGAACAGTTCTTCCTACTAACAGGGTTCTCCATGGTGCAAGTGTAGATCACAAAGTCTAATTTGTCGGCTTTAAAAATAATCAACGTGCTGTTACTTCGCATCAAGTGATGGCGTTGACTGTTTGTTATCATTCTGCTATCCTTCCACCACAGAATGGAACTTGCTTTCCCCGCTGGCACTTGACAGGTCAGTTCAATGGTGCCATTCACACAGGTGCCATTGATTGAAAGTTCAGAAAGTGGATCTGCAAGAGAGAATAAGAAAAAGATAAAACTGGACTGACCATGAGGACTTCACTCCTTCACCTTAGGTTTGTGTAGTCCATAGAACTCTGTCCTTCACAGGTACCTCACTACATCAGTTCTGAACTGAACTTCTCGTGCCATAATTCTCCAACATAAAGGCAGTCAGCAGATTAGTTGACCAAGGGCACTATGGTGGCATGGCAGTTAGCACTGCTGCCTCACAGTGCCAGAGACCTGGGTTCGACTCCTGGCTTGGGTCACTGGCTGTGTGGAATCTACACGTTCACCTTGTGTCTGCGTGGGTTTCCTCCCACAGTCCGAAAGATGTGCTGGTTAGATGCATTGGCCATACGAAATTAACATAAGAACTAGGAGCAGGAGTAGGCCATTTGGCCCCTCAAGCCTGCTCTGCCATTCAACAAGATCATGGCTGGTCTTTTTGTTGACTCAGCTCCATTTACCCACCCGCTCACCATAACCCTTAATTCCTTCACTGTTCAAAAATCTCTCTTTGCCTTAAAAACATTCAATGAGGTAGCCTCAACTGCTTCACTGGGCAGGGAATTCCACAGATTCACCACCCTGTGTGTGAAGAAATTCCTCCTCATCTCAGTCCTAAATCTATTCCCCCTTGTTTTGAGGCCATGCACCCCAGTTCTGGTTTCACCTGCCAGTGGAAACAAGCTCCCTGCTTCTATCTTATCTATTCTCTTCATAATTTTATATGTTTCTATCAGATTTCCCCCCCTCAGTCTTCTAAATTTCATTGAGTTTAGTCCCAGCTACTCAGTCTCTCTTCGTAAGCCAACCTCAACTCCAGGATCAACCTAGTGAATCTCCTCCGCACCCCCTCCAGTGCCAGTATATCCTTTCTCAAGTAAGGAGACCAAAATTGTACACAGTACTCCAGGTGTGGCCTCACCAGCACCTTATACAGCTGCAACGTAACCTCGCTGTTTTTATACTCCATCTCTCTTGCAATGAAGGACAAAATTCCATTTGTCTTCTTAATTACTTACTGCACCTGCAAACCAACTTTTTGCGGTTCATGCACAAGGACACCCAGGTCCCTCTGCACAGCAGCATGCTGCAATTTTTTTACCACTTAAATAAGAGTCCATTTTACTGTTATTCCTACCAAAATGGATGACCTCACATTTACCAACATTGTACTCCATCTGCCAGACCCTTGCCCACTCAAACTATCTATATCCCTTTACAAACATTCAATCCCTCTGCACACTTTGCTCTACTACTCATCTTAGTGTTATCTGTGAACTTTGACACACTACAGTTGATCCCCAACTCCAAATCATCTATGTAAATTGTAAACAATTGCAGTCCCAACACTGATCCCTGAGGCACACCACTAGTCAGATCGCCAACCAGAAAAACACCCATTTACCCCAACTCTTTGCTTTCTGTTGGTCAATTAATCCTCTATCCATGCTAATATATCACCCATAACACCATGCACCGTTATCTTATGCAGCAGCCTTTTGCGTGGCACCTTGTCAAATGCCTTCTGGAAATCCAGATACACCACATCCACTGGTTCCTGTTGCCCACCGCGCTCATAATGTCCCCAAAGAATTCCACTAAATTAAACATGACCTGCCTTTCATGAACCCATACTGCGTCTTCCCAATGGGACAATTCATATCCACAGATATCTCACTATTTCTTCCTTGATAGACTCAAGCATTTTCCCCACCACAGAAGTTAAGCTAACCAGCCTATAGTTACCTGTCTTTTGTCTACCTCCTTTTTTAAACAGTGGCGTCACATTTGCTGTGTTCCAATCTGCCACCCAGATTCCAGCGAAATTTGGAAAATTACCACTAGTGCACTTGCTATTTCCCCCGCCATCTCTTTTAGTACCCTGGGATGCATTCCATCAGGGCCAGGAGACTTGTCTACCTTTAGCCCCATTAGCTTGCCCAACACTGCTTCTTTAGTGATAATGATAGTTTCTAGGTCCTCATCTGCCATCGCCTTCTTGTCACCAATTTCTGTCGTGTTATTTGTGTCTTCCACTGTGAAGACCAACACAAAATACCTGCTCAATACCTCTGCCATTTTCTCATTTCCCATTATTAATTCCCCCTTCTCATCCTCTGAAGGACCAATGTTTCGCTTAGCCACTCTTTTTTCTCATATATTTGTCAAAACCTTTTCTACCTGTTTTAATATTCTGACTGAGTTTACTCTCATAATCTATCTTACTTTTCTTTATAGCTTTTTTCATAGCTGTCTGTTGACCTTTAAAGATTTCCCAATCCTCTAGTTTCCCACTATTCTTTGCCACTTTCTTTCAAATTGACACCCTCCTTTATTTCCTTAGATATCCATGGCTGATTATCTCTTTTTCTACTGTCCTTCCTTATCACTGCTGAGCACTGTGAAAAATTGCTTTGAAAGTCCTCCACTGTTCCTCAATTGTCCCACCATAAAGTTTTGCTCCCAGTCTACGTGAGCCAACATCCCCCCTCATCCAATTGTAGTCTCCTTTGTTTAAGTACAAGAGATTGGTTTGGATTTTACCTTTTCACGCTCCGTTTGTATTTTAAATTCAACCATACTGTGATCGCTCCTTCCGAGAGGATCCCCAACTGTGAGATTGTTAATTATTCCTGTCTCATTACACAGGATCAGATCTAGGATAGCTTGCTCCCTCATTAGGTTCTATTACATATTGTTTGAGGAAACAATCATGGATGCATTCTATGAACTCCTCCTCAAGACTGCCTTGGCCAATCGACTAAAGTCCCCCATGATAATTGCCGCACCATTTTTACATGCGTCAATTATTTCCTTGTTTATTGTTTGCCCCACCGTGATATTATTTGACAGCCTATAGACTACACTGATCAGTGACTTTTTTTCCTTACTATTTCTAATTTCCACCCAAATGGATACAACGCTTTTCTCCATAGAACCTACATCATCTCTCACTACCAGCCTGATGTCATCCTTAAACATCAGAGCTACACCACCTCCCATACCTTCTTGTGTGTCCTTCCGAATAGTCTGATACCCCTGGATTCTCCCTCAGTGTACCTGAACAGGCGTCGGAGTGTGGCAACTAGGGATTTTCACAGTGACTTCATTGTAGTGTTAGTGTAAGCCTACTTGTGATACTAATAAATGAACTCAAAACTTGATTCCCACTGTCAATCTACTAAACGAAATCCTGTAGTTGCTGGACATCGGATACAAAATGCTCAAAACTTAGTAAATCAGGCAGTACTTACATAAACTGAAATAGTGAACATTTTACATCCAAAAGGTCACTGGCCTGAAATATATTCTCCGCTTCTTTCTACACAATTGCTCAATTTGTCCAGCATTTATGCTCAACTGACGACTGAGTGACGTTAATCTATATATAGACTGTGCAAACTACATTAGCAATAATAGTGACAAATTAATTTCCGAGTATGACTACAGTTTTGTTTTGGACCAGCATGTTTGGATAATTTCTCGTGAAAGTGGTGAATTCCTATAAGAGGTTATTTCGGCGTGCTGTGACTAATTATCTTTTTGGAACAATTCTGCAATTTTAACCAAGGAAAAATCTGGGTGGAAACGAGTGGCGAGAAGGAAATAAAGAGGCTGAATGGGCTGTACAGACTGGATACAGGGATAGCGTAACCTCTGGCTTGGGGAAGACTTGAGTCTAGAAAAAGGGCTCACAATGTCAGGACACGGAGTAGGCCATTTAGCACTGAATTTTCTTCACAGAGGCTGTGGAGGCCACGACACTGAATGTAACTTAAAAATAGATCTCTAGACAGTAAAGGAATTAAGGAGTATGGGGAGTGAGTAAGAGGTAGAGGAACAAACATGATCACACTGAATGGTGGAGCAGGCTAAAATGGCCTACTCCTTTGAGAGGAGGTCACCAGCACAGGCTGGATGATGCCACATTAGAATTATCTTCCTTTTCCATATTAAAGTTTATTTATTTATGAGTCAAGTAGGTTTACATTAACACTGCAATGGAGTTACTGTGAAAATCCCCTAGATGCCACACTCCGGCACCTGTTCGGGTACAGAGGGAGAATTTAGCAGGGCCAATTCACCTAACTTGCACATCTTTGGACTGTGGGAGGAAACCCACGCTGACACGGGGAGAACATGCAAACTCCACATAGACAGTGGCACAAGCCGGGAATGCTGTGAGGCAGCAGTGCGAACCACTGTGCCGCCCCTCATCACTACACTGATGTAGTTTGGCTCAGGGAGCGACAAGCTTCAAGTGGGTCTTTTGCACCTCCTCTGGGATATTTGCAGTGTCTGGTATACGCAGCTTGCATTTCAATTCTTTTGCCTTAGGGATAAGGGGTTTATAGTTTTGTCTTCAGCAAAAACAACAACCACAAATTCTGTGTCACCTTTCTTAAGTTTGGTACTGAATAATTCATGAGCGGCAACACTTCCAAGTGACAAAGCAATTAAGCTACTTACCAATGAGTTTCAAAATTCTCCTTCCTCTCAGTTCTCCTCCTGTTGTGATTTTATAAATTCCTTCGTCTCTAGATGTTACATTCATTACCGTCAGAGCGCCAGTGGAAACATTATAATATAAACGAAACTCAAACTGTTCATTTGGCTCCTGTTTGGGCAAATTTGGTGCGTAATCGAAAATAGTAAAAAGGTTTCCACCACTGTCTGTGAACTCCCATATTACATCAATGCTCCTCAGATCTTCATCAATTTTAAGGTCCAGTGAAGGTGATGAACCAACAGCAGCAAGTACTTCTTCCTGCCCAACTGATTGACAAAACAAAGTAAGTTAAATACTGGCAGTGAAACGTCAAGAAAAACAACAATAAATAACTGACTTATTGGGAGCTCAGAACCTGGATTTCTGAGGGCAGAGATTCCATGATGTGGAGATGCCGGCGTTGGACTGGGGTAAACACAGTAAGAAGTTTAACAACACCAGGTTAAAGTCCAACAGGTTTATTTGGTAGCAAAAGCCACACAAGCTTTCGGAGCTGCAAGCCCCTTCTTCAGGTGAGTGGGAATTCTGTTCACAAACAGAGCATATAAAGACACAAACTCAATTTACATGAATAATGGTTGGAATGCGAAAACTTACAACTAATCAAGTCTTTAAGAAACAAAATTATCCAAACATGCTGGTCCATTGTAGTTGTTTTGTTTCTTAAAGACTTGATTAGATCTAAGTATTCGCATTCCAACCATTATTCATGTAAATTGAGTTTGTGTCTTTATATGCTCTGTTTGTGAACAGAATTCCCACTCACCTGAAGAAGGGGCTTGGAGCTCCGAAAGCTTGTGTGACTTTTGCTACCAAATAAACCTGTTGGACTTTAACCTGGTGTTGTTAAACTTCTTACGGCAGAGATTCCACACAGGTTCAGCAATCTGCAACTCTGAAAATAAAGCCTCGTGCTTGGTTTGCTCTGTTTCAAGCTTCACTAATGCGTGGCAGAAATCTTAATGAATGCTATATTTGTACTGCAAGATGTCAGTGTTCCTCTACTCTACCTAAATTGACACCTTCCAGGTAATAAGTGACTTTTTTCCCCCAACCTGAACTACTTCACATTTATCCACATTGAACTTTAGTAATTTACCATTCTGTTAGTTTATTAATTTAGAAACATAGAAAAACTACAGCACAAAACAGGCCCTTCGGCCCCACAAGTTGTGCCGAACATATCCCTACCTTTTAGGCCTACCTATAACCCGCCATCCTATTAAGTCCCATGTACTCATCCAGGAGTCTCTTAAAAGACCCTATTGAGTTTGCCTCCACCACCACTGACGGCAGCCGATTCCACTTGCCCACCACCCTGTGTGAAAAACTTCCCCCTAACATTTCCCTGTACCTACCCCCCCAACACCTTAAACCTGTGTCCTCTCGTAGCAGCCATTTCCACCCTGGGAAAAAGCCTCTGAGACTCCACCCGATCTATGCCTCTCAACATCTTATATACCTCTATTAGGTCTCCTCTCATCCTACGTCTCTCCAAGGAGAAAAGACCGAGCTCCCTAAGCCTATCCTCATAAGGCATGCCACTCAATCCAGGCAACATCCTTGTAAATCTCCTCTGCACCCTTTCAATCTTTTCCACATCCTTCCTGTAATGAGGCGACCAGAACTGAGCACAGTACTCCAAGTGGGGTCCGACGAGGGTCTTATATAGCTGCATCATTGTCCCCGGACTCAACTCAATCCCTCGATTGATAAAGGCCAGCACACCATACGCCTTCTTAACCACCTCCTCCACCTGCGGGGCCGATTTAAGAGTCCTATGGACCCGGACCCCAAGGTCCTTCTGATCCTCGACAGTACTAAGAGTCTTTCCCTTTGTATTGTACTCCTTCATCCCATTTGACCTTCCAAAATGGACCACTACGCATTTATCTGGGTTGAAGTCCATCTGCCACTTCTCTGCCCAGTCTTGCATCCTATCTATGTCCCTCTGTAACTTCTGACATCCCTCCAGACTATCCACAACCTCACCAACCTTCGTGTCGTCAGCAAACTTACCAACCCATCCCTCCACTTCCTCATCCAGGTCATTTATGAAAATGACAAACAGCAAGGGTCCCAGAACAGATCCCTGGGGACACACCACTGGTGACCGACCTCCATTTAGAAAAAGACCCATCTATACCCACTCTCTGCCTCCTTTGGGCAAGCCAGTTCTGGATCCACAGGGCAGCAGCCCCTTGGATCCCATGCCCTCTCACTTTTTCTAGAAGCGTTGCATGGGGGACCTTACCGAACGCCTTGCTAAAATCCATATAAACCACATCTACCGCTTTCCCTTCGTCAATGTGTTTAGTCACATTTTCGAAGAACTCCACCAGGCTCGTAAGGCACGATCTGCCTTTGACAAAGCCATGCTGAGTATTCTTGAGCATACTAAACCTCTCTAAATGCTCATAAATCTTGTCCCTCAGGATCTTCTCCATCAGCTTACCAACCACTGAGGTTAGACTCACCGGTCAGTAATTTCCTGGGCTATCCCTATTCCCTTTCTTGAAAATAGGAACCACATCCGCAATCCTCCAGCACGTCCCCCGTCTCATCGACGACGCAAAGATCATTGCCAGAGGCTCGGCAATCTCTTCCCTTGTCTCCCACAGTAACCTGGGGTACATCCCATCCGGACCCGGCGACTTATCTATCTTGATGCCATTCAAAGATTCCAGCACAACCTCTTTGTTAAAGTCCACATACTCAATCTTTTCAGTCCACCGCAAGCCCACAGTACATCCACCCAGGTCCTTCTCCTCTCTGAAAACCGAGACAAAATACTCATTAAGCACCTCTGCCATTTCTACTGGTTCCGTACAGACTTTCCCGCCTTCACCTTTTATAGGCCCTATTCCTTCACGTCTCATCCTTTTACTCTTCACGTATTTATAGAACGCCTAAGGGTTTTCCTTAATCCTACCTGCCAAGGCCTTCTTGTGACCCCTTCTGGCTCTCCTAATTTCCTTCTTTAGTCCCTTCCTACAAGCCATATACTCATCTAGATCCCTATCTTCGCCAAGCTCTCTGAACCTTTTGTACGCTTTCCTTTTCTTCTCGACTAGGTCCCGCACAGCTTTCGTGCACCACGGTTCCTTTAACCTACCAACTCCTCCCTGTCTGCTCGGAACGTTGTCCTGTCGAACTCTAGACAAACATTCCTTGAAAAACTGCCACGTCTCTTCAGTACATTTCCACGAGAATACCTCCTTCCAATTTACTCCTCTAATTTGCTGCCTTATGTCTTCATATTTCCCCTTACTCCATATAAACGCTTTCCTAGCTTGCCTGATCCTCTCTTTTTCCAATGTAAGCAGAAAGGAATAGAGTTATGATCGCTATCCCCAAGATGCTCTCCCACAGAGATCTGACACCTGACCAGGTTCATTGGTCAGTATCAGATCAAGTACAGCCTCTCCTCTTGTAGGCTTGTCCACATGCTGCGTCAGGAAACCCTCCTGAGCACACCTAACCAACTCCTCCCATCCAATCCCCTTACCCTAGGGATATTCCAATCTATGTTTGGGAAATTAAAGATTCCCATCACAACAACTCTGCTATTATTGCAACTCTCCAGGATCTGTTTCCCTATCTGCTCCTCCACCTCCCTGTTACTATTGGGCGGCCTATAGAAAACTCCCAGCAAAGTGATCGACCCCTCCCCACTCTGAACTTCCACCCACAGAGACTCTGTAGACAATCCCTCCACAGCATACACCTTCTCTACAGCTGTGGCACTATCCCTGATCAGCAGTGCCACTCCACCCCCTCTCTTGCCTCCCTCCCTGTCCTTCCTGAAACATCTGAATCCCAGCACCTGGAGTATCCAGTCCCGTCCCCGAGACATCCAAGTCTCCGTAATGGCCACCACATCACACTTCCAGGCATCGATCCACGCTCTGAGCTCATCCCCTGCATTTCCTGCACTTACTTGCAGTTCTTCTCAGTATTAACTATTGTGCTTCTTTCAAATTTACCAATTGTGCTTTTGGTTCCAAAATGCCAGTTATCAATATAAATTGTGAGCAGCAATGGCTCCAGCAATGATCCGTGTGGAACAATAGCTCCCACTTCTGCCACTCTTAACTACCTTTGCACTGAAGTTATCTGGCAATCCACTCTCTCACTTGGGTCCAGTGGCTTCATATGCACTAATTATATTCATTGGTCTCTGATGGACACCTTACTTAATGTCTCTTGAAAATGCAGATAAATATCTACTAGTTTACTACTACTTACAGGTTACTATTAGTTATAGGTTGGATACAAGAGCATTGAACTTAATATTGACATGTATGTAACTGATGGTATTAAGTTATTCCCAGCATTTGCCTTTGGAGAGATGTGTCAGCGTTACTATCCATTATCAGCACCATTTCAATTAATTACCATTGATTATTGGGTGGCACTGTGCCGCAGTGGTTAGCACTGCTGCCTCACACTGCCAGGGACCCGGTTTCAATTCCAGCCTCGGGTCACTGTCCGTGTGGAGTTTGCACGTTCTCACCATGTCTGTGTGGGTTTTCTCCGGGTGCTCCGGTTCCCTCCCACAGTCCAAAGATGTGAGAGTTAGATGGATTGGCCTTGCTAAATTGACCGTAGTGTCAGGAGGATTAGTAGGGTAGATGTGTGGGGTTGTGGGAATAGGCCCTGGATGGGACTGTGGTTGGTGCAGACTCGATGGGCCGAATGGCCTCCTTCTGTACTGTAGGGATTCTATAATTCTATTATTGGTGAAACTGAAGTTCTCCAAACTACAGTTGCTCTTCACCACCCCCTACAAGTCAACACCTGTCTTTGATTTATTCTCTTCAACAAGTCCAGGACGGCTTTGTCTTCCCTTCTTTCTTGAACATTTGTTCATAACAGATGCTGGCAGTAAACCCAGGAACAAAGTTGTAATTGCAGAATAATCTAATTCAAGGCAAGGATATTCCATATTATTTACAAATGGCATCTAAATCAAACAGGAAAGCTGCAAAAATTTGTCCACCCCGATTTCCAAAACCGCATTCCTTTGGGACTTGAACACTTGAAAAGTAACATGATTCCAGACAGCAACAGAAACAAAAGTAGAATCGCAATTATTTAACTTCAGTACATCCGCAGCATAATTTTTAAACTTCAGTACAACATCGTCAGCATAATTAAACTTCACGTTTTGTAAATATGAAAATCTGTGTTCTGAAGTAATTGAGGAAAAACAGTTACACAGTTTACAGCTAAATCCTCCACATCAGACGAAGACACAAATCTCAGTGAAATCCCCTCTCCGCAGCCCATGACATTTTACATTTTTCTGCAGAAAGGTGGCTGCTGCGCCGGCCCTGACAAAGATGGCGATGTTAGAATCATAGAATCCTCCAGTGCAGGAAGAGGCCATTCGGCCCATCGAGTCTACACCGACCACAATCCCACCCAGGTCCTATCCACATATCTACCCACTAACCACTCTAACCTATGCATCCCGAGACACTAAGGGGCAATGTAGAATGGCCAATCAACCTAACCCGCACATCTTTGGACTGTGGGATGAAACTGGAGCACCCGGAGGAAACCCACGCAGACACGAGGAGAATGTGCAAACTCCACACAGACAGCGACCCGAGCCGGGATTCAAACCCAGGCCCCTGGAGCTGTGAAGCAGCAGTGCTAACCACTGTGCTACCGCACGCCCACCCCGACAGGAGCAGACAGCCCCTCTCTCGGTGCAAACGCAGGACCTGTAGGTTCTTATTCGTGGTTTTTGGGCTACACAAGATGTTCACAAAACCTCCTAGCTCGACCGCCATGTTTGTTGCTGGCTCCCCTCCAGAAGGGCTGGGCCCCGGCCCCGGTCTGTCTCTGAAGAGGCGGCGGCGGAGGGCGGGGAGAGGGGCTCACAACCCCATCCCCTGTTTGTGTGACCCACAGTTTGGGAAAACACTGGAATGTGATTTACTGTGAAAGGAAACCCGGGAGCGGGGCCAACTCCGCTGCGACAACACACTCACTCACTCAAAACAAACTCAGTTCCAGCCACATTTAAACATTTCCAACTCCCGTTTCCCGAGAAATTTTTTTTAAAATAATTTCTCCAATTAACATCCTTACCTCCCACACCGATCAGCGGGAAGGAGGCCGAGGGAAAAGCAGCCGAGAAACATAATGATGAATCCCACTGGGTCCATAAATATGGAGCCCTGATACAGACCCAGCTCCGATCGCACTCACCCTCAGACTCCAGGTTTGCACGAGAGCGCGCACGCGCCGTCACCTCATTCCTCCACTAAGCGCACATGCGCGGTCACCACTTTCCCTCAGCGCGGTCACGTCATTCCCAAAGCACGCATGCGCGGTTACCAAGTTCATCCATTGACTACACAAGTCCCTCCCCCACCACGCAACTCACCCAAATCACTCTTGCTTCACTCGACCGGCACCGAGAAAAGGCGGATGGGCGCGCGCTGGAGTGCGGCTGCGGCTTCGGATCCGTTTGACAACCGGACCCGGCACTTAGTCCCGATTTGGTAAAATCGGCCCCGATGTTTACAAAACCTCCCGATTGAGCGTCCTGTCTGCTCCGGCAGGGAAAGGGCTGGGCCCCGGCCCGCCTCGGAGGAGGCGGAGGGCGGGGAGAGGGGGCTGGGCCCGGCCCGTCTCTGAGGAGGCGGAGGGCGGGGAGAGGGGGCTGGGCCCGGCCCGTCTCTGAGGAGGCGGAGGGCGGGGAGAGGGGCTCACAACCCCATCCCCTGTTTGTGTGACCCACAGTTTGGGAAAACACTGGAATGTGATTTACTGTAAAAGGAAACCCGGGAGCGGGGCCAACTCCGCTGCGACAACACACTCACTCACTCAAAACAAACTCAATGAGTTGCAGCCACATTTAAACATTTCCTACGACGGTTTCCCAGGAATTAAAAAATAATAATTTCTCCAATTGACATCCTTACCTCCCACAGCGATCAGTTCAAAGGTGAGACTGAAGGAAAAGCAGCTGAGGAACAACATGACGGTGAATAGCGGTGTATCCATAAATCTGCAGCCCTGATACAGACACTACACCCCACTCCCGATTCGATCACAGCAACCCTCAGACTCGCTGCAACAGACCGCAGGCAGATTGACAAGAGCCGGGCTCCGAGCTGGATATTTATCAATGAGGAACTGAACAGCCGTTTTTATATGCAATCAAACTCTCAGCAAGTGAGTCATTCCAGGTCCAAAACAAGGCAGGCTCATCACCTCCTGTCTTGGGCTGATCCAAGCTGATTGGAGCAGGCATTGCACTTCGTCCAAGGCTTGATCTCATTTGCATCTCAGCCAAAAGGCCGAGATGCCGCTTTTAAAAATTGCTTCAAATGAAGCCTCAGCGTAACCTCATGACTTCAACCAATTGCCCTCTTTTTAGGCACAGCAAAACCACACTTGATCTTAGCCAAAAGGCCAAGAAGCAATGAGGGAACTAAATAGCCACTGCACTGAAAAGCAGAGCCACAAAGCCGGCAGAATGAGCCTTCATCAAGGAGGTGGAGTCAACAGGGAGCAAGCATTGCCAACCCATGAGTGACAGATTTGGCTCAGCACCTGTCCTTAGTGGAGAAATTCTTCCAGAAACACAACTTTGACCACATGGCTATCAAGTAGAAATCATAGAAACCCTACAGTGCAGAAAGAGGCCATTCGGCCCATCGAGTCTGCACCGACCACAATCCCACCCAGGCCCTATCCCCACATATTTACCCGCTAATCCCTCTAACCTACGCATCTCAGGACACTAAGGGGCAATTTAAGCATGGCCAATCAACCTAACCCGCACATCTTTGGAATGTGGGAGGAAACCGGAGCACCCGGAGGAAACCCACGCAGACACGAGGAGAATGTGCAAACTCCACACAGACAGTGACCTAAGCCGGGAATCGAACCCAAGTCCCTGGAGCCGTGAAGCAGCAGTGCTAACCACTGTGCTAACCACTGTGCTACCGTGCCGCCCGTATATCTATCGTTTGCAACGTGTTATTTGAGTTTTTTTTATGAATAAAGTATATTTTTGAAATAAAAAACAGATTTGGCTCAGATCAAGTGAGTAACAGATTACAGGCCTAGACCTCACCAACGGAAGTAATTTGTCCAAAAATCCGCAAAGTGACAAAGCACAAAAAAAAATGCTGAGAAAAATCTTAGCAGGTCTGACAGCATCTGTGGAGAGAGAATAGAGCCAACGTTTCGAGTCAGGGTCTTTCCATCCGCCTGCAGTAGTGGAGGTAATTATTTGAAAATTTGGACTGACATTCAATGCAAATTCCTTGGTTGTTGAGGGAATGAGGAGGAGCAGTTGGTGGGTGACAGACGGCTGGGATTGTAGCAAACGCTTCTCACCATGCACCTGCCACTGTCCTTTTCAGCATTAGGTGGAATTTTACCAAAGTTTGCCAAGAGTGTCAGACTGAAAACCAGCATGTCTCTTTGCAGACCCACAGCTGAGTTTTCAGACCAGATTTTCTGGCCCTGTGGACAAACAATCTGGGGGTGGGGCCTAATGGGGTCAGCAAGGCCGCCAGCCTGGTGATACCATTCCACCCACTCTGCTTTGTACCCTGACTACGCAGAGTGCTGTAAGAAGTGTAAACCGAACATGTGCTACTACTGATCACCTCTTTAATGCTTTAATACTAAAATTCCGAAAGGTGTGCAGAAGCAAAACTTCACTGTGTGTCTATGTGCGTATGTGCTGATACTGTGGTTGAGACTATTATCATTCCCAGTAACCCTGCTGTGTGGCAAGTGAACATTGAATGCAATTAGTAATTCCCGTTACTGCACCATCAAAAGTTCAAATAGACCTGCTACTCGATGAAGGCCGAGTTGGAAGAGGAGTCAGATGTGAATGGGACTGATTTTCCTACAAAAGTAGAAACTCGCAGCTTTAGGATTTATAATGGCTGCTGCTAACATAGGGACGATTTGCCTGAGGCATTGAAAAGAAAGTTAATGGTGTGTCCTGCCTGATGATCACCATTTTAAACTTTACAGAATGAAGCTCTTGAGGGATAGTGATGCCACGGAGCACTTTATTGAAAAATAGCAAATTAGGTAGCCACTGGTGACAAATGGAAACTTTTAATTTGCTGCCAATAGCAAAATTTCACGATTTTGAACTGCTATGATATGCTCAGCCTTACATGCATTCATTCCTTTGAAGCTACTTAATTTGCACCTGCCAAGCTCGAGGGAACTGGAGTAAATTAAAGTCAGTATAAATAAGACTCTAGTCTGGCAAAGGCCTGTGCCACTGAAAGAAAATTGTGTGGCCACAAGTAATAGTAACTGTCAAAAGTTTCCCAAAGCAGCTCACGGTGAAGTCGGGAATGGGTTAATGAACTTTGTCACACTTAAGCATTAAGACCCGAACTCTGTGATTTTGTTGAGAACACTGCAGAGTTCATGTTTTTGTCAGAGTTCGGTGTTTTTCATGTCTGTGCCAGATAAGAGGAACAGCTTTTCTTGTTATTAAGAAATGCGATTAACCCAGCTCGAAATAAGCTAAACAGTCTCCATTTTTATGTACCTTTGTTTAACACGATGGAGTTGACATGTATGCCTTCTGTCTTTGTATAACCATAGATTTATATATATATATTCATCATACGTTATTCATCTTATCCTGATATAAAGTATTATACAAATTTGTATGTATATTAGTTAACTTGTTTGTGCAAAACCTGTGATGTTGTTGCAAGGATATAAATGACGAACAATCGTGGCCTTGGAGATCAAACAAACTACGCAGAGAGAGGAAGATACTGCTAAAACAACAAGAATCTCACCATGAACAATGACAGACATCTTAGAGAATTGCAATGTAATGAGGGCGGGGCCCGGGACATATATAAACTCTTTTCTTACTTGTGTTCGATGAGAAGGTTGGGGGTCCACTGTTAGGAACCTCACCTCTCCCACAATTGTGAAAATAAACACTGCATTTTGAACCACTAATAGTGTCAGAGGTTTTTTTACCTACAACAACGGGAATAGGATGCTCTCCCATTCCTGCAACTGTGTTCTGGAATTTTTCAGAAAGCTTCCAGTGAGTTTGTATGTCCTTTGTTGGTGCATGCTGTCTAACGATTAGCTAACTGTAACAAATGAGATAAATGCCCTTTCTGAAAAGTATTAGTTACACTCCAGCAAGGTTCGTTTTTAACTTCGACTCATCCGAATGAGCAACATGTTTTCTGAGTGTTTTTAATCCTCCCTGTACCAGTCAAACCTCACTTGTTCCAGATTCTTTGAGCTGTTTACAGTCCAAGTTTGGAACAATCATTTTGTCTCTCTCCTCTGATGGAAATCATAGAGTTATAACTTTTATTCCAGATAGCAGAGGAATTTACAGCAGTGCCATTTCATGACCTGGCACTAAATAGTAATAATAATCAGGCTTTAAAACATTAAATCGTAATTGTTATGATGGGATACAGAATCCAGATTAAAGCCTTTCTGGTGTAAAGGGAGGCAAGATTTAAAACAATTGGATCTGTACCTCTCCTTGGAAAGACGGAGAATGAGGGGAGATCTAATAGAGGTGTACAAGATTATGAAGGGTATAGATAGGGTGAACAGTGGGAAGCTTTTTCCCAGGTCGGAGGTGACGATCACGAGGGGTCACGGGCTCAAGCTGAGAGGGGCGAAGTATAACTCGGACATCAGAGGGACGTTTTTTACACAGAGGGCGGTGGGGGCCTGGAATGCGCTGCCAAGTAGGGTGGTGGAGGCAGGCACGCTGACATCGTTTAAGACTTACCTGGATAGTCACATGAGCAGCCTGGGAATGGAGGGATACAAACGATTGGTCTAGTTGGACCAAGGAGCGGCACAGGCTTGGAGGGCCGAAGGGCCTGTTTCCTGTGCTGTACTGTTCTTTGTTCTCAGGGCTTCCTTCTGTTTCAGGCCTATTGAGTTAATTCAGCTGAATATTATGTGTTTTGTAACGACTTTATGAGATGGAGAAAGAAGGATTTTGCAGCCAGTGGAGTCACTGTGGCAGGCAATTTGCATACAGTCAACTCCACAAACCGTAATGTGATCATGACCCGCTAATGTGTTATTTTAGTGCTGTTGATGGAGGATAAACATTGGTCAGGACATCGGGGAGCATCCTTCTGTTCTTTGAAAAGTGCTAGTGACCCTTTTCCTGCCTGTGAGAGGAGTAAACAGCACCCAGTTTAACATCATGGGTGGAATTTTCCCAGAAAAATGTGAAGTGTCAAACGGGTGAGAGAGCCTCCTGTTTTCTCACCCATTTTTCCAGTGAGACAAGTAACAATAATTTTACGGCACTGAGGGGTTGTAATGTGATTCCTGCCAGTAGCCGGAATGGGTGAAGCCTATTCACTCCAGGAAACCAACTGCAGACTGCTTGGGCACCATTGTACAGGCGCGTTGATCTCCCAGTATACTGTGTCCACAGTGTACATGGTATACTGGGAGATCTGTCAAATGCCTCCAACCCCCATCGCTGACCTCCTGCCCCCAACAACCAGCCCCAACCCCTCCCCCTCCCCCGATGCAGATTTCTCCCCTCCCCCATCTTTTTTTTAAAAAGCTACAGCACAAACGCAGATTTCTCCCCTCCCCCATCTTTTTTTTAAAAAGCTACAGCACAAACAGGCCCTTCGGCCCACAAGTTGCACCGAACAATTTCCTTACCTTCTAGGCTCATCTATAACCCTCTATCTTACTAACCTCCATGAACCTATCCAAAAGTCTGTTAAAAGACTCAATCGAATCCACTTCTACCACCACTACCGACAGCCGATTCCACGCACCCACTGAGTGAAAAACTTACCCCTAACATCTCCTCTATACCTACTCCCCATCACCCTAAACCTGTGGCCTCTCGTGACAACCATTTCAGCCCTGGGTAAAAGCCTCTGAGAATCCACTCTATCAATACCTCTCAACATCTTATACACCTCTATCAGGTCACCTCTCATCCTTCACCTCTCCAAGGAGAATAGACCTAGCTCTCTCAACCTATCCTCATAAGGCATACCACTTAATCCAGGCAACATCCTCGTAATTCTCCTCTACACCCGTTCTATGGCTTCCACATCCTTTCTGTAATGAGGCGACCAGAACTGGGCACAGTACTCCAGGTGGGGTCTGACCAGCGTCCTATACAGCTGCAGCATTATCTCCCGATTTCTAAACTCAATTCCTCTATTGATGAAGGCCAGTATTCCATACGCCTTCTTAACCACAGCCTCTACCTGCGACGCTGCTTTGAGCGTCCTATGAACCCAGACCCCAAGATCCCTCTGTTCTTCCACACTGCAATCGGAGGTGCCATCTGTTAGGTGGCACCTCCGACTGCAGCACGCCAACGTTGCTGGTGTGTCAGTTGAGATTGTTATTTTAATTTATCATTTCTGATGCATGATTTGGTTGTTAACCTTGCAATTTTATTTGGTTTCGCAGTGAAGAGCTAATTTGGGCTTCCTTCTGACTTAGTTTCAGCTACCCTACTTTGAATTGCTTTCCTCCTTCTGCCCCATCAAGTGACTTCTCATCCTCAGTGATTTTAACCTCCATTTCAGTTCATCACATTCTGTCCTCTGAATTCAGTGCCCTCCTGTCCTCCCTTAATATCGTCCTCCATATAAATTGCCACATGGCTTTGCTACTATTTACCAATTACAGATGAGGAAGGCTATTTCAGATCATTCGTATTATCTTCTATGTACATCCCTCTTCCTCATCCCATCGCTTAACATTCTTCCTTCCACGTCCATCCTGAGGGAGAAAACTTTAGTTTTCAATGTCTTTTAAATGGGCTGTGTTTGCTGCTGGTGCGTCCAGTGAATGAGGTGATTGGTTTTTGCACATGCGCAGACAAGTACGCCTGCAGATTGACATCAGCAATCTTGTGTTGCTAATGGATGCTGTGTTCTCAGTAGGTTTTATTTTACAAGCGCCAGTAACTTGATGCTGCAGGTACCGTGTCATTTCCAATTCAAGAACCAGTGACGACCGCACATGCACCTTGCTGCACAAACAGCCATACATATAACCTTGCATGTGCTGCACTGGCTGCAAACACAGCCATGTGTATAATAGAACTGAAAACGTGTCACAGGAAGAGATAAAACTAAAAGGAAATCACCTGGGTGAAGATTACTATTGCATTTTATTCTGAACAAAATCATCCTTCCTGGTTCCAAAGTCCACTCCCTAGGATGGTTAATTTAATTTTGAGGTAATGTTTCAAGTCTGGATGTCCAGAGCTGAGAACTGGAGCTCGGATGAGATTTATATTGTTGTGGGGGGTGGGGTTGAGCTGTAAAGGCTGGATAGAGGGACAGCAATAGATGGAGGCTATGAAGAGAATGACAAAGATGTTGTGCATAAAAAGACAAAGGAAATGGAAATGGTGGTGATCATGGTGAAGAAGGGTGCTTGCTGATAGTGGCACATTAAGAGAACAGAATGTGTTAGTGGCAGAACAAAGGTGAGCAGTGTATCGAAAGACAACCTGGAACAAGGATCAAATGATCCTGGTGGGGTGGGGAGACGATGGTGAGAGAAAAATAGATGGAAGGTGGGATGAAAAGGGGAAGGAAAATTAAACAATGGACAAAATAAAAATAAATAGATAGAAATAAAAATGGGGTGAAGGTGGAGGAGAGAGCTTCCAGTCTGAAGTTGTTGAACTCAATGTTAAGTGAGGCTAAGCAGAAGAGGAGCTGCTGTTCCTCCAATTGACGTTGGGTTTCACTGGAACATTGCAGCAGGCCAAGGATGGACCTGTGGACGTGAGAGCAGGATGGTCTGTTCAAATGGCAAGTGACAGAAGGACCAAGATGGTGTGTTGACGATGGCATTGCTGCAACTGCCTCAGTACTCAGACAACTGCCAATCTACAGATGCAATTCTACAACTCATCTGCTTCATCCTGGACCACAATATCTTCACCTTCAACAACCAGTTCATCATCCAGACACACGGAACAGCCATGGGGACCAAATTCGCACCTCAAAAGATGCTTGAAATGAGAAATGAACTCTAACAAATATTATTCATTGGATACAAACTGGAAATTGTTTGACAATGCACAGAATGTTTCACCTTCAATGACTGTGCTAGGACATCCAGTTGTCAATGCCCAACTCTCTGGTTTGGCTTATGTGACGACGAAGATAACTGAGTCGGCTTACAATGTTCCACAAAGTAGTTCATGGTTAAGTTACGATTGATATCCCACATTTCAAATAAGTAACCCATTGCAAATAAGAAAACACCAACACCAGCCTCTGCAGTGCCATACACAATCATCTGTACAACTTCATACCAAATATCAGAAGAGACTACAAAAAATTTCACCTCCCCTCCAGGAAAAACTAACCAAGCACTTTACAGGCACAGACATGGAAAGGGGGAAACAAGCTAAGATGCAGCATGGATATCATACCATTTCACGGAAATTATGTAGCATAGCGACGTATAGATATTATTCTGAGATTGAGAACCCATTGTGAACAGATTGGGGAAAGAGGTAGATTTAGCAAAATGAGCAATGAGAAAAATTAATTCAGATAGAGAGATGCAAATGTAACCACCAGAAACATTTCCCCTCTCACTTTTTTTATGCACAAACCTTTATTTGCTACACGATATCTTTGCAATGTTGAATAGTGATTTAGATGGAGAGTAGAACACTTCCTTACGTGGTTTTAAAGTTTTTATTTATTAGTCACAAGTAAGGCTTACATTAACACTGCAATGGAAATACTGTGATATTCCCCTAGTCGCCACAGTCCGGCACCAATACACCTGACCAGCATATCTTTCGAACTGTGGGAGGAAATCGGAGCACCCGGAGGAAACCCACACAGACACGGGGAGAACGTGCAAACTCCACACAGACAGTGACCCAAGGCAGGAATCGAACCCGGGTCCCTGGCGCTGCGAGGCAGCAGTGCTAACCACCGTGCCATAAATGGTCTAGCCAAGGATGGATTGTTAAACCAGCCAGTTGTTCTGGGAAAAAGTCACTGCAGTTTAACATTAGGGACAATGACTAAGCACTTGGACAAATATGGTTTCAGACTTAAGAATAGCCAGGAATAGGATGGACAGTAGAGTAACAGGTCATTCTGCCCATCCAGTCCAAGTGAGTTTTTATGTTCCACGTGAGCCTCCTCCCACTATTCCTCATCTAAATCTACCATCGTAATCCTCAAATCCTTTCTCTCTCACGTGCTTACTTAGCATCACTTTAAATGAATCCTTACCACTTTTCAACTCTGCCCTATGGTATCGAGTTCCTGATTCTCAACAGTTTCTACTGAACTTCCTGTTAAATTTCTTGGTGACTATCTTGTATTGATGGCCTCTAGTTATGCCCTTCCTAACAAAAGAAAATGTTCACTATCCATTCAAATTGAACTTTTCATCAACCTCAATTAGATCACTCTCACTTGCTAAACAGCATAAGTAGCAAGTAATAGAGCTCAGCAATTCCACAAGCAATGGATCAGATCCAAGCTCCCCAGTCCTGTCACATCCAACCATGAATAGTGATGGAAAAGCAAATAACTTACTGAAAAGAAGCAGCTCCACAAATATGCCCAATGATAAGGGAACCCAGCACATTAGTGAGCAAAACCAAGGCTGAAGCATTTGCAACCACCTTCAGCCAGAAGTGCCAAGTGGATAATCATCCTTGGCTCCTTCCCGAGATCTCCAGAGTCACAGATGCCAATCAGCCAATTTGATTCCACAATATTCCCATCCTCAATGATGGAGGAGCCCATCAGTTCAAAAGATCAGACTGAAGCTTCACTAAACTCTTCAGCCTAATGTAACAAGTAGAAGATCCATCTCGGCCTCCTCTGGAGGTCCCCAGCACGACAGACATCAGTCTTCAGCTAACTTGATTCACTCCAAATGATATCAAGAAATGGCTCAAGGCACCAGATACTATAAATGACGATACTCTGGCAAAACTATTGAAGACTTGTGCTCCAGGACTTGCTGCAAACCCCGCCAAGCTGTTCGAGTGGATTTTCCTCCGGGTGCTCGGTTTCTGAAAGACGTGCTGGTTAGGGTGCATTGGCCGTGTTCAATTCTCCCTCAGTGAACCTGAACAGGCACCGGAGTGTGGCGACTGGGGCATTTTCACAGTAACTCCACTGCAATGTTAATGTGAGCATACTTGTGACACTAATAAATAAACTTTAGACAACGTTCAGACAGTTGGGACATTTCATTTGACTGGAGAGCAAGGTACCAGAACAGGGCTTTATTTACCACGCGCGTGCGCATGTCTCACGCTTCCAAACGGTCAGCGCACGAGCGCAGCCTCCACGCAGTCCCTGATTGGACAATCGAATCCGGAGGCCAACATGACGTTGCACGTTGAACCAATCAGCGCAGCCCACGGCCGGCCCATTCATCAAAAGGAATCCCCACCGAGGGCGCGCGGCCGGGGTTACCTCCGGTCACGGTATTTGAGTTTTCAAACGACCAGTCCGACCGCCGAGCTGCAGCACTGCCGACAGAGAAGCCTCCTCCCCAGCCGGGCTCTGCAGATTGAGTGAGTGGCACCCACAGGGCGGCCCTTACTCTGACTGAACATTAGAAATTTCCTCCACAATTAGAAAAAACAGAAGTGGCTGGTTCCAACAGGTTCGTATTGGGAAAGAACAAACCCAGAGCAAATGCGGGGGTCACGACAGAAATTGTTGGAGAAACCCAGTCGGTTTGTCAGACCTGCTGAATTTCTCCAGCATTTCCTCCTCTTGTTTAAAGTTAAAGCTTATTTATTCGTCACAAGTAAGGCTTACATTAACACTGCAATGAGGTTACTGTGAAATTCCCCTAATCGCCACTGTCCAGCGCCTGTTCAGGTCAATGTACCTAACCAACACGTCTTTCAGAATGTGGGAGAAAAGCGGAGCACCCAGAGGAAACCCACGCCGTCACGGGGAGAACGTGCAGACAGTGACCCAAGCTGGGAATCGTGAGGCAGCAGCACTGTGCCACCCCAGATTCCAGCATCTGCAGGATTATGCCCTTAGAAGGCAGCACAGTGGTGATCACAGCGCCGAGGACCCGGGTTCAATTCCTGGTTTGGGTCACTGTCTGTAAAACGTGCTGAGTTGCATACATTGGGCATGCTAAATTCTCCCTCAGTGTACCCAGAGTGTGGCAACTATGGGATTTTCACAGTAACTTCATTGCCGTTAGTGTAAGCCCACTTGTGACACTAATAAATAAACTTTTAAAAAAAACTTTCACAAATGGGGGTATCTCACCATGGGTATATATGTGTAAATCATTGAAGATGGCAGGAAGGTGCAGACGGTTTTACAACTTGATCTGTCCACTCCTCCTCCAAATCAGCTCCAACACAAGCCAAAGCAAAAGCTCTAAAGCCTTCGCGTGTACACATCACTGCAATCCCCAATTGGACGATCAAAGCCTGATGACAAAATGACACTGAAAGATGAACCAATCAAGGCAGTCCCATTCATCAAAAAAAACAAGGATGCATGGCTGCTGCAGGTTAGTCGACAAGGTTGAACTCTGGTCACAGTACTTTAAAATCATATTTAAATATTTCCAATTTTGCATTTATCAGCCCGCCCCTCCTCCCACTGAGATCATCCACCTACCATTTTAAAATTGGTTCCCCATTTTATACCCTCATCTCCTATGTGATCAGCCTAGTCGACATGCTGAGTAAATACATGACAGTAAATCCAGGAGAAAAAAAAAAATCAATCTAATCTGCTAAACATGAAAGTCAAGGCAAACAGGTTATCAGGAGTTGTCCCTGACCAAGTGTTGCAGACTGGCACATTCCAAAGGGCAGGTCTATGCTGAGGGACACACTAAAGTTTGGGGCAGCTGCTGCAGAGGTGCAATAGAGGCAGCCAGGAATGGCCGAGGAGTGGAATTGTATACAACCTGCTCAGGCTGTATGACTCACATTGAATGTATGCGGTGAATATTACACATGTCACAATTATCTGTGAGTAACACGAGTGCAACATGATTTACACAGAAAACTGAAAAAACACCACCATTTGCAATATCCATTTTGAAATATCTAATGTTTCTTTAACTGTATTGAAGAGTAATTGGAGGAGTGATACCACAGGAGGGATTCAAACACAAGTATGGAGGTCGCAAAATTCCCCAATCAGAACGGTGACACCAAAAGAGGGATTCAAACACAACAAACTGTAAAATTAATTTATTGCATTGAAGCACCTCAAGATGAAACCGAATGAACATAGCCCAGTCCATCACATAAATCAGCCGCCTGTCCACTGACTCCATCTGCACTTCCCGCTGCCTCAGAAAAGCAGCCAGCATAATCAAGGACCCCACACACCCCAGACATACTCTCTTCCATCCAGAAAAAGATACAAAAGTCTGAAGTCACACACCAACTGACTCAAGAACAGCTTCTTCCCTGCTGCCATCAGACTTTTAAATGGACCCCTGTTGTGGGAAAAATCCACTAGTCAGACTTCGAGATTCAGAAAATACGATTTATTAAACGGATCCGTGGAGACAAGGCACATGGTCTGTAGCAAACCTTCTCTCAATAGTATGTCGGGAGCGGTTCATTTTTATACTCTTTACACAATGGGCATACCGGTGATTCGAACATTATCACATTGTTTGAGTACAAGTATTTAACATTTTATGAATGGGTACATTTCCCCATGTTTACAAGAGTACAGTAAGAAGTTTAACAACACCAGGTTAAAGTCCAACAGGTTTATTTGGTAGCAAAAGTGTGGCTTTTGCTCCCAAATAAACCTGTTGGACTTTAACCTGGTGTTGTTAAACTTCTTACTGTGTTTACCCCAGTCCAACGCCGGCATCTCCACTACAAGAGTACAAACAGGTATAGACATTTAGCATTTTATGAATGGGTACATTTCCTTGTGTCTGTCTATCAATGGCTAGTTTCGTCTTGTTCAGGTGCTAATCGGTTCCCTCGCATTCATATTTCCCGCCTTCCTTTAACATTAATCTAAGCTCTTTGTTTTGGGGTTTCTTTATCTTAAAAGATGTTTTGACCCTTGGCGTTGGCTTCCTGAGGTGTTTGTTTGCTATGAGTCACTGTGATTTGGAAATGGCTTGTCTGTTAGGTTTTTCTGAACAGCAGGAGCCCGTGTCTGCTCTTTTGGCTTTCCCAGTTAACCCTTTATGTGCCAGGCAGCCATTTTAGAGTGTGCTTTCTTGTATTGCCATTTTAGAGTGTGCACCCCTTGTATTTTCCCCTTTACAATCCCCATATTTTATCTTAGTTTATCTAATATGGTTTATCTTTCTCTACCCGCTAGCTATGACTAATGCTACATTCTGCACCTTCTCCTTTCCTTCTCTATGTGCGGTATGCTTTGTCTGTATGGCACGCAAGAAACAATACTTTTCACTGTATACTAATACATGTGACAATAATAAAATCAAATCAAATGATGTGTGTGAAACTGAGTTCCAGATCATGGCTCGCCCCTTCTGTTGCATCTGAATAAATAGAAGGCCGAGACCCTCATTCGTGCTTATGTTACATCTAAACTCGACAATTCCAATGCATTCCAGGCTGGTGTCACACACCCCCATATCTGTCTCTCGCCAGCATTTCTCGCTCTCTTGCTTTCTCCCCATATCTGTCTATCTCACTGTGGATTAACCATATCCATGTTTCAAGCACCAGAGCGTGACAACTCTTTGCAAGCTATGTATCGTATGATTTGCATAGCTAGCATGCAAAACAATACTTTTCCCTGTATTTTGGTACATGTGACAATCATAAATTGAATCAAAAATGTTATTTGACCACAATCAAAGTCCATATCAGATACTATTCATATTCAAGAAATCTCATTTTAAAAATCAGAAGTGACTGATTAGCTTTAGTCCAATGATTTGACTTGCAATTTTGGTCTCCACATAGAGTCATAGAGGTTTATAGCATGGAAAAAGGCCCTTCGGCCCAACTTATCCATGCCGCCCTTTTTTGAAACCACTAGGCTAGTCCCAATTGCCTGCATTTGGCACATATCCTTCTATACCTATCTTACTGTCTAAATGCTTTTCAAAAGACCAAATTGTACCCGCCTCTGGCAGCCTGTTCCAGACACTCACCACCCTCTGTGAAAGCATTCCTTTTGTATCTATCCCCTCTCACCTTAAATCTATGCCTTCCAGTTTTGGACTCCGCTACCTTTGGAAAAGGATGTTGACTATCGAGCTGATCTATGCTCCTCATTATTTTATAGACCTCTATAAGATCACCCTGCAGCCTCCTACGCACCAGGGAAAAAAGTCCCAGTCTATCCAGCCTCTCCATATCATTCAAACCATCAAGTCCCAGTAGCATCCTAGTAAATCTATTCTGCACTCTCCCCTAGTTTAATAATATCCTTTCTCTAATAGGGTGACCAAAACTGTACATAGTATTCCAAGTGTGGCCGTACCAATATCTTGTACAGCTTCAACAAAACATCCCAACACCTGTATTCAATGTTCTGACCAATGAAACCAAGCAGGCAAACTGCATCGAAGAGAGGACAGCAAGGACTCACTAAATTAATGGGATGAGCAGGGATCTGAAGATTTCACCCATCATTCTTAACTTCCTACAATCCATAGGATTTGACAACGAGATCAGTCTACTCATCCAAATTAACCTCAACAAAAGCCAAAAGGATAAGCCCCAAGCTCCAAAAGAATTACCACCGGGAGTATTATTGTTTTGCAAGACAGTTTGCCCTCAATGTTGCTTCAGAGCGATTCTCCCCCCCCCAATTCATACAAGTTCATTGATTTCCCCACTGATACTGAGAGCAATGGCACAGTGATGAACACGACTGCCTCAGAGCATCAGGAGCCCGGGCTTCCCAGCTTGGGTCACTGCCTAAGGAGTTTGCACATTCTCCCTGTGTGAGCCTGCGTGAGTTTCTTCCGGGTGCTCCAGTTTCATCCCACAGTCCAAAAGGCGTGTTGGTTTGATGCTAATTTCTCCCTCAGTGTACCCGAACAGACGCCGGAGTGTGGCGACTAGAGGATTTTCACAGTAACTCCATTGCAGTGTTAATTTGAGCCGACGTTGGGACATATCTTTTAGAAAGCGAGAGGCGGGGGCTGCTGGCTGCCAAGGAGAGAGAGCGACGGGGCCACCGAGAGAGAGAGTGAGCGAGCAACGGGGCCTGCTGACTCGCAGCAGGGCTGCTAAGAGAGAGAGGCGGGGCCGCCGAGAGAGCGCGAGGGGGGGCGGGGCCGCCGAGAGAGCGCAAGGGGGGGCGGGGCCGCCGAGAGAGAGAGCGAGCGCGAGGGGGGGCGGGGCCGCCGAGAGAGAGAGCGCGCGCGAGGGGGGGCGGGGCCGCCGAGAGAGAGCGCGCGAGGGGGGGCGGGGCCGCCGAGAGAGAGCGCGCGAGGGGGGGGCGGGGCCGCCGAGAGAGAACGCGCGAGGGGGGGCGGGGCCGCCGAGAGAGCGCGCGGAGGGGCCGCCGAGAGAGAGCGCGCGAGGGGGGGCGGGGCCGCCGAGAGAGAGAGAAAGAGGGGGGGCGGGGCCGCCGAGAGAGAGAGAGAAAGAGGGGGGGCGGGGCCGCCGAGAGAGAGAGAGAAAGAGGGGGGCGGGGCCGCCGAGAGAGAGAGAGAGAAAGAGGGGGGCGGGGCCGCCGAGAGAGAGAGAGAAAGAGGGGGGCGGGGCCGCCGAGAGAGAGAGAGAAAGAGGGGGGGCGGGGCCGCCGAGAGAGAGAGAGAAAGAGGAGGGGCGGGGCCGCCGAGAGAGAGAGAAAGAGGGGGGGCGGGGCCGCCGAGAGAGAGAGAGAAAGAGGGGGGGCGGGGCCGCCGAGAGAGAGAGAGAGAGAGAAGGGGGCGGGGCCGCCGAGAGAGAGAGAGAAAGAGGGGGGCGGGCCGCCGAGAGAGAGAGAGAAAGAGGGGGGCGGGGCCGCCGAGAGAGAGAGAAAGAGGGGGGCGGGGCCGCCGAGAGAGAGAGAAAGAGGGGGGCGGGGCCGCCGAGAGAGAGAGAAAGAGGGGGGCGGGCCGCCGAGAGAGAGAAAGAGGGGGCGGGGCGAGGGGGGCGGAGGGGGCGGGGCGAGGGGGCGGGGGGGGCGGGGCGGGGCGAGGGGGGGGGGCGGGGCGAGGGGGGGGAGCGAGGGGGGGAGCGAGGGGGGGAGGGGGGAGCGAGGGGGGGCGAGGGGGGAGGGGGGGCGAGGGGGGGAGGGGGGGGAGGGGGGGGAGAGGGGGGGGAGGGGGGGGGCGAGGGGGGGAGGGGGGGCGAGGGGGGGAGGGGGGGGCGGGGGGGGGAGGGGGGGGCGGGGGGGGGGGGAGGGGGGGCGGGGGGGGCGGGGGGCGAGGGGGGGAGGGGGGGGCGAGGGGGGGGAGGGGGGCGAGGGGGGGGAGGGGGGGGGCGAGGGGGGGGCGAGGGGGGGCGAGGGGGGAGGGGGGGGCGAGGGGGGGAGGGGGGGCGAGGGGGGAGGGGGGGCGAGGGGGGGAGGGGGGCGAGGGGGGGGCGAGGGGGGAGGGGGGCGAGGGGGGGGCGGGGGGGGGAGGGGGGGGGCGGGGGGGGGAGGGGGGGGCGGGGGGGGAGGGGGGGGGCGGGGGGGAGGGGGGGCGGGGGGAGGGGGGGCGGGGGGGAGGGGGGCGGGGGGGGAGGGGGGGAGGGGGGGCGGGGGCGGGGGGGGGCGGGCGGGGGGCGGAGGGGGGCGGAGGGGGGGGCGGAGGGGGGGGCGGAGGGGAGGGGGCGGGAGGGGGGGGGGCGGAGGGCGGAGGGGGCGGAGGGGGGGGCGGAGGGGGCGGAGGGGGGGCGGAGGGGGCGGAGGGGGGGGGCGGAGGGGGCGGGCGGAGGGGCGGGCGGAGGGGGCGGAGGGGAGGGGGCGGAGGGAGGGGCGGAGGGAGGGGGCGGAGGGAGGGGGCGGAGGGAGGGGGCGGAGGGGGGGGGGCGGAGGGGGGGGGCGAGGGGGGGGGGGCGAGGGGGGGGCGAGGGGGGAGGGGGGGGGGCGGAGGGGGCGGAGGGGGGGGCGGAGGGGCGGGGGGGCGGGCGAGGGGGGGGGGGGGCGAGGGGGGGGGGCGAGGGGGGGGGGGGGGGCGAGGGGGGGGGGCGAGGGGGGGGGGGCGAGGGGGGGGGGGCGAGGGGGGGGGGGGCGAGGGGGCGAGCGAGGGGGGGGCGAGGGGGGGGGGGGGGCGAGCGAGGGGGGGGCGAGGGGGGGGGGGCCGGGGGGGGCGAGCCGGGGGGGGGGGCGAGGGGGGGGGGGGCGAGGGGCCGGGGGGGCGAGGGGCCGGGGGGGGCGAGGGGCCGGGGGGGGCGAGGGGCGAGGCGAGGGGGGGGGGGGGCGAAGGGCGAGGCGAGGGGGGGGGGGGGGGGGCGAGGGGCGAGGGGGGGGGGGGCGAGGGGCGAGGGGGGGGGGGCGAGGGGCGAGGGGGGGGGGGGCGAGGGGGGGGGGGCGAGGGGGGGGGGGCGAGGGCGAGGGGGGGGGGGGGCGAGGGGGGGGGGGGCGAGGGGGGGGGGGCGAGGGGGGGGGGGCGAGGGGGGGGGGCGAGGGGGGGGGGGGGCGAGCGGAGCGGGGCCGCCGAGCAGATGCAGCGGAAGACAGGCGGGACGGCAGGTCTCGCGCACCCGCGTTGTGTCCAAAAAGGTTAATTTCCCAGCTGTGAATCTGGGGACCTTACCTCCTCCTCCGATGATGATGAACCGAACACAGAGGCTGAGGAACAACATGACAGTAAACCCATCTCAGCCTTCTCCCGGTGCCAATCCGACCGCCGAGCTGCAGCACTGCCGACAGAGAAGCCTCCCCTCCGGCCGGGCTCTGCACACAGTCAGTGAGTCAATCGAGGGCAGCCCTGAGTCTGAATGACAAGACTGCAAATCCTCTCCTTATATATCCAGGCTGTGCCCGGCGGCCGAGCACCCCGGCGGCCGAGCACCCCGGCGGCCGAGCACCCCGGCGGCCGAGCACCCCGGCGGCCGAGCACCCCGGCGGCCGAGCACCCCGGCGGCCGAGCACCCCGGCGGCCGAGCACCCCGGCGGCCGAGCACCCCGGCGGCCGAGCACCCCGGCGGCCGAGCACCCCGGCGGCCGAGCACCCCGGCGGCCGAGCACCCCGGCGGCCGAGCACCCCGGCGGCCGAGCACCCCGGCGGCCGAGCACCCCGGCGGCCGAGCACCCCGGCGGCCGAGCACCCCGGCGGCCGAGCACCTCGGCGGCCGAGCACCTCGGCGGCCGAGCACCTCGGCGGCCGAGCACCTCGGCGGCCTCAAACTTTACCGTTCAGCAGGCGCTCCCTGCCGATCCTTAAAAACAAAACCGCCCCTCCTCCGACGATCGGCCGAAAAGATGCTGAGGTAAAGGAGGCCGAGGAACAACATGACAGCAAAACCCCGGGCAGGAATGAGTGGGGGTAAGGCCTTGGTGGGATTGTGGTCGGTGCAGACGCGATGGGCCGAATGGCCTCCTTCTGCACTGGAGGGTTTCTATGATTCTATGAGAGTCTCAGCCGCTCAACACGAAGGCGAGCGGGTTATCAGCTCCTTCTCAGCCGACTCCCGGTGCCACTCCGACTGCCGACAGAGAAGCCTCCTCCCCAGCCGGGCTCTGCAGATTGGGTGCGCTCACAATCACTGACACCGAGGACAAAGTCGGAGAAGCAAGATGATTTGCGAGTTCACGACTCTGCCGAGCCGGGTGCCCCCTGCAGGAGGAGCACACGCGGTACCAACTTCACGCTCCTTTTATTCCCGAAATTCCACGCATTCCTCCTCCCCTCGTATCCTGATTGGTCCAGGATATTCCAGGTTCACATTCTTCCCGTTCCGCCTCCCTGACGTCCTGTTACATACATTGTGCATCCTCAGTTTACCCAAGCCCTTTCACCCTGCTCAGTTAATTTAATCAAACCGTGTTCCTCACGAGTGGCACCCACAGGGCGGCCCTTACTCTGACTGAACATTAGAAATTTCCTCCACGATTAGAAAAAACAGAAGTGGTTGCTTGATGAATATAAAGGACCCGAATATCATTGCAAAAGGGCCATCACACAAAAAATGTTTGTAATGATTTCGCAGATGTATGAATAAAGTACATTTTGAAATAAAACAAAAAAAGGCACTTTGCCCAGGAGAGCGCCAGTATTTGGAGGTGACGCTGCAAACAGCGCGCGGGGCGGACAGGAAGCTCGAGCTCCACGGCCAACCGCCATTTTGTTCACATTTTCAAACCCTTTTTTTAAATAAACAACAACAACGGCCACCGCCCGGAATTCTCCGCTCTCCATCACTAAAAATAACACACTTTCTCCAAATTCAGCTCCTTACCTTCAGTGCAGATTAAACCGATTCCCAGGAGGAGGCTGAGGTAAGACATCTCGGCAGGATCGCCCTTCCCGGCGGTTGCTCGGCCGCGGAGGTGAAAGCGGAGAGAGGGTTTGAACTTGTTCCAATATGACGGTTGCTGCCGTCTCCGAGTCTCCCCCTCTCCTCTCCCGGTTCATTCAGGGATGTGGAGCAGTGACCGAGAGCTCTCCTCCAACTCCCCCTACCCTCTCCCACCCTGAGTTTGATTGCGACAGACATTGCCATACAGAGCTCGGCGGCTACAATACAGCAAAGGCAAGAGGCGGGACTCTGCTCGGCACGAACTTGTCCTCCTTCCTTAAAAGGTACAAACAATGTGCTGAGCAGACAGGGGGCACTCAAATCCACCCTCTTGCTTGCTCGCTTCAAAAATCAAATTGAATCCAATTGACAGTCCCTCCACAAAAGTTTTAAGGTTTGTTAGTGTCACAAGTAGGCTTACTTTAATACTACAATGAAGTTACTGTGAAAATCCCTTAAAGTTTATTTAATAGAATCAACAAGTACGCTTACATTAGCACTGCAATGAAGTTATTGTGAAAATCCCTTAGTTAAAGTTTATTTAATAGTGTCACAAGTAGGCTTACATTAACACTGCAGTGAAGTTACTGTGAAAATTCCCTAGTTGTCACACTCCGGCGCCTGTTCACTGAGGGAGTTTTTTTTAAAGCCTGACAATGCAGGAGGCCATTTGGCCCATCGAGCCTGCACCAACAACAATCCCACCCAGATCCATTCCTCATATCCCTATGTATTTACACTGCTAAACCCCCTGACACTAAGGGTCAATTCAGCATAGCCAATCCACCTAACCAACACATCTTTGGAGCGTAGGAGGAAACCAGAGCACCTGGAGGAAACCCACGCAGATGTGGGAGAGAACATACAAATTCCACAGACACACACCCGAGACTGGAATTGAACCCGGGTGCCTGGTGCAGTGAGGCAGCAGTGCTAACCACTGTGACGCCTGCTTTATTTAGCATAGCCAATACACCTAACCTTCCCATCTTTCAGACTGTGGGAGGAAACCCACGCAGACGTGGGGAGGGCATGCAAACTCTGCACAGACAGTGACCCAACCGGGGCTTGAACCCGGATTCCTGGCAGTGTGAGGCAGATCCAAAGATGTGTGGGTTAGGTGGATTGGCCATGGTAAATTGACCTTTAGTGTCAGAGGTAAATACTGGGGGATATGGCCTGGGTAGGATTGTTGTTGGCGCAAGCCCAATGGACCGAATGGTCGCCTCTTGCAGGGATTCTGTGGGCGGCACAGTGGTACTGCTGCCTCACAATGCCAGAGACCCAGGTTGGTTCAGTGTGTGTGTGGAGTCTGCACGTTCTCCCCCTGTCTGCATGGGTTTCCTTCGGGTGCTGGGGTTTCCTCCCACAGTCTGAAAGATGTGCTGGCCATGCTAAATTCTCCCTCATGTGCAAGAACAGACACCGGAGTGTGGCGACTAGGGGATTTTCATGGTAACTTCATTGCAGCGTTAATGTCAGCCTACTTGTGACACTAAGAATCATAGAATAGAATCATTAAGTTTATTTATAAGATCCAAGCTGACAAGGTAAGACATCTGCACCCTGATCTTGGGCTTGGTCTGATGCTCGATCAATGTTGGCGAAAAGATGTTGCAGCAGACAGGTAGACCTTGTTCCTTTAAGGACAGGGCGACACCACATAAACCATGATGTGACGGAAATGAAATGCTGGTATTCCAGGCTATTTCCGGAGAGAAAGAATTATTCCGGTCGAGATGAGTCAGAGTTTTTGATGAAGAGAGAAGTGTGAGAGTTTATAAACCAGTGAAACTGGGAGAGGGCAGGAAGAACAAAATGTAACATCCACAATGGGATGGGGGAAGGAAAGATTAAATCCAAGAATATTGACAAAAAGAATGGTATGGGTATAGTTAGGAGAAGCAAAACTATTCAGATGTGACATTTGAACGGTCACATAGCAACCATCTGAATGCAAGTGTAAAATGAGACAAAAAGAGAGCAAGATAGAGGTTCTTGAACGAATGTTCTTGAACTCAAATGTTCAATTGAGACGACTCAAGTTGAAAGATGAGAAGCTACTGCCACTTAAAACCATGCTGGAAAATCCCAGAACTTACAAGCAGAAATACAAAATGCAACATAAGATTGCTGCACACAAAACCTTGATATGGTCTCAAACTGAAGCATGCAGCAGCAGTTTGAAACCCTGCCAAGCTTGGAAACAACTAGTTTTTCTCACAAATAACATTTCATCTCCAATGACTGTGCTAGAACAACCAGTGTTGTGTCCACGCTTAAGTTTCTGGAGAGGCCCACATGACAATGAAGACAACTGAGCAGGCTTACAATGTTCCCCAAAGCAGTTCACCATGAAGTTACAATGATATTCCACCCATGTGTTAAACAAGTAATCCACTGAAAGAAATTTATATTATTTTATTTGAAGTTTATTTTTATTATTGTCACATGTAGGCTTACATGAACACTGCAATGAAATTACTGTGAAAATCCCCCAGTCGCCACACTCCGGGGCCTATTCGGGTAAACAGCGAGAATTCTTTTAAAATCCCTGCAGTGCAGGAGGAGGCCATTCGGCCCATTGATCCTGCACCGACAGCAATCCCACCCAGGGTCAATTACCCTTATTCCCACCTAATAACCCTGACAAAGGTGCAATTTAACACGGCCAATCAACATATCCTGCACATCTTTGGAATGTAGGGGGAAAACGGAGCACCCGGAGGAAACCCACGCAGACACGGGGAGAACGTGCAAACTCCACACAGACACTACCAAGACTGGAGTTGAACTGGGTCCCTGACGCAGTAAGACAGCAGTGCGAACCACTGTGCCACCTACAGTGTATTTAAGACAGAGGGTTCTTGATTGGTAATGGGATAAAAGGTTACGGGGAGAATGGGGGTTGAGGAACTTATCAGCTATGATCGAACGGCAGAGCAGACTCCTATATCTTATGGTTGCTTGATGAATATAAAGGACCCGAATATCATTGCAAAAGGGCCATCACACAAAAAAATGTTTGTAATGATTTCGCAGATGCATGAATAAAGTACATTTTGAAATAAAACAAAAAAGGCACTCTGCCCAGGAGAGCGCCAGTATTTGGAGGTGACGCTGCAAACAGCGCGCGGGGCGGACAGGAAGCTCGAGCTCCACGGCCAACCGCCATTTTGTTCACATTTTCAAACCCTTTTTTTAAAATAAACAACAACAACGGCCACCGCCCGGAATTCTCCGCTCTCCATCACTAAAAATAACACACTTTCTCCAAATTCAGCTCCTTACCTTCAGTGCAGATTAAACCGATTCCCAGGAGGAGGCTGAGGTAAGACATCTCGGCAGGATCGCCCTTCCCGGCGGTTGCTCGGCCGCGGAGGTGAAAGCGGAGAGAGGGTTTGAACTTGTTCCAATATGACGGTTGCTGCCGTCTCCGAGTCTCCCCCTCTCCTCTCCCGGTTCATTCAGGGATGTGGAGCAGTGACCGAGAGCTCTCCTCCAACTCCCCCTACCCTCTCCCACCCTGAGTTTGATTGCGACAGACATTGCCATACAGAGCTCGGCGGCTACAATACAGCAAAGGCAAGAGGCGGGACTCTGCTCGGCACGAACTTGTCCTCCTTCCTTAAAAGGTACAAACAATGTGCTGAGCAGACAGGGGGCACTCAAATCCACCCTCTTGCTTGCTCGCTTCAAAAATCAAATTGAATCCAATTGACAGTCCCTCCACAAAAGTTTTAAGGTTTATTAGTGTCACAAGTAGGCTTACTTTAATACTACAATGAAGTTACTGTGAAAATCCCTTAAAGTTTATTTAATAGTATCAACAAGTACGCTTACATTAGCACTGCAATGAAGTTATTGTGAAAATCCCTTAGTTAAAGTTTATTTAATAGTGTCACAAGTCGGCTTACATTAACACTACAGTGAAGTTACTGTGAAAATTCCCTAGTTGCCACACTCCGGCGCCTGTTCACTGAGGGAGTTTTTTTAAAAGCCTGACAATGCAGGAGGCCATTTGGCCCATCGAGCCTGCACCAACAACAATCCCACCCAGATCCATTCCTCATATCCCTATGTATTTACACTGCTAAACCCCCTGACACTAAGGGTCAATTCAGCATAGCCAATCCACCTAACCAACACATCTTTGGAGCGCAGGAGGAAACCAGAGCACCTGGAGGAAACCCACGCAGATATGGGAGAGAACATACAAATTCCACAGACACACACCCGAGACTGGAATTGAACCCGGGTGCCTGGTGCAGTGAGGCAGCAGTGCTAACCACTGTGACGCCCGCTTTATTTAGCATAGCCAATACACCTAACCTTCCCATCTTTCAGACTGTGGGAGGAAACCCACGCAGACGTGGGGAGGGCATGCAAACTCTGCACAGACAGTGACCCAACCGGGGCTTGAACCCGGATCCCTGGCAGTGTGAGGCAGATCCAAAGATGTGTGGGTTAGGTGGATTGGCCATGGTAAATTGACCTTTAGTGTCAGAGGTAAATACTGGGGGACATGGCCTGGGTAGGATTGTTGTTGGCGCAAGCCCAATGGACCGAATGGCCGCCTCTTGCAGGGATTCTGTGGGCGGCACAGTGGTACTGCTGCCTCACAATGCCAGAGACCCAGGTTGGTTCAGTGTGTGTGTGTGGAGTCTGCACGTTCTCCCCCTGTCTGCATGGGTTTCCTTCGGGTGCTGGGGTTTCCTCCCACAGTCTGAAAGATGTGCTGGTCATGCTAAATTCTCCCTCAGTCTGCAAGAACAGACACCGGAGTGTGGCGACTAGGGGATTTTCATAGTAACTTCATTGCAGTGTTAATGTCAGCCTACTTGTGACACTAAGAATCATAGAATAGAATCATTAAGTTTATTTATAAGATCCAAGCTGACAAGGTAAGACATCTGACAAGGTAAGTCCAAAGATGTGCGGGTTAGGTTGATTGGCCATGCTAAAATTGCCCTTAGTGTCCTGGGATGTGTAGATTAGAGGGATTAGCGGGTAAAATATGTAGGAATATGGGGGTAGGGCCTGGGTGGGATTGTGGTCGGTGCAGACTCGATGGGCCGAATGGCCTCTTTCTGTACTGTAGGGTTTCTATGATTTCTATGATTTCTATGACATCTGCACCCTGCTCTTGGGCTTGGTCTGATGCTCGATCAATGTTGGAGCTGACAGGTAGAGCTTGTTCCTTTAAGGACAGGGTGACACCACATAAACCATGATGTGACGGGAATGAAATGCTGGTATTCCAGGTAATTTCCGGAGAGAAATAATTATTCTGGTCAAGATGAGTCAGAGTATTTGATAAAGAGAGAAGTGAGAGAGTTTATAAACCAGTGAAACTGGGAGAGGGCAGGAAGAACAAAATGTAACATCCACAATGGGATGGGGGAAGGAAAGATTAAATCCAAGAATATTGACAAAAAGAATGGTATGGGTATAGTTAGGAGAAGCAAAACTATTCAGATGTGACATTTGAACGGTCACATAGCAACCACCTGAATGCAAGTGTAAAATGAGACAAAAAGAGAGCAAGATAGAGGTTCTTGAACGAATGTTCTTGAACTCAAATGTTCAATTGAGACGACTCAAGTTGAAAGATGAGAAGCTACTGCCACTTAAAACCATGCTGGAAAATCCCAGAACTTACAAGCAGAAATATAAAATGCAACATAAGATTGCTGCACACAAAACCTTAGTATTGTCTCAAACTGAAGCATGCAGCAGCAGTTTGAAACCCTGCCAAGCTTGGAAACAACTAGTTTTTCTCACAAATAACATTTCATCTTCAATGACTGTGCTAGAATATCTAGTGTTGTGTCCACACTTAAGTTTCTGGAGAGGCCCACATGACAATGAAGACAACTGAGCAGGCTTACAATGTTCCCCAAAGCAGTTCACCATGAAGTTACAATGATATTCCACCCATGTGTTAAACAAGTAATCCACTGAAAGAAATTTATATTATTTTATTTGAAGTTTATTTTTATTATTGTCACATGTAGGCTTACATGAACACTGCAATGAAATTACTGTGAAAATCCCCCAGTCGCCACACTCCGGGGCCTATTCGGGTAAACAGCGAGAATTCTTTTAAAATCCCTGCAGTGCAGGAGGAGGCCATTCGGCCCATTGATCCTGCACCGACAGCAATCCCACCCAGGGTCAATTACCCTTATTCCCACCTAATACCCCTGACAAAGGTGCAATTTAACGCGGCCAATCAACATATCCTGCACATCTTTGGAATGTAGGGGGAAAACGGAGCACCCGGAGGAAACCCACGCAGACACGGGGAGAACGTGCAAACTCCACACAGACACACACACACCCAAGACTGGAGTTGAACTGGGTCCCTGGCGCAGTGATGCATCAGTGCTAACCACTGTGCCACTGTGCAACCCCCCTTCATTTAGCATAGCCAATGCACCTAACCAGCATGTCGTTCGAACTGTGGGAGGAACCCGGAGCACCCAGAGCATGGGCTTTTGCCTCACATCAATTCTGGATGCTGACTGGCAGCAAGTCCCTGTAAAATAGTATGTTGTAAATAAACAGTAATTGTTCCATACCTAACAGGTGAGCCAAAGTTATTACTTTGGTGACGAGGATTAAAAACATAGGGTGTCTGGTCTTCAGACTGTGAGTACAGCACCCATCGAGGTCAAAGCTAGGTTGCAAAATAGAAGTGTGCTGCCGGAAAAAATGCCTCTATTCGGTCAATTAGATCCATTTGATGCCTCCGTTAAGGATTGAATACAGTACATAAAATGTCTAGCTTATTATTTTATGACCAATGGGATAGAGTAGGAGGGAAAGAAGGCAGCAATACTTTGAGCGCATGTGAGACCCAGGTCTAATGAACAGCCTCACATCCCCAAAAGCACCTGATTCAAATTCATTCACGGAAATAGTGGATTTGGTGAAGGCACACTCTCATCCTAAGCTCTGAGTCATCCTGCAGCACTTAGTTTAATTCCATGGGGAGAGCACCAGGAGAGACCATTGCAGCCTACATTATGAAGCTAAGGCAAATTACAGAGCATTGCAACTTCAGGGCCACCCTGAGCAATATGCTGAGGGATCACTTAGTTTGTGGAGTCGATTGTTAGGCCATCCAGAGAAAGCAGAGACAGATGTCAATTTAAAAAGATGCTGGAGATAGCACTAGCGATGGAGATGCTAGGAAGGGCTCACTGGAGCTTCGGAGCATGCACAATAGTATGGTTAGGACAGGAAGCTGCAGTCAGCAGTGGTACCAAAAGTGACGATGCTAGTTTTAAACAGGAAGTAAATGTAGCAGCAAGCAGCGTTAGAAGCTTTAGGAGAGTGAACGCAACACCAAAGATTGAAGCAGAGAGTGTTACCAATGCAAGGGTAATCACTTCCCAGAAACTTGCAGGTTTAAGGAAGCAGAATGCTATTCAGGAAGGGGCACTGAGCCACCAATATAAAAGCAAGCCAAGCGTGCTAAGGGCAATAGAACAACATCACAAGTACATAGTGTAGAAGATTTCCCTCCAAATGATGAGTATTCATTCACTGAACAACATGAAAGTGGGTAAGGTAGTCCCCCCCACCCCCAGTCCCTCATCCTTGTGGTGCTTTTGGTTAATGGTAAACCTATAGAGATGGAAGTAGACACAGAAATGTACGCTACCATATTAGGGAAACACTCTTACAGGTATGTGCGAGAAGGAGTTCAATTTTTGGATTTAAGAAATACATCGGTAAAATTGGCAACCTGTATGGGAGAAGCCATCAAGATCATGGGTAGTACTATTGTAATAGTGAGATATCAGCAGCAATCTGCCCAACTCCCACTAATAGTTGTATCAATTTGAGAACCAAGTCTACTGGGCCTCGACTGGCTCAAAGAAATCAAGTTGGACAGAAATATTTCTGATAAAAGAAGGAGGCCTGCTAGAATTAATAAAGAAGTACAAAGATGTATTTTGTGATGAGCTAGGGAAAGTTAAGGGCCTGCAAGCAAAGATTGACGCAGACCCAGAGGCAGCCCCTTGGTTTTCCAGGGCCAGACCTATGCCTTGTTAGAAAAGGTAGAGACAGAATTGAAAAGATTAGAAGAACTGAGAATCATCTGACCAGTCCACACCTTTGGGGGTTGTAAGTTGATAATGAATCCAGCTGCCAAGCTAGACAAGTATCCCATTCCAAAGATGCAAGACTTGTACTCAAAGCTGGCCAGAGGCCAATCTTATGAAAATGTAGACATGAGCCTTGCTTATTAGCAGCTAGAGCTGGACGATGCTTCCTGAAATTATGTTACAATGATCTCACACGTGTTTGTTTCAGTATATCTACCTGCCTTTTGGAGTGTCATCAGCTTGTGCCATATTCCAGAGAATGATGGAAGGTTTGTTAGATAGGTCACATGACAAAATAAAGCAATGCAGAGAGTGACGAGTTAATGCTTTGTTCCAGGATCCCTGAGGTAGAACTCGGGCAGAGTGCTCCGTGGTATTAATTTTAGCACCTCTTTAGGGAAGATACACTGTAACTGCTCATACACTGTGCTGTTTCAGCAGATCCCTGAACAATTAATTTGTTCTCAAATTTCTGGAGGAATTGTCCAACAGTAGGTCATCAAAGGCAAGAGCTATCTCTCCAAACACAGCTTTCATAGTCTGGATATATCAAAAGCACAGCACGCATACGGGTGATTGGAAACCAGTTGTATGACCCTTGCGTACCATCCCCTCTCCAACAACCAACATTGAGACAGTGAGGGGAGCACATTAATAGGAAAGTTGTGCAACATAGATCTGTCATTCAGTATTTAAAATCCATGGGCTAAAGAGTGGGAGTTCACAATTCACAGGTATTCAAGGTCACAATTTAAGGTAGCTCCTCGATTGTGGTCATGAATGCCTTCCAGATGAAGGCATTTAAAACAATGCTCCTGGATTTAGTGGATGGTCCTTTCAGCGCCGAAAAAAAAGACAAAGGAAATTAAAATGTGTGCAAACAGCTGAAAAAAAGTTGATTCTTTCCTCTTATACACAAATGTAGAAACACAAATTTGTGATGATTGATGAATATTTGACTTCTCTATCGAAATTAGACTTTCAAATGAAGTTTATTTTCCCCTCGCCTTTTCAGTAATAAAATAGCTTATAACCAAGGTCTTTTAGTGAACCGTGCTATCACCCCCATCTAGTGATTTGTCTTTTTCATAGACTATATGGTAATACATGGTATCTAATACACTTTATCCCTATACATGCAGCATTTTCAGTATCTCTACTATATTATAATGCTAAGAAATTCTTAGAATTGCTTTTCAAGAGATTATTGCAATTTGGTGAAGAAAAATGTAGTTCTAAATTTTCAACTTTCATGTGTTAAACGCTTGAATATTTAATCGAATATAATTTGCTTACAAGGAGGAAGAGTTGGTTTTATCTTATTTCCCTTTTAGATAGAGCTTAGGTGAAATAATCACCTTTTTCTGTCTAACATCAAACTGCTCTCTGTACACACATTGACATGCATGTATTTTTGCTCAGTAGACAGACATAGAACATAGAACATGAGAACATAGAACATTACAGCGCAGTACAGGCCCTTCGACCCTCGATGTTGCACCGACCTGTGAAACCAATCTAAAGCCCATCTAACCTACATAATTCCAATATCATCCATATGTTTATCCAATGACCATTTAAATGCCCTTAATGTTGACGAGTCCACTACTGCTGCAGGCAGGGCATTCCACGCCCTTACTACCGGCAGGGTATTCCACGCCCTTACTACTCTCTGAATAAAGAACCTACCTCTGACATCTGTCCTATATCTATCACCCCTCAATTTAAAGCTATGTCCCCTCGTGCTAGCCATCACCATCCGAGGAAAAAGGCTCTCACTGTCCACCCTATCTAATCCTCTGATCATCTTATATGCCTCTATTAAGTCACCTCTTAACCTTCTTCTCTCTAACGAAAACAGCCTCAAGTCCCTCAGCCTTTCCTCATATGACCTTCCCACCATACCAGGCAACATCCTGGTAAATCTGCTCTGCACCCTTTCCAATGCTTCCACATCCTTCCTGTAATGCAGCGACCAGAACTGTACGCAATACTCCAAGTGCGGCCGCACCAGAGTTTTGTACAGCTGCAACATGACCTCATGGCTCCGAAACTCAATCCCCTTACCAATAAAAGCCAACACACTGTACGCCTTCTTAACAACTCTCTCAACCTGGATGCCAACTTTCAGGGATCCATGCACATGGACACCGAGATCTCTCTGCTCATCCACACTACCAAGTATCTTACCATTAGCCCAGTACTCTGTATTCCTGTTACTCCTTCCAAAGTGAATCACCTCACACTTTTCCACATTAAACTCCATTTGCCACCTCTCAGCCCGGCTCTGCAGCTTATCTATGTCCCTCTGTAACCTGCAACATCCTTCCGCACTGCTCACAACTCCACCGACTTTAGTGTCATCAGCAAATTTACTCACCCATCCTTCTACGCCTTCATCCAGGTCATTTATAAAAATGACAAACAGGATTGTTCCACTGGAGCAAGCTGAGAGAGAGTGATTGGAGGCAGCAGTGCTGGTGAGAGATTAATTGAATTGTTTATTTATTTAATTAGTCAGCTAGTGTGTGTTTTGTTTTTGGCCTTTACTTTTGCAGTAGAATTTTAAGTTTAAAGTGAAAACTGGAAGTGGGCTGCTAAGGAGTCTGGGAAGGGTTTTTATTTTAACTTTAAAAGTCAGTTACCTGGGAGGTTCCCCCTCATTGTTCCACTGGAGCAAGCTGAGAGGGAGTGATTGGAGGCAGCAGTGCTGGTGAGAGATTAATTGAATTGTTTATTTATTTAATTAGTCAGCTAGTGTGTGTTTTTCTTTGGCCTTTACTTTTGCAGTAGAATTTTAAGTTTAAAGTGAAAACTGGAAGTGGGCTGCTAAGGAGTCTGGGAAGGGTTTTTTAAGCGCGTGAAGTATAAAAGGTAGGCTGCAGTATACAGCGGGCAGCGTCGGGAGCGGGCAGTGTAGTGAGTGGGAAGCAGAGTGTGAGCTATAAGGCTTTGGCTCACAGGGCTTAGGCAGAAAGGGCAAGCAGAGGTGAGTTTAAATTCATTTCTGCACTTTCTACCTGGTACTGGCAAGGTATCTAGAGGGGATGGGTGTGCAGGCAGTGCTATGTTCCTCTTGCACTATGTTTGAGGTGAGGGACGACGACAGTGTCCCTGCTGATTACTCCTGTGGGAAGTGCACCCATCTGCAGCTCCTCCAAAGCCGTGTTAGGGAACTGGAGCTGGAGTTGGATGAACTTAGGATCATTAGGGACGCAGAGGTGGCCATAGACAGAAGCTTTAGGAATACAGTTACTCCGAGGAATGAAAACAGATGGGTGACGGTGAGAGGGGCTGGGAGGAAGCAGTCCGTGCAGGGATCCCCGGTGGTTGTTCCCCTTAGCAACAAGTATTCCGCTTTGGATACTGTTGAGGGGGATGACATACCAGTGGTGAGCCGCAGTGAGAGGATCTCCAGCACTGTGTCCGTCTCTGTGGCTCGGGAGGGTAAGGGGCAGAGCAGGAGGGCAATAGTTATTGGGGACGCGTTAGTTAGAGGGATAGATAGGAGGTTCTGTGGCAGCAAAAGAGACTTGAGGATGGTATGTTGCCTCCCGGATGCCAAGGTCCGTGACGTCTCAGACCATGTTTTCCGGATTCTGAAGGGGGAGGGGAAACAGTCACAAGTCGTGGTACACATTGGTACCAATGACATAGGTAAGCGAAGGGACGGGGATTTAAAGCAGGAATTTCTGGAGCTGGGCTGGAAGCTGAGAGCCAAGACAAAACATGTGGTCATCTCTGGTACGTTGCCGGTGCCACGTGATAGCGAGTTGAGGAACAGGGAGAGAGTGCAGTTAAACATGTGGTTGCAGGGATGGTGTAGGAGGGAGGGTTTCAGATACGTGGATAATTGGAACACATTCTGGGGAAGGTGGGACCTGTACAAACAGGACGGGGTGCACCTGAACCAGAGGGGCACCAATATCCTGGGAGGGAAATTTGTTACGGCTCTTCAGGGGGGTTTAAACTAATTTGTCAGGGGAGTGGGAAAAGGAGTTGTAGTCCAGAAGTCAGTGAGGGCGGTGAGGTATTGGGGAAGGTATCAAGGTCAAGGGTGGGTACCGGTAGACAGGAAGGTGGGTTGAAGTGTGTCTACTTCAATGCAAGGAGCATCCGGAACAAGGTAAATGAACTTGGGGCATGGATTGGTACTTGGGACTACGATGTTGTGGCCGTTACGGAGACGTGGGTAGAACAAGGACAGGAATGGTTGTTGGACGTTCCGGGGTATAGACGTTTCACTAAGTGTAGGGAAGCTGGTAAAAGAGGTGGGAGTGGCATTGTTAATCAAGGATAGTTTAACGGCTGCGACAGGGATCTGCACACTGAGGTAATATGGGCTGAGGTTAGAAATAGGAAAAGGGCGGTCACGTTGTTAGGAGTTTACTATAGGCCCCCAAATAGTCATAGAGATGTGGAGGAAGAAATTGCTAAGCAGATTATGGATATGTGTGGGGGTCACAGGGTAGTTGTCATGGGGGACTTTAACTTTCCAAATATTGATTGGAATCTTTGTAGGTCAAATAGTTCGGATGGGGCAGTTTTTGTGCAGTGTGTGCAGGAGGGTTTCCTGACACAATATGTGGATAGGCCGACAAGAGGTGAGGCCACATTGGATTTGGTACTGGGAAATGAACCGGGCCAAGTGTTAGATTTGGTTGTGGGAGGGCACTTTGGAGATAGTGACCACAATTCGGTGTCTTTTGTTATTGCAATGGAGAGGGATAGGGCCGTACGGTAGGGCAAGGTTTACAATTGGGGGAGAGGTAATTATGATGCGATTAGGAAAGAATTAGGGGGCATAAGTTGGGAACAGAAACTGTCAGAGAAAGGAACTAATGAAAAGTGGAACTTTTTCAAGGAACAAATACTGGATGTCCTTGATAGGTATGTCCCTGTCAGGCAGGGAGGAAATGGCCGAGTGAGGGAACCATGGTTCACGAAAGAGGTGGAATGTCTTGTGAAAAGGAAGAGGGAAGCTTATGTAGGGATGAGGAAACAAGGTTCAGATGGCTCGATTGAGGGTTACAAGTTAGCAAGGAATGAGCTGAAAAAGGGGCTTAGGAGAGCTAGGAGGGGACACGAGAAGTCCTTGGCGGGTCGGATCAAGGAAAACCCCAAGGCTTTTTACTCTTATGTGAGGAATAAAAGAATGACCAGGGTGAGGTTAGGGCCGGTCAAGGACAGTAGTGGGAACTTGTGTATGGAGTCAGTAGGGATAGGCGAGGGGATGAATGAATACTTTTCTTCAGTGTTCACCAAGGAGAGGGGCCATGTTTTTGAGGAAGAGAAGGTGTTACAGGCTAATAGGTTAGAGGAAATAGATGTTCGGAGGGAGGATGTCCTGGCAGTTTTGAATAAACTGAAGGTCAATAAGTCCCCTGGGCCTGATGAAATGTATCCTAGGATTCTTTGGGAGGCAAGGGATGAGATTGCAGAGCCTTTGGCTTTGATCTTTGGGTCCTCGCTGTCCACTGGGATGGTGCCAGAAGACTGGAGAATGGCGAATGTTGTTCCTCTGTTTAAGAAAGGGAATAGAAATGACCCTGGTAATTATAGACCGGTTAGTCTTACTTCGGTGGTTGGTAAATTGATGGAAAAGGTCCTTAGAGATGGGATTTACGACCATTTAGAAAGATGCGGATTAATCCGGGATAGTCAGCACGGATTCGTGAAGGGCAAGTCGTGCCTCACAAATCTGATTGAATTTTTTGAGGAGGTTACTAAGTGTGTTGATGAAGGTAGGGCAGTTGATGTCATATACATGGATTTTAGTAAGGCATTTGATAAGGTCCCCCATGGTCAGCTTATGATGAAAGTGAGGGGGTGTGGGATAGAGGGAAAGTTGGCCGATTGGATAGGTAACTGGCTGTCTAATCGAAGATAGAGGGTGGTGGTGGATGGAAAATTTTCGGATTGGAGGCTGGTTGCTAGCGGAGTGCCACAGGGATCGGTGCTTGGTCCTCTGCTCTTTGTGATTTTTATTAATGACTTAGAGGAGGGGGCTGAAGGGTGGATCAGTAAATTTGCTGATGACACCAAGATTGGTGGAGTAGTGGATGAGGTGGAGGGCTGTTGTAGGCTGCAAAGAGACATAGATAGGATGCAAAGCTGGGCTGAAAAATGGCAAATGGAGTTTAACCCTGATAAATGTGAGGTGATTCATTTTGGTAGGACTAATTTAAATGTGGATTACAAGATCAAAGGAGGGGTTCTGAAGACTGTGGAGGAACAGAGAGATCTTGGGGTTCATATCCACAGATCTCTAAAGGTTGCCACTCAAGTGGATAGAGCTGTGAAGAAGGCCCATAGTGTGTTAGCTTTTATTAACAGGGGGTTGGAGTTTAAGAGCCGTGGGGTTATGCTGCAACTGTACAGGACCTTGGTGAGACCACATTTGGAATATTGTGTGCAGTTCTGGTCACCTCACTATAAGAAGGATGTGGAAGCGCTGGAAAGAGTGCAGAGGAGATTTACCAGGATGCTGCCTAGTTTGGAGGGTAGGTCTTATGAGGAAAGGTTGAGGGAGCTCGGGCTGTTCTCTCTGGAGCGGAGGAGGCTGAGGGGAGACTTAATAGAGGTTTATAAAATGATGAAGGGGATAGATAGAGTGAACGTTCAAAGACTATTTCATCGGGTGGATGGAGCTATTACAAGGGGGCATAACTATAGGGTTCGTGGTGGGAGATACAGGAAGGATATCAGAGGTAGGTTCTTTATGCAGAGAGTGGTTGGGATGTGGAATGGACTGCCTGCAGTGATAGTGGAGTCAGACACTTTAGGAACATTTAATCGGTTATTGGATAGGCACATGGAGCACACCAGGATGATAGGGAGTGGGATAGCTTGATCTTGGTTTCAGATAAAGCTCGGCACAACATCGTGGGCCGAAGGGCCTGTTCTGTGCTGTACTGTTCTATGTTCTATGTTCTAGCAGTGGCCCCAAAACAGATCCTTGCGGTACACCACTAGTAACTGAACTCCAGGATGAACATTTCCCATCAACGAGCACCCTCTGTCTTCTTACAGCTAGCCAATTTCTGATCCAAACCGCTAAATCACCCTCAATCCCATGCCTCCACATCTTCTGCAATTGCTTACCATGGGGAACCTTATCAAACGCTTTACTGAAATCCATATACACCACATCAACTGCTTTACCCTTATCCACCTCTTTGGTCACCTTCTCAAAGAACTCAATAAGGTTTGTGAGGCACAACCTACCCTTCACAAAACCGTGTTGACTATCCCTAATCAAATTATTCCTTTTTAGATGATTATAAATCCTATCCCTTATAATCCTTTCCAAAACTTTGCCCACAACAGAAGTAAGGCTCACTGATCTATAATTACCAGGGTTGTCCCTACTCCCCTTCTTGAACAAGGGGACAACATTTGCTATCCTCCAGTCTTCTGACACTATTCCTGTAGACAACGATCACATCAAGATGAAAGCCAAAGACTCTGCAACCTCCTCCCGAGCCTCCCAGAGAATCCTAGGATAAATCCCATCCGGCCCAGGGGATTTATCTATTTTCACACTTTCCAGGATTGCTAACACCTCCTCCTTATGAACCTCAATCCCGTCCAGTCTAATAGCCTGTATCTCAGGATTCTCCTCGACAATATTGTCTTTTTCCTGTGTGAATACTGACTAAAAATATTTCATTTAGCGTCTCTCCTATCTCTTCGGAATCCACGCACAACTTCCCACTACTGTCCTTGACTGGCCCTAATCTTACCCTGGTCATTCTTTTATTCCTGCCATACCTATAGAAAGCTTTAGGGTTTTCCTTGATCCTACCTGCCAAAGACTTCTCATGTCCCCTCCTGGCTCTTCTTAACTCTTTCTTTATGTCCTTCCTGGCTAACTTGTAACTCTCAAGCACCCTAACTGAGCCTTCACGTCTCATCTTTACATAAATCTCCTTCTTCCTCTTCACAAGAGATTCAACTTCTTTAGTAAACCACTTTCTCCCTGCCTGACAGCACTTCCCCATGCTCACAGTAATTACTTTCAAACTGCAAAATATCTGTCCTGGCTATAACAGAACTTGTCACTTGTATTTGATCACAATACTTACAGTACATTAAAGTTCATCATGCTCGTTTCACACTATGCACAGCTCTAGGTGTCTTTTTTTCCCATTTATCTGTTAATGGGAACATAAAATAAATTACATTGATGAACCAAAATGAACCAAATTAAAGTTTTCATTCAATAGAGAGTTAAAATGTCAGTCTGCAATTAACCGCCGCCCCCGACAACACATTTTCTCCATCAAAATGTTACCATTTTGTGTACCAAAGTTGAACAGCTCACATGCAACTCCTTCATCCATATTATTGACTCATTCTCAAACACTGTATGAGAGTGTGGTGAACCATCGTTGGTTCCCACTGGATAGTGCTGAGCCAGGGGTTGGCCAGTACTACAAGGATGTACATATGTTACTGTTGGGTTGTGCTATTGTTGCTGTTGGGGTTAGGGTGGGGTTGTTACACCTTTGTACTGTAGTGTTGTGGCACATCCCAGTCGGGCTCCGCCTCCTGGGAGAGGTATAAGAGTCCCTGCTCTGGCCGGGACCCCTTCAGTCTGGGATAGTGTATATAAGTTCTGGTAGCTTCGTTACAGTAAATAAAAGCCTTTCATTTACTGAGCTTCAAGCCTCGTGTTTGAATAGCGCATCAGAGAGGATGTGAGTTTGAGGGTAATTGAGGACTCCGAGACTGTGAGTGAGCCATAGGTGCATGCACACACGTGCGCAGGCTTGGATTGTTAGCTCACCAGTCTCGGGTGAAAGTGCCCACCGAGGTGGGATCTTCTCTGCTGGGGGCCAGAGTTATGAGCTGGAGTCGAGCTGGGATAAGTGTGGAGGCAGCTCCATTGGGAGTGTTTGTCGGGTTCCAAGACAGGCTATTTAAAAGGATGGCCTGGTGCCAGGGGAACTTTGTCAGAGTGGACATAAAAATAAGAGGTCCTGTAGCCTTCAGCCCTCACACTCTCTCATCCTCCAAGCACTCCCATGCTCCATTAATGCCACCTCATGGTCCACAACATCCCGTCATGCTCCCATGCCCGGTTTTGCCCTTTCACTCATGATCTACCCTCATTCCCACTAGGCCAGGTTCTGCCAACCCATCTAATCCCTTTGTCTCCTCATGCCCCCTATGTCAATATCTAGCACCTCTATGCCCGTTGGTCCCAGGAAGCATACAGTGTGTCAGTGAACATCACAGTGTAAAATGACGTGTAAAAGAAAACTTGGAAAAAAATCAACTCCATTGTTAAATTTCTCCTTTTGAGAACACAAAGGTCCTTATCTATTTGTCTCATGCTGATTGCAAGCTCATCAGAAAACATGTTTTGAGGGATGTGGCCATCATCCAGTTGGCTCACAAGACACAGCTGATGGAAGCACCACTAACTTAGGGCAAACATGCCAGGGATTCCTGCTCCTGATGTCGTTCCATATTCAGCACTTTTGTCCTGTCAGAAAATACGGACATACCTAAGATACCTTGGTAGATTAGGTCAAAGACTGGGCATTTTTTAACAAGTGACACTCATCCTGACACCAGAACCCTTGTTACCTATAAGGAAATACTCCCCACTTGGCCAGATGGGTACAGCAATAGTTAAAATAGTGGCAGCTGAAACATTCACTCCCTCCACCATGTCCAACATTCATCTCACGCAGCGGAGGTGGAAGCTGTTCTGTCACTTTCCTTGGCTGGCATAAGTCACTACGGCGAGCTCAAGCCTACACATGGAGCTTTGCATTTTCTCAACGTTGACATGGTGCTGATTTTGGCATCAAGAGAAAGGCCATATCTGGACAATTTTCAACATAGCCAGGTAAATGCCACTGGAACAGCTTTACTCAGGGTGCAGCTAATTGTAGAGCACAAATTTTCACTACCACTACTAGAATCTTGTCAGGGCCCTTGCCTTCGACAGTATCCAGTGCTTTCACATGGAAAGAATCAGATAGGCTGCAGATTACCATTTGTGAAGCTGGGCACCTCAGGAGTAGGCCAAGGTAGCTTATCTGCTCAGCACTCTGACTGAAGATGATAACCTCTGTCCATTTTCATTCATCTAGCCAATTCCCTGATGCCCCATGCATGTTAGCCAAGCTGTGTAGTTGTTATCCACCGTTACGTTGAAGTCCCCTAGAAGTCCTTCGGTGCTGGGAATCCTGATAATCACAGTAAGAAGTCTCACAACACCAGGTTAAAGTCCAACAGGTTTATTTGGTAGCAAATACCATAAGCTTTCGGAGCGTGCTGCTCCTTCGTCAGATGGAGTGGTCTCTGTTCTCCAACAGTGCACAGACACAGAAATCAAGTTACAGAATACTAGTTAGAATGCAAATCTCTACAACCAGCCAGGTCTTAAAAGGTACAGATAATGTGGTTGGAGGGAACATTAAACACAGGTTAAAGAGATGTGTATTGTCTCCAGACAGAACAGCTGGTGAGATTATGCAAGACCAGGGGCAAGCTGTGGGGGTTACTGATAATGTGACATAAATCCAACATCCCGGTTTAGGCCGTCCTCATGTGTGCGGAACTTGGCTATCAGTTTCTGCTCAGCGACTCTGCGCTGTCGTGTGTCGTGAAGGCCGCCTTGGAGAACGCTTACCTGAAGATCCAAGGCTGAATGCCCGTGACTGCTGAAGTGCTCCCCCACAGGAAGAGAACAGTCTTGCCTGGTGATTCTGATAATGGCAGCATCAAGTGTCTTACAGAATCGAGCTTTGACTTCTGGGTTGGATGTGGGCGTCAGGGCATCAGTACACATGATTACCATTGTCAAATCCTCCAACATCTTGATCACATTAATCACCATTGATCACAAGTGGGTCAGCCATAAAAATATAGACATTCCTTGGTAGGTTAGGTCAGAGACTGGGCATTCATCAGCAAGTAATACACTTCCTGACTCACCAATACCTCTCTGTCATCTACAAGGTGTGAAAAACCCCCCACTTGCCCAGATAGGTGCAGCGATAGTTCAAACATACAAGACAATCCAAAGCTCTCCACTTGATTGGCAGCTTAAACATCCACTCCCTCCACCAACAGTGTACAGCGACCCCAAAACGTACCATACACAAAATGCAATGCATTAACTCTCCAAATCTTCCAAACCCCCGACCACCGAGAAGAACTAGTGCAGCAGGCACATGGGAACAGTGCCACAATCTAATCCATCTCCAAGTCACAAATCATTTTAACTTGGTCATATTTTTGTGTGGGGACCTGTCAGTCAGAAGACGGCTTTGTCAGTCACTGTTGAAATACAAAGAAAGTTGCCAGGGTAAAATAAAATAGTGCGATTTTCTGACACCTCCCCTCTTCCCCTGGGGCATATTTTCTGGCTCTCCATTGGCCACTCTCAGGATCTTCCGGTCCCGCCGATATCTATTTGTGTGTCTCACCCAACTCTGCCTCCTAATTCTTAACTTGTCCCTGTAGAATTGCCTGGCTGTCAAAAGGTGTTTTTTCACTCATTTAACACAATTCTCAGGACAGGTTCCAGAATGAAGAATTTTGACCAAAATTTCCCACTTTTGTGCTCCAGAAACAAACCGGGACAACAGCATCACAAGATTCCACACCCAAAACTTGTTATGTTTTTACTCTGGAAAAAAAACATAGTTTTGCCTGGAAGCACAGAATATCCCAATATGCACACCCAATGGTCCCAAATAGTGAACAAAAGGGGAAAAAAATCCCATTAGTGAGAATTTCTTCAAACAGCAGTTTGTATCCATTAAACAAGTGTTGAAACAACCCATAACACCGTGATCAATACTTACACATGATGCAAAGTACAACCAAGAGAACAAGTATCCCCAACATGGTAACAGTTACACTTGTTTGTGCATTGGCTGCAGGCTCTGATGACTCACAATCTTTATCTGCAATCAATATAATCACATAAATTCATAAACTTAAGTTTTAGACAGCGTATTGGTTGAAAGACTCAGTATAGTCTTTCTTTTATTTGTTCATGGGATGTAGGCATTGCTGGCTGAGCCCATCCCATCCCTGAGGGCAGTTAAGAGTGGACCACATCACTGTGGGTCTGGAATCACCTATAGGCCAGATCAGGTAAGGACAACAGATTTCCTTCCCTAAAGAACATTCATGAACCAGATAGGGTTTTAATGACAATCAATACAGGTTTATGGTCATCATGAGACTTTTAATTCCAGATTTTTAAAAGTGAATTCAAATTTCACCATCTGCCGTGGTGGTGTTCGAATCTGGGTCCCCAGAACCTCACCCTAGGTCTCTGGATTACTAGTCCAGTGACAATACCACTACATCACTGCCTCCTCTAAGACAACTACTTAATATTTATTTCTCTTTGGAGAAAATTTTATAGTCCTGTCATGGTGGGAAGGGGCAGTTCAAAGTCCACTGATTTTTGCAGGGACTGGAAAATCCTGCTGCTGGGAGGGGCTGTAAAATTCACCCTTTTGATTCTTACAACACATTATAGATTGGAAAAATAACAAGAACTCTCGTTAAAGGCATCTTGTTTATGTCAGAACCACTAAAGATCCTTAAATTCCCATCTTTTGCTGCTTGTGCCATCTCCAAGAAATTTGAGGCCTAAATCTTCCTGTCCCACCTGCCACAGGAATTGTCACAGGCAGGAAGGATAATTTGACAGACTGGCGAAAGGTCCATTGACCTCAAAATTTCCAGTCCCTGGGCGGGTGGGACCAAAAAAGGCCGCCCAAAGAGTCTGTGGTCTAAAATGAAATCTTAGCAGCAGAATGTATGTAATCCTCATAAAACCATCCCGACTTAAACCTAAACTGCCATTCCTTCATTGTCGATGGGTCAAAATCTTGGAATTACCTTCCTAACAGCACTGTTGATATTCATGCAACATGTGGACTGCAGCAGTTCAAGAAGGCCCCACACCACCACCTTTGTAAGGGATATTAAGGATGGGCCGTAAACGTTGGCCTAGCCAACGACGCCCACATCCCATTAATGGATATTAATTAAAAATGAAGCAACACCATGAGAGATCTATTTTAATGAATACATTTTGACTTTTGGTGACAGCGACGTAAGGCAGAATTTTCCAGGGAGAATTTTCCGGCCATTCACGCTGGCGGCATTTTCTGGTCCCACTGCAGCGAACAGAAATTTGGTCGAGCACTAAATTCTCATCCTCGCTTGCAGCGGCAGTGGGCATGAATGGCTGAAAACCTCTGGCCATAATTTCTGAACTACAGCTGCCAATATAACCAAATTAATAGCTTACAAAGTACAATTGCAGCAAAACACCCCTATCCCTCTACTCAAGTCCTCTCGCTATGAAGAGCAACATACCATTTCCCTTCTTTACTGCCTGCTGTACCTGCACGCTTACTTTCAGCGACTGATGCACGAGGACTCCAAGGTCTCGCTGAGTGTCCGCCTCTCTCAATTTACACCCATTCAAATAATGATCTGCCTTCCTATTATCGCTACCAAAGTGGATACCCTCACACTTATCCACATTATACTGTATCTGCCATGGAGACTTCTGGTAAGTGGCACGCTTTCAAAAGTGTGTTAACCAGGATTCAGGGTAAACACATTCCTCTGAGAGTGAAGGGCAAGGCTGGCAGAAGTCGGGAACCCTGGATGACTCGGGGTATTGAGGCCCTGGTCAAGAAGAAGAAAGAGGCACATGACATGCATTGGCAGCTGGGATCAAGTGAATCCCTTGAAGAGTATAGGGGGTGTAGGAATAGAGTTAAGAGAAAAATCAGGAGGGCAAAAAGGGGACACGAGATTGTTTTGACAGATAAGGTAAAGGAGAATCCAAAGAGCTTCTACAAATACATAAAGGGCAAAAGAGTGACAAGGGAGAGAGTAGGGCCTCTTAAGGATCAACAAGGTCATCTATGTGCGGATCCACAAGATATGGGTGAGATCATAAATGAATATTTCTCATCAGTATTTACTGCATTGCCCTCATCTACCTTCTTGGTTTCCCCTTCAAAAAACTCAATTAAGTTTGTGAGATATGATTTTCCACTCACAAAGCCATGCTGACTGTCCCTAATCAGACCTTGCGTCTCTAAATGCCTGTAGATCCTGTCTCTCAAAATACCTTCCAACAACTTACCCACCACAGATGTGAGGCTCACTGGCCTGTGGTTCCCAGGATTTTCCCTGCAGCCCTTTTTAAACAAAGCCACAACATTTGCCACTCTCCAATCATCAGATACCTCACCCGTGACTATCGATGATTCAAATATCTCGGCTAGGGGACCCGTAATTTCCTCCCTCGCCTCCCACAATATCCTGGGATATAGTTCATCAGGTCCTGGGGATTTATCTACCTTGAGAGAACTTGGAGAAATAAATAGTGATGTCTTGAGGAGTGTACATATTACAGAGGAGATGCTGGAAGTCGTAAAGCGCATCAAGGTAGATAAATCCCCAGGACCTGATGAACTATATCCCAGGATATTGTGGGAGGCGAGGGAGGAAATTACGGGTCCCCTAGCCGAGATATTTGAATCATCGATAGTCACGGGTGAGGTATCTGATGATTGGAGAGTGGCAAATGTTGTGGCTTTGTTTAAAAAGGGCTGCAGGGAAAATCCTGGGAACCACAGGCCAGTGAGCCTCACATCTGTGGTGGGTAAGTTGTTGGAAGGTATTTTGAGAGACAGGATCTACAGGCATTTAGAGACGCAAGGTCTGATTAGGGACAGTCAGCATGGCTTTGTGAGTGGAAAATCATATCTCACAAACTTAATTGAGTTTTTTGAAGGGGAAACCAAGAAGGTAGATGAGGGCAATGCAGTTGATGTTGTCTACATGGACTTTAGCAAGGCCTTTGACAAGGTACCGCATGGTAGGTTGTTGCATAAGGTTAAATCTCACGAGGTCCAGGGTGAGGTATCTAAATGGATACAAAATTGGCTTCTTGACGGAAGCCAGAGGGTGGTTGTAGAGGGTTGTTTTTCAAACTGGAGGCCTGTGACCAGCGGTGTGCCTCAGGGATCAGTGCTGGGCCCACTGTTATTTGTCATTTATATTAATGATTTGGATGAGAATATAGGGGGCATGGTTAGTAAGTTTGCAGATGACACCAAGATTGGTGGCATAGTGGACAGTGAAGAAGGTTATCTCCGATTGCAACGGGATCTTGATCAGTTGGGCCAGTGGGCTGACGAATGGCAGATGGAGTTTAATTTAGACAAATGCGAGGTGATGCATTTTGGTAGATTGAACCAGGGCAGGACTTACTCTGTTAATGGTAGGGCGTTGGGGAGAGTTACAGAACAAAGAGATCTAGGGGTACGTGTTCATAGCTCCTTGAAAGTGGAGTCACAGATGGACAGAGTGGTGAAGAAGGCATTCGGCATGCTTGGTTTCATCGGTCAGAACATTGAAGACAGGAGTTGGGACGTCTTATTGAAGTTGTACAAGACATTGGTAAGGCCACACTTGGAATACTGTGTACAGTTCTGGTCACCCTATTATAGAAAGGATATTATTAAACTAGACGATCAGAGGCCGATTGCCCGTGACCGCTGAAGTGCTCCCCAACAGGAAGAGAACACACTTGCCTGGTGATTGTCGAGCGGTGTTCATTCATCCGTTGTCGCAGCGTCTGCATGGTTTCCCCAATGTACCATGCCTCGGGACATCCTTTCCTGCAGCGTATCAGGTAGACAACGTTGACCGAGTTGCAAGAGTATGTACTGTGTACCTGGTGGATGGTGTTCTCACGTGAGATGATGGCATCCGTGTCGATGATCCGGCATGTCTTGCAGAGGTTGATGTGGCAGGTCCATGCGGCGCCGTGGTCACTGTTCTCCTGAAGGCCAGGGCAGTCCGCCGCAGACAATGGTCTGCCTGAGGTTGTGCGATTGTTTGAAGGCAAGAACTGGGGGTGTGGGGATGGCCTTGGCGAGATGTTCGTCTTCATCGATGAGATGTTGAAGACTCTGGAGAAAATGTCGTAGCTTCTCCGCTCCGGGGAAGTACTGGACGACGAAGGGTACTCTGCCTGCTGTGTCCCGTGTTTGTCTTCTGAGGAGGTCAGTGCTGTTTTTCACTGTGGCGTGTCGGAACTGTCAATCAATGAGTGGAGCGCCACATCCTGTTCTTATGAGAGTGTCTTTCAGCGTCTGTAGGCGTCTGTTGCGATCCTCCTCATCTGAGCAGATCCTGTGTATATGGAGTGCTTGTCCGTGGGGGATGGGTTCTTTAACATGTTTAGGGTGGAAGCTGGAGAAATGGAGCATCGTGAAGTTATCAGTGGGCTTGCGGTACAGTGAAGTGCTGAGATGACCGTCCTTGATCTACAACAACGGATGAATGAATGCCGCTCGGCAATCACCAGGCAGGAGTGCTGTCTTCCCATCGGGGAACACTTCAGCAGTCACGGGCATTCAGCCTCTGATCTTCAGGTAAGCATTCTCCAAGGCGGCCTTCACGACACACGACAACGCAGAATCGCTGAGCAGAGACTGATAGCCAAGTTCCGCACACATGAAGACGGCCTCAACCGGGATCTTGGGTTCATGTCACACGATCTGTAACCTCCACAACTTGCCTGGGCTTGCAAAATCTCACTAACTGTCCTGGCTGGAGACAATACTCATCTCTTTAACCTGTGCGTAACCCTCTCTCCACTCACATTGTCTGTACCTTTAAGACTTGATTACCTGTAAAGACTCGCATTCCAACCATTATCTTGTAAATTGAGTTTGTGTCTGTATATGCCCTGTTTGTGAACACAGCTCCTCACTCTCCTGATGAAGGAGCAGCGCTCCGAAAGCTTGTGTGAGCTGATTGGGTACACTGAGGGAGAATGTAGCATGGCTAATTCACTCAACCAGCACATCATTCAGATTGTGGGAGGATGAATACAGAATACATAGTAATAGAGATGTGGAGGAAGAAATTGCTAAGCAGATTATGGATATGTGTGGGGGTCACAGGGTAGTTGTCATGGGGGACTTTAACTTTCCAAATATTGATTGGAATCTTTGTAGGTCAAATAGTTCGGATGGGGCAGTTTTTGTGCAGTGTGTGCAGGAGGGTTTCCTGACACAATATGTGGATAGGCCGACAAGAGGTGAGGCCACATTGGATTTGGTACTGGGAAATGAACCGGGCCAAGTGTTAGATTTGGTTGTGGGAGAGCACTTTGGAGATAGTGACCACAATTCGGTGTCTTTTGTTATTGCAATGGAGAGGGATAGGGCCGTACGGCAGGGCAAGGTTTACAATTGGGGGAGAGGTAATTATGATGCGATTAGGAAAGAATTAGGGGGCATAAGTTGGGAACAGAAACTGTCAGGGAAAGGAACTGATGAAAAGTGGAACTTTTTCAAGGAACAAATACTGGGTGTCCTTGATAGGTATGTCCCTGTCAGGCAGGGAGGAAATGGCCGAGTGAGGGAACCATGGTTCACGAAAGAGGTGGAATGTCTTGTGAAAAGGAAGAGGGAAGCTCTTCGATATGTAGGGATGAGGAAACAAGGTTCAGATGGCTCGATTGAGGGTTACACGTTAGCAAGGAATGAGCTGAAAAAGGGGCTTAGGAGAGCTAGGAGGGGACATGAGAAGTCCTTGGCGGGTCAGATCAAGGAAAACCCCAAGGCTTTTTATTCTTATGTGAGGAATAAAAGAATGACCAGGGTGAGGTTAGGGCCGGTCAAGGACAGTAGTGGGAACTTGTGTATGGAGTCAGTAGGGATAGGCGAGGGGATGAATGAATACTTTTCTTCAGTGTTCACCAAGGAGAGGGGCCATGTTTTTGAGGAAGAGAAGGTGTTACAGGCTAATAGGCTGGAGGAAATAGATGTTCGGAGGGAGGATGTCCTGGCAGTTTTGAATAAACTGAAGGTCGATAAGTGCCCTGGGCCTGATGAAATGTATCATAGGATTCTTTGGGAGGCAAGGGATGAGATTGCAGAGCCTTTGGCTTTGATCTTTGGGTCCTCGCTGTCCACGGGGATGGTGCCAGAGGACTGGAGAATGGCGAATGTTGTTCCTCTGTTTAAGAAAGGGAATAGAAATGACCCTGGTAATTATAGACCGGTTAGTCTTACTTCGGTGGTTGGTAAATTGATGGAAAAGGTCCTTAGAGATGGGATTTACGACCATTTAGAAAGATGAGGATTAATCCGGGATAGTCAGCACGGATTCGTGAAGGGCAAGTCGTGCCTCACAAATCTGATTGAATCTTTTGAGGAGGTTACTAAGTGTGTTGATGAAGGTAGGGCAGTTGATGTCATATACATGGATTTTAGTAAGGCATTTGATAAGGTCCCCCATGGTCGGCTTATGATGAAAGTGAGGGGTGTGGGATAGAGGGAAAGTTGGCCGATTGGTTAGGTAACTGGCTGTCTGATCGAAGACAGAGGGTGGTGGGGGATGGAAAATTTTCGGATTGGAGGCAGGTTGCTAGCGGAGTGCCACAGGGATCGGTGCTTGGTCCTCTGCTCTTTGTGATTTTTATTAATGACTTATAGGAGGGGGTTGAAGGGTGGATCAGTAAATTTGCTGATGACACCAAGATTGGTGGAGTAGTGGATGAGGTGGAGGGCTGTTGTAGGCTGCAAAGAGACATAGATAGGATGCAAAGCTGGGCTGAAAAATGGCAAATGGAGTTTAACCCTGATAAATGTGAGGTGATTCATTTTGGTAGGACTAATTTAAATGTGGATTACAGGGTCAAAGGTAGGGTTCTGAAGACTGTGGAGGAACAGAGAGATCTTGGGGTCCATGTCCACAGATCTCTAAAGGTTGCCACTCAAGTGGATAGAGCTGTGAAGAAGGCCTATAGTGTGTTAGTTTTTATTAACAGGGGGTTGGAGTTTAAGAGCCGTGGGGTTATGCTGCAACTGTACAGGACCTTGGTGAGACCACATTTGGAATATTGTGTGCAGTTCTGGTCACCTCACTATAAGAAGGATGTGGAAGTGCTGGAAAGAGTGCAGAGGAGATTTACCAGGATGCTGCCTGGTTTGGAGGGTTGGTCTTATGAGGAAAGGTTGAGGGAGCTCGGGCTGTTCTCTCTGGAGCGGAGGAGGCTGAGGGGAGACTTAATAGAGGTTTATAAAATGATGAAGGGAATAGATAGAGTGAATGTTCAAAGACTATTTCCTCGGGTGGATGGAGCTATTACAAGGGGGCATAACTATAGGGTTCGTGGTGGGAGATATAGGAAGGATATCAGAGGTAGGTTCTTTACGCAGAGAGTGGTTGGGGTGTGGAATGGACTGCCTGCAGTGATAGTGGAGTCAGACACTTTAGGAACATTTAAGTGGTTATTGGATAGGCACATGGAGCACACCAGGATGATAGGGAGTGGGATAGCTTGATCTTGGTTTCAGATAAAGCTCGGCACAACATCGTGGGTCGAAGGGCCTGTTCTGTGCTGTACTGTTCTATGTTCTAAGAACATATGTTTATTTTGTATATGCAGAAACCACAGAAAGGGTGTCTGCAGTGTACCTGAAAACATATTCACACAGTAAAAAGAGCGATAGATGAAAGAGAGCTCTTGCTTGACCCACATATCTACTGAATGTTAATTTCAAATGTGTCGATAACATTCAATCGCGACTGTGCACAGGTCAGAATGTGTAACTTTCAAATAGGGGGTCCATTGTTCTGCACACACTTGGTCTAATTATTCCCCTCTCCCCTCCCCCTTTAAATCTAACCCTCCTCCCTCTTAGCTGAAGAATAAATGGAAAAGGGTGGAGAAAATACTAATATCAATGTTGTTGGTCTGGATTGTTGAGTAAAAATGACAAAACGTATAAATACTGCAGATGCTAGAAAACGGAAAGAAAAATATAATCTTAATGAAAGGTTAACTCTAAAATGTTAACTCTGTCTTCACATAGATGATGTGGAGATGCTGGCGTTGGACTGGGGTGAACACAGTAAGAAGGTACCTTTAAGATCTGGCTGGCTGTAGGGATTCGCATTCTAATCAGTATTCTGTAACTTGATTTTTTGTGTCTCTGTGCACTGTTTGAGGGCACATTTCCACTCCATCTGACGAAGGAGCAGCGCTCCGAAAGCTTATGGTATTTGCTACCAAATAAACCTGTTGGACTTTAACCTGGTGTTGTGAGACTTCTTACTGTGTTCACATAGATGCAGTAAGAAGTTTAACAACACCAGGTTAAAGTCCAACAGGTTTATTTGGTAGCAAAAGCCACACAAGCTTTCGGAGCTCCAAGCCCCTTCTTCAGGTGAGTGGGAATTCTGTTCACAAACAGAGCATATAAAGACACAAACTCAATTTACATGAATAATGGTTGGAATGCGAATGCTTACAACTAATCAAGTCTTTAAGAAACAAAACAACGTGAGTGGAGAGAGCATCAAGACAGGCTAAAAAGATTTGTATTGTCTCCAGACAAGACAGCCAGTGAAACTCTGCAGACCCAGACAACTGTGGGGGTTACAAATAGTGTGACATGAACCCAATATCCCGGTTGAGGCCGTCCTCGTGCGTGCGGAACTTGGCTATCAGTTTCTGCTCAGCGACTCTGCGCCGTCGTGTGTCGCGAAGGCCGCCTTGGAGAACGCTTACCCGAATATCAGAGGCCGAATGCCCGTGACCGCTGAAGTGCTCCCCAACAGGAAGAGAACAGTCTTGCCTGGTGATTGTCGAGCGGTGTTCATTCATCCGTTGTCGCAGCGTCTGCATAGTTTCCCCAATGTACCATGCCTCGGGACATCCTTTCTTGCAGCGTATCAGGTAGACAACGTTGGCCGAGTTGCAAGAGCATGTACCGTGTACCTGGTGGATGGTGTTCTCACGTGAGATAATGGCATCTGTGTCGATGATCCGGCACGTCTTGCAGAGGTTGCTGTGGCAGGGTTGTGTGGTGTCATGGTCACTGTTCTCCTGAAGGCTGGGTAGTTTGCTGCAGTCAATGGTCTGTTTGAGGTTGTGCGGTTGTTTGAAGGCAAGAAATGGGGGTGTGGTGATGGCCTTGGCGAGATGTTCGTCTTCATCAATGACATGTTGAAGGCTCCGGAGGAGATGCCGTAGCTTACAGCGTACATTGGGGAAACTATGCAGACGCTGCGACAACGGATGAATGAACACTGCTCGACAATCACCAGGCAAGACTGTTCTCTTCCTGTTGGGGAGCACTTCAGCGGTCACGGGCATTCGGCCTCCGATATTCGGGTAAGCGTTCTCCAAGGCGGCCTTCGCGACACACGACGGCGCAGAGTCGCTGAGCAGAAACTGATAGCCAAGTTCCGCACACACGAGGACGGCCTCAGCCGGGATATTGGGTTCATGTCACACTATTTGCAACCCCCACAGTTGCCTGGGCCTGCAGAGTTTCACTGGCTGTCTTGTCTGGAGACAATACACATCTTTTTAGCCTGTCTTGATGCTCTCTCCACTCACGTTGTTTTGTTTCTTAAAGACTTGATTAGTTGTAAGTATTCGCATTCCAACCATTATTCATGTAAATTGAGTTTGTGTCTTTATATGCTCTGTTTGTGAACAGAATTCCCACTCACCTGAAGAAGGGGCTTGCAGCTCCGAAAGCTTGTGTAGCTTTTGCTACCAAATAAACCTGTTGGACTTTAACCTGGTGTTGTTAAACTTCTTACTGTGTTTACCCCAGTCCAACGCCGGCATCTCCACATCATGATTCACATAGATGGCCAGACCTGCTGAGTATTTCCAACATCTTCTGTTTTTTGTTATTGCTGCACGGCACGGTGGCGCTGCTGTCTCACAGCGCTAGGGACCCGGGTTCAATTCCAGCCTCGGGTCACTGTCTGTGGGAAGTCTGCACATTCTCCCCGTGTCTGCTTGGGCTTCCTCCAGGTGCACCGATTTCCTGCCACACTCCAAAGATGGATTGGCATGTCAAATTGCCCCTTAGTGTCAGGGGGATTAGCAGGGTAAATACATGGGGTTACAGGGATAGGGTCTCAGTAGGATTGTCGTCAGTACAGGCTTGATGGGATGAATGGTCTCCTCTGCACTGTGGGGATTCTATGAATCTGCTCTGAGCTCTGTTTGAAGGAAATCTGTATGCATGTCCATTTTGTATCTGTTTACTTGCAATTCAATGTAGCTGTGTTCCCTTCAGACACGGAAAGGAGCAAATGCAAGAAACAGCGTATGCTGCAATTCTAACAAAGATTCACCATGTCTATGGAAACATAGGAATTAGAAGCAGAAGTCGGCAATTCAGCCCTTCAAGCCTCCTCCGCCATTCAATCAGATCATGGCTGATCTCTCCCTGGTCTCAAATTCACCTCCCCATCTGTTCCCCATATCCCTTTAGCCCTTTTTTAAAAAATCAGAAATATATCGCTTTCTTGAAAATCATTGAATGATTCAGACTCCACCGTGCTGTGGGGCAGCGAGTTCCACAAATTCACCCCCCTCTGTGAGAAGTCGTTCCTCCTCATCTCAGTGTTAAATCTACCGTCTCTCAACCTATACCTGTGACTTCATGTTCTAGATGGCCCCACACGGGGAAACATTTGGTCTACATTTATTCTATCAATCCCTTCTAAAATTTTATATACCTCGATCAGATCCCCTCTCATCCTTCTAATAGAGGTCTCATCTCTCGTGAGGAAGTGACGAAGATGATTGATTAGGGTAGGGCAGTGGATGTTGTCTACATGGACTTCAGTAAGGTCTTTGACAAGGTCCCTCATGGCAGACTGGTGCAGAAGGTGAAGTCGCATGGGATCAGAGGTGAGCTGGCAAGGTGGATACAAAACTGGCTCGGTCAAAGAAGACAGAGGGTAGCACTGGAAGGGTGTGTTTCTGAATGGGGGGCTGTGACAAGTGGTGTTTCTCAGGGATCAGTGCTGGGACCTTTGCTGTTTGTAATATATATATAAATGATTTGGAGAAAAATGTAACTGGATTGATAAGTTTGCGGACGACACAAAGGTTGGTGGATTTGCAGATAGCAATGAGGACCATCAGAGGATACAGCAGGATATAGATCAGTTGGAGACTTGGGCGGAGAGATGGCAGATGGAGTTTAATCCGGACAAATGTGAGGTAGTGCATTTTGGAAGGTCAAATACAGATAGGAAATATACATTAAATGGCAGAACCCTTGAGAGTATTGATAGGCAAAGGGATCTGGGTGTACAGGTACACAGGTCACTGAAAGTGGTAATGCAGGTGGAGAAGGTAGTCAAGAAGGCATACGGCATGCTTGCCTTCATCGGCCGGGGTATTGAGTTTAAAAATTGGCAAGTCATGTTGCAGCTTTATAGAACCTTAGTTAGGCCGCACTTGGAATATAGTGTTCAATTCTGGTCGCCACACTACCAGAAGGATGTGGAGGCTTTGGAGAGGGTACAGAAAAGATTTACCAGGATGTTGCCTGGTATGGAGGGCATTAGCTATGAGGAGAGGTTAGAGAAACTTGGGTTTGTTCTCACTGGAGCGACGGAGGTTGAGGGGAGACCTGATAGAAGTCTACAAGATTATGAGAGGCATGGACAGAATGGATAGTCAGAAGCTTTTTCCCAGGGTGGAAGGGTCAATTACTAGGGGACATAGGCTTAAGGTGTGAGGGGCAACGTTTAAAGGAGATGTACGAGGCAGATGTTTTACAGAAAGTAGTGGGTGCCTGGAACTCATTGCCGGGGGAAGGAGTGGAAGCGGATACGGTAGTGACTTTTAAGGGGCATCTTGACAAGTACATGAATAGGATGGTAATAGAGGGATATGGTCCCCGGAAGGGGAGGGGATTTTAGTTAAGCCAGGCAGCATGGTCGGTGCAGGCTTGAAGGGCCTGTTCCTGTGCTGTAATTTTCATTGTTCTTTGTTCTCTCCTCATACATCAACCCTTTCATCCATCTTGTTGACCCAAATTTCTGTGGAGTCAGGCCAACTGTGGAGGCCTTGGAAAATGGTGGGTGGATCGGATTCCTACCTCCATTCCTGGCACCGGCCTTTTCCACGGACATTGGATAAAAGTTTCGGTTGCCAGCCCAGGCCTTGCAGTCCCAACTTGGCAAGCTCCATTTTGGACAGTAAAGCATCTCATTATCCCTCCTTGTGATTTTCATGGAATCTTCCATGACCCAGAGTTCATGACTCCTCGAAGGAGCCAGGAACCACAGTCTGTATTCAGGAATCTTTTGAAATGCAACTTTAAAAGCTCTTTGCCATTCCCCCTTCATATCTCCCAGAGCCCCTCTGTGTCCTCCCAGTGAGTGCAATCAGTTTTACCTGATGTTCTCCCATGTCACCCCTAACTCTGTAGTCAACGTGACAGGTTTAGTGTGTGGTGCAGGGGGGAGCATGTGATGCTGTGTCATACCAACACCAGGAAAGCTCAGCAGGTCAAATTGAAGCAGTCTCTTCCAAAACTACTCTCAGCTCAAGCATGTCGCAGTCATATTTGCTGCTCTACCCTTCTTTACGACTTCACGACCTCTCGCCTGGGTCCAATGCCACTGATTTCCAACATTGAAACTGTAATCAACTTCAGGTTATTTGGTGGCAGTGATTAGCACTGTTGCCTCACAGCGCCAGGGACCCGAGTTTGATTCCTGGCTTGGGTCACAGTCTGTGCGGAGTCTGCACGTTCTCCCCGTGCATGCATGGGTTTCCTCCAGGTGCTCCAGTTTTGTCCGAAAGACGTGCTGGTTAGGTGCATTGGCTATGCTAAATTCTCCCTCAGTGTACCCGAACAGGCACTAGAGTGTGGTGACTCAGGGATTTTCACGGTAGATTGGAGGGTGGCAAATGTTGTGTCTTTGTTTAAAAAGGGCTGCAGTGAAAAGCCTGGGAACTACAGGACGGTGAGCCTCACATATGTAGTGGGCAAGTTGTTGGAAGGTCATAGTCATAGAGTTTTACAGCATGGAAACAGGCCCTTCGGCCCAACCTGCCTCTGCCGCCCTTTTTAAAAAAATCTCAGCTAATCCCAATTGCCTGCATTTGGCCCATATCCCTCTTACCCATGTAATTGTCTAAATGCTTTTTAAAAGACAAAATTATACCCACCTCTACGACCACCTCTGGCAGCTTGTTCCAGACACCATCCTGTGTGTGAAGAAATTGCCCCCTGGACACTTTTGCATCTCTCTCCTCTCACCTTAAACCTATGCCCTCTCGTTTTAGACTCCCCTACCTTTGGGAAAAGATATTGACTATCTCGCTGATTTATGCCCCTCATTATTTTATAGACTTCTATAAGATCACCCCTCAGCCTTCTACGCTCCAGAAGAAAAAGGTCCCAAACTATCCAACCTCTCCTTATAACTCAAACCATCAAGTCCCGATAACATCCTAGTAAATCTTTTCTGCACCTTTTCTAGTTGAATATCATCCTTTCTATATTAGGGTGACCAGAACTATACACAGTATTCCAAGTGTGCCCTTACCAATGCCTTGTACAACTTCAACAAGACGTCCCAACTCCTGTATTCAATGTTCTGACCAATGAAACCAAGCATGCTGAATGCCTTCTTCACCACTCTGTCCACCTGTGACTCCACTTTCAAGGAGCTATGAACATGTACCCCGAGATCTCTTTGTTCTGTAACTCTCCCCAACGCCGACATTAACTGAGTAAGTCCTGCCCTAGTTCTATCTACCAAAATACATCTAAATTAAACTCCATCTGCCATTCGTCAGCCCACCGACCCAATTGATCAAGATCCCGTTGCAATCCGGGATAACTTTCTTCACATCCATGGAACCACATCCAACTCCCCCTTTCACACACACTGAACCCCACCCAACTCCCCCTTTCTCACACACTGAACCCCATCCAACTCCCCCTTTCACACACACTGAACCCCACCCAACTCCCCCTTTCTCACACACTGAACCCCATCCAACTCCCCCTTTCACACACACTGAACCCCACCCAACTCCCCCTTTCTCACAGACTGAACCCCATCCAACTTCCCCTTTCACACAGACTGAACCCCATCCAACTCCCTTTCACACACACTGAACCCCATCCAACTCCCCCTTTCACTCACACTGAACCCCATCCAACTCCCCCTTTCACACACACTGAATCCACAAGTCCCCACAAGAGACAAACAAGCTCCAAGTTGATAAATAAGACATTGCACCCCATCTTGGGCTCGATCTTAGCCAAAAAGCCGAGAGGCTGGGTTTTTTCTCCAAAAATATATTTTATGAATGAAGTATCAGCAAGAACATTACATTCAAAACTGGTCACGCAAAGTGCAATAGCATTTAGTTCTTTACATTCAGTAACAGTCTAAGAAGGTTCGGTATAATCAAGACTTTACTAATGGTCGTCCAAATGTTGCGATGGTTATTAAAGGTTGTATACATAGAACGAGTTGCACTCCAAGGTGCTTCAGTACAAACTGAGATACATGTAATATTCACTGCATTTAGTGAGTCATTCAGCCCAAGGGGGTTCTGCATCGTTCAATTCACTGTGGCTTAGATAGTGACCTTCCCCATTGCACCTCTGCAGCAGCTGCCCCAAGCTTTAGTGTGTCCCTCAGTACATAGTCCTGGGTTCTGGAAAAGTGCCAGTTTGAAACACGCACTCGGGACAACTTCTTATACTCCAAGGCCAACAGGTTTTGGGCAGACCAAAGAGTGTCTTTCACCGAGTTGATGATCCTTCAGCAACATCAGATGTTTGTCTCTGCCAGGGAACAGTCCCGAGAGCACAGAGTCCTGTGTCACGGAGTTGCTCGGGACAAACCTCGACAAAAACCACTTCATCTCTCTCCAGACCTTCTTTGCAAAGGCACATTGCACAAAGAGGTGGACAAAGGCCTCTTTCCCACCAGTCACGTGCAGATGGGGTGGGATTGTGGATGTGTAGAAAGGATCTCACCACCAGCCTAGCTAGTCTTGGCGCTTGTTTGAAAGTTCTGATGAGGCATTCTGTCAGATGACTTTGACAGTCTAGTCAGGGAACCATCCGATAAAATCCACCATCTCCTTTTCCTGTAGGGCCTCTTGGATGTTACATGCAGACACTGTGATCAAGTGTTTTTCCGCATAAGCCTTCCCATGAGGGACAAGTGGTATGGCATGGTCCAGCTATTTGGAGCGATCTGCAGGAGCATGGCTAAACCCATTCTTCACAACACCAGGGACAGGTAGAGCACCAGTACATAATGACGGTGTTTGCGTACCGTGGATCTATACACAGCTTGATACAGCCACACACAAAAAGGTGGCCACCAGGGACATCCCCCCACCCCATATCTAAAGGCTTTTGCATCACGTCCCTACGAACACGCTCCATTGGTAACCCCCCCCCCCCCAAGTTGAAGCAGAAAATTGCTCGGGTGATTTTCACAGCTCAGGAGCAAGGAATGGGCCAGACCTGCACCACATACAGCAACACCAAGAGTGCCTCACACCTAATGACCAGATTCTTACCTGCAATGGAGAGTGATCATTGCTCCCACAGACCCAGTTTTCATTATAGCTACTCCCTCCCTCCAATTTTTAATGCATGCCCCTGGTTCCCCCCAAACCACTTCCCCAGCATTCTCAGGCGACAGTGAAGGGGACTCAGGATTGGTCTACCCACTTCTCAAAGAACATGGACTTGCTCTTGTCACGATTTACCTTGGCAACCGAGGCCAGTTTGAACCAGTCACAGATGTTGATTTTCATTTCACAAAAAGAATTTTATTGTGTACAACAAGTACCACGAGGAGAGGATCTACCTCTCAAATATTAAATTTTCAAAACTTCTTTCCAAAGTAACAGGAAGACAGTTGACAACAAGTGAAAATGGAATGTCAGTCACTTGGTTAAGCTTATATTTGCATGGACTGGGACAAATTTCTTACCCATATAGTACCTTTGATTTGAACAGAAATTCAAGTGTAGGAATCAAATCATCTGATCGGTCAGGCTATAAATATAGCGAACAGCCAGCATACCCCGGCTCAACATTTATATAGATTTGCAATGTCTATTGCAAAAGAAAAGCATGGCATTGCACACCACAATTCGTGAATCAAACATCTGAATAAAGTGACATGTGTCTTTAATTTAACTGGGGTGTTTCTGTTACAAGGGGTTCCAAACTCTCATTAAACCACAGATAAAACATAAAAGAAGCTCGCTTAAGAGAGAAAGTGAAGCACATGTAAAATAAACAGGTCACTAGCTTGCTGCTACAGAATTAATGCGTTGTTCTTTCTACAGTGTTGGAATTTGGAAGATAGTCTCCTAGCTTGTCAGCACTCACTTTAAACTGGAGTGTTGAGAAAATTGAAATTAGCAGAAAACTAAAGAAAGCTGGAGAACATTAAACGTTTGCAAGTAAGTGTTTAAAGTGGCTGCAGATTGGAGACATTTCCAGTGAGATACCAGTTTCCAAAAAGCTAGAATATTCAAGTTGGAAATGGAGTATGGGAGATTTAGTTAGAATCTATGAATAAGCTGTATTGCTTAATTTATTATAAGTTAAAGCATGTATAAATGTACAAAACGGCCAATAAAAATGTACAAAATGGCCAATAAAAATGTACAAAACGGCCAGTAAAAATGTACAAAATGGCCAATAAAAATGTACAAAACGGCCAGTAAAAATGTACAAGGCACAGCCAGCATACCTCTGTCTGTTTCAACTTTTGACTTGCAACTTAAAATGTACAAAGATGGAAAGAGGGGCATCAAAAACCATAGCCTTCCCCCAAAATCAAAAAGCAGTTCAAAAAATTTGACCCGTGTTCTGCTCACATTGAAAGCACACAAAGGGAAACTGCATTGGCTGTGCCATGCTCACAGGTAGTCAAAATCACAATCACAGTTTTTCATGCAAGTCATACTTCCAGGTCAGCACTCCTGGATTTTGGCTCCTACAGAAAAAAAGAGAGAAAGGGGATTAAAATGTCTGCAAATGGCAGAAAAGCCTGATTTTTTTGATACAAAAATGAAGAAAAGCACAGTTCTAACAGTTGGTGACTTGCATTTGATTGTTCTTTGTACATTAGGTTTAAGGCTCCCCTCCCCCTTCAGAAAAAGCTAATGGCCAAGATATTCTTGTAAACCATGTCATCATCACCCCATCTAACAATATGCCTTTTTTATGGACTCCACAATAATTCATGTATTTATTGCATTTTATCTCTATACATGCAGCACTTTCAGAATTGCCCCATTTGCTAAAGCTTAGGCTCATAAAAGATCATTTACTGCAATATGATAAAGACAAATTGGTTATAAGTTTACAGCTTTCTAGTGTTGAATATTTAATCCTCTTGTCTGCCTACATGGAGGGAATTGGTTTTATTTCATTTCACTTTTAGATATTGAACGGGGCTTAACAATAAAATATTCCCCATTTAGCTATCGGTCTCTGGTAACAAACCATGACATGGATGCATTCTGACAGTACAGTAGCTAGTGGAGCAGTTCCAGTCTTACAATCTTGAAGAGCAATTTCAATTTGTTGCACACTTACAAGAACATTCATTTATAGGAAGTTTCGGAGCAACACATGTATATCTAACTTGTCACTTGCATTTGATCAGAATACTTACAGAAATTTCATGTTGCCTTGACACCGGATAGGAGTATGGCTGACGTCCAGTTTTCCATTTTTTAATTTTGCATATCAAACCTGTTGATGGCAATATATAATGAATCATATTGAATTGATTAAGTTTATTAGTCACAACTAGGCTTACATTAACTCTGCAATGAAGTTACTGTGAAAATTCCTTAGTCGCGACTCTGTCGCCTGTTCGGGTACACTGAGGGAGATATAGCATGGCTCATGCATCTCACCTGCACATCTTTCAGACGGTGGAAGGAAACCGGAGCAACTCTACGCAGACACAGGGAGAATGTGCAGACTCCACACAGACAGTGACCCAAGCCGGGATCGAATCCAGGTCCCCGGCGCTGTGAGGCAGCAGTGCTAACCACTGTGCTGCCCACTAGATTATCAGTCTGCAATTTCCTTCCCCCATTAAAACATTTTTCTTCCAAATTTTACCATACAGTGTACCAAAGTTGAACAACTTGCATGAACACCCATTTCCATATTACTGATCTGCTTATTTTGCTGCCCCTGCTGGAGAGAGGAATGTCCCAGGAACGTTAAGCCCCTTCAAAACGTTATGGCATGGGTCCTGCAGCCACAGGAATAAGACAGCCAAAAGGAGGAAACGCAGTAAGGAAGATGCAAGGTGAACAACTGGTCACATATTAAACAAAATGTCTTCGACCTAGCAAACAAATGGATTCATTTGGGCCAGGCTGGGCTACAAGAGGAACTTCCATATCGTCTTCACTGCATACGTAAAATCTTGCTTCAGAAATACTAGTTATTTGTACCTGGTTAAGTCAACCACAACTGAGGACTCCAGTGTTCAGAAATTCTGAGCTTATGAGTTTGTAATTTAAAAACTTACAACTTGGAAACCCGAAAAACTTACAACCACCACTTAAAAAAGGTGCAAGAAAACCAAAACCCCTTTCTGTTGAAGACAGGTAGTGAGAGGATACATTAGTGTTGCTTAAACTAACCCCCACTCCTGTTTTTAACAATCAGTAAAACCTAGTGGATAGTCAAGGGCTAACTGCTAAAGGTACAAAACTCTCAATATGTGCTCATGGAGTGAGTGAAGTCAAAAGTTTCAGGCAGTCACAATTTATTCCCACTTTGTAGCCATTACAACAGTTTTAAAATGAAATTCACTGCATCGTCAATACTTACACATGATTACAAGTGCAGCGATGAATACCACCACAGTAGAAATTACAATTATTTGTACATTGTTTGCTGGTTCTGATGGCTCACATTCTTTACCTGAAATAGATTTTACATAAACACAGTTTTAATTAGCACATTAACTGAAAGACTCACTACAACACACAACCACGTTATGGAAAGTAACTAGACATTCAGCCGTGGCATCTTGATTACATCACAACTACAAGAAATCTTTGGTTCCCAACTTGCACTGCCTGCACCATCTCCGGTACATTTGGCATCAAGACTTTGCTGTCTGAAAACAAATCTCAGCAGCAGATCTGTCTTCGTAAGACAGCAGGTTACATCAGACAATGCCATGAGAGAACTGCTTTAATCAATACACATGGACGCCTGGAGACCAGTGATCTAATTTCTGAAACTATGGCTGCTGCTATAAACCAGAATTGGCACACCAAAGTTGCATTCGTTGGAAACATCTGTTTACACATCTGGACATATATGCACTGTAAGTACAGTAGCACAGTGATTCGCACTGCTACGTCAGCTCCAGGGACATGGAATCAATTCCAGCCTTGGGTGACTGCCTGTGTGGAGTGTGTACATTCTCCGTGTGTCTGCGTGTGTTTCCTCCAAGTGCTCTGGTTCCTCCCACAGTCCAAAAATGGGTAGGTTATGTGGATTAGCGGGGTAAGTGCATGGTGTAACTGGGATAGGATGAGGGTTGGGCTCGAGTCGGAGTCAGACTCAAAAGTCCAAATGGCCTCCTTCTGCACTGTAGGGATTCAAATGCTGTTAGCATTCTCTGTCCATTAATTTGAAGAGCATTAATGAGCAAGTCATTTGTATGTGTCACTTTGTGAACCAAGCTCTGATGATCTGATGCTGAAAGAATCGGTGTCGTAGTTTCATTGTCTGCTCAATGGAACAAAGGACAAAGAAAATTACAGCACAGGAACAAGCCCTTCAGCCCTCCAAGCCTGTACCGACCATGCTGCCTGAATGAACTAAAACCCTATACCCATATCCCTCTATTCCCATCCTATTCATGTATTTGTCAAGACGCCCCTTAAAAGTCACTACCGTATCTGCTTCCACTGCCTCTCCCAGCAACGAGTTTCAGGCACCCAGCACCCTCTGTAAAAAATCTGCCTCGTACATCTCCTTTAAACCTTACTCCTCGCACCTTAAAACTGTGCCACCTAATAATTGACTCTTCCACCCTGGGAAAAAGCTTCTGACTATCGATTCTGTCCATACCTCTCAATCTTGTATGCTTCTATCAGGTCACCCCTCAACCTCCGTCGTTCCAGTGAGAACAAACCAAGTTTCTCCAACCTCTCCTCATAGCTAATGCCGTCCATATCAGGCAACATCCTGGTAAATCTTTTCTGTACCCTCTCCAAAGCCTCCTCATCCTTCTGGTAGTGTGGCGACCAGAATTGAACACTATATTCCAAGTGCAGCCTAACTAAGGTTCTATCAAGCTGCAACATGACTTGCCTATTTTTAAACTCAATGCCCCGGCTGATGAAGGCAAGCATGCCGTATGCCTTCTTGACTACCATTGCCACTTTCAGTGACCTGTGTACCTGTACACCCAGATCCCTTTGCCTATCAATACTCTCAAGGGTTCTGCCATTTACTGGTCCTCATTGCTTTCCGCAAATCCACCAACTTTTGTGTCGTCCGCAAACTTACTAACCAAACCAGTTACATTTTCCTCCAAATCATTGATACGTATTACAAGCAGCAAAGGTCCCAGCACTGATCCCTGAGGAATGCCACTTGTCACAGCCCTCCATTCAGAAACGCACCCTTCCACTGCTACCCTCTGTCTTCTTTGACCGAGCCAGTTTTGTATCCACCTTGCCAGCTCACCTCTGATCCCATGCGACTTCACCTTCTGCACCAGTCTGCCATGAGGGACCTTGTCAAAGGCCTTACTGAAGTCCATGTAGACAACATCCACTGCCCTATCCTCATCAATCATCTTCGTCACTTCCTCAAAAAACTTGATCAAGTTCATGAGACACGACCTCCCCTTCACAAAATCATAGAATCATAGAAACCCTACAGTGCAGAAGGAGGCCATTCGGCCCATCGAGTCTGCACCGACCACAATCCCACCCAGGCCCTACCCCCACATATATATCCGCTAATCCCTCTGTTAGGAGAATAAAGAGTTAATGTCCCGATTTCAACCCTGTCAGCAAAATCTTGTATGCTGACAACTGCTACGGACAATGGAGACAGCCTGTCCACATGAAAGGATAAACATGTCAAAACATAATTAAATTAGATCCGTGCCCAAGACATAGCGTGAATGATTAACCATTAAACTTGTTTTCTTGAGCTGCGAACAATAGAACTTGTATTGCACAAGACTGCTCTAAACATCACGTACTTGGCCGGATACCAAGAGTGACTCCTATCCAGATGTCCAGAACAAAGAGAGGCTTTTCTCTATAAATATGCGGGAAAGTCCCTATTACAGTAGAGTCTGCCGTGGGTTACGTACGGACGCCCGGCGGGAGGTAAGCCACTCTACCTGGACTGACGGCTCTCCAGTCCACGTGTCAGGGTAGTTAAACTATATAAGGCTTAGCCCATTGAATGATACTTGTAGAACTTGTCCATGTATTGTGGGGAATAAAGAGACACATTTTATTCTAGCAATACTGGTGTAGTGTGAATTCTTTCTCTCAGACCACCTCCACGAACCTGTTACCGGTCCGGCAGAACACCCTCCAACCTACACATCCCAGGACTCCAAGGGGCAATCTTTAACCTGGCCAATCAACCTAACCAGCACATCTTTGGACCGTGGGAGGAAACCGGAGCACCCGGAGGAAACCCACGCAGACACGAGGAGAATGTGCAAACTCCACACAGACAGTGACCCGAGCCGGAAATCGAACCCGGGACCCTGGAGCTGTGAAGCAGCAGTGCTAACCACTGTGCTACCGTGCCGCCCTACTGTGCTACCGTGCCGCCCTATCATGGCGCTTCTCACTAATACGCTCATTTATTTCCAAGTGAGAATAAATCCTGTCTGTCTCGAAGAATCCTCTCCAATAATTTCCCTACCACTGATGGAAGGGGCGGGAAAGATTGGAAAGAAGCACTGCTTTTTCACAGGAGATCGTGAAGTAAATAATGCAATAAGCACCACACAACTGATCCTGGATCACTTACAATACAAACAGTATTGCTTTAAGTGCGCAACTTACATTATAAGTACAGATATTATCTGTACTTAATTAATTGAACTATAATACAAAGGTTGATAATTGTCATTCTTCAAATGAACAGAAATTATCCAAAGCTCTGAGCACCAAAATATGCACTTTAATCTGGTGCTAAAAGGTTAATACTGATGGGACTTGTGACCAAAGAGGCCACCTAAAATGGTGATTTACAGAGTATGCTGGGATAATTGGACAAGCACCAAAACAGCAGGCTGCAGCTTAACAGACAGAGATAAACAGGCTACAGCTCAGACGACTGAATACACAGGAAATAGGCCATCCCAAAGACAACGGACACTTTCTGGTCAAACATACTTGTTTACCAGACAAAGTGGAGCCTTAACCCCCTTATTTCGGATGATGTGGAGATGCCGGCATTGGAATGGGTTAGGCACAGTAAGAAGTCTCACAACACCAGGTTAAAGTCCAACAGGTTTATTTGGTAGCACGAGCTTTCAGAGCACTGCCCCTTCATCAGTTGAGTGAAGAGTTCAGTTCACAAACACAGCATATATAGACACAAACTCAATTACAAGATAATGGTTGGAATGCGAGTCTTTACAGGTACAGACAATGTGAGTGGAGAGAGGGTTAAGCACAGGTTAAAGAGATGTGAATTGTCTCCAACCAGGACAGTTAGTGAGATTTTGCAAACCCAGGCAAGTCGTGGGGGTTACAGATAGTGTGACATGAACCCAAGATCCTGGTTGAGGCTTGCAAAATCTCACGAACTGTCCTGGTTGGAGACAACTCACATCTCTTTAACTGGTGCTTAACCCTCTCTCCACTCACATGGTCAGCATCTGTAAAGATTTGATTACCTGTAAAGACTCGCATTCCAACCATTATCTTGTAATTGAGTCTGTGTCTATATATGCCCTGTTTGTGAACTGAACTCTTCACTCACTTGGCAACGCCCTGAAAGTTTGTGCTACCAAATAAACCTGTTGGACTTTAACCAGGTATTGAGAGACTTCTTACTGTCCTTATTTGCGAGGGAGGTGTATGACCTACGTGCCTCCGGCACCTACAGGCATGACCGTTGGGTACACACCCAGAGATCGGTGTGGCAGCACCTAATTGGATTCTTATCGATCAGGGTGATCAAGCCCTGATCGATTGATTGACAAGAATCAGGAGACCGCCCAAAAGGACACAAAACCAAGGAGGGATTAAAGGTGCTGCACAACAGAAGAAGCTCTCTCTCTGACCCCATGAATGAGCAACAACAACGGTGACCATCACCAGCACGAGGAGAGCCACCACACCCAAGGAGGAAGAAAGACCAGAGCCAGAGTGTCACACCAGACCAAAGGACCAGACTACGCAGAGCACGACAGAGACCAACACGTGGATGAAGGCCAATGTCTGCCTAGGTACTTGTCAGTCACACAAAAGTTAAGTCAAGGTCTAGTACTGGACTTGAACTTTAGTATTTCTGGGTGACTATTAATTGTGTTTAAATAAATATTGTTGTACGAACAAGAAGTCTACTTGCAATTTTGTGTCCACCGTATAAGGGTTAAAACAGACTGTGCGGAAGGCACAACAGACTGACTGCATCCTAGCCTTTCAGAACTTTGCTGTGGTGCCCATATGAGGGGGCAGGATTCTGTACCATACAAAAGGGTGGTGAGGATTATGACCCAGTAGACTTTTGATTTTGGCCTTCAGTTTAAGGCCGTTCTGCTTGCAAACATGACTGTGGAACCAGCCATAGGGAGAATTTTATTTCTGGATACATACACTGGTATTTTCAAGAGACACATCCCTCAAGAAGCTCACTAAGGTATGAGAATTATTGCAAAATTTTAAGACTGGTGTCATCAATGGTTATGCCTGTTGTTTTATCAAATGTGCTTGGGGCTTCCACCAAACATACACAATTTAACAGCAAAAAGTCCTTCATTATGCTGATCTCAACAGCATGCAGACCACCCTGTCGAAAATTTAGCTGTTGGATTACTTTCAATTAGTTAGGTCGACTGTGCTTCCCCACATGGATGGCTATAGGATCCCCAAGCAATTCAAGAGCACTAGAATACTGACAGCTTTTGTGGACTTAACCTCTCACCCCTGAACCCTTTCTTTCTGTCCTTAGAAATAAACTAATCTCCATTCTCCCAAATAATCCATCAGGATTCCCACAAGCAGAGGGTTGGATGACTCCTCATCAATATTCCATTGCCCACATTGGGAAGCTTTCCACACTCTGAAGTAAACAGACAGATTTTTATTTGGGTGCTGCAAGTGTGCATCACCAACCTGTGATTTTCCATCCTGCTCTTCTCTTGTCAGGCAAAGATATTCTTACATTAACACACTATGAGGGGCGTGCGCAGAGTGGATAACGAGCAGCTGTTCCCCTTAGTTGAAGGGTCAGTCACGGGGGGGGGGGGGGGGGGGGGGGTGGAGAGAAAGAGATATGAGGAAAAATTTTACTCAGAGGGTGATGACAATCTGGAATGCGCTACCTGGGAGGGTGATAAGAGACGGGTTGCCTCATATCCTTTAAAAAGTACCTGGATAAGCACTTGGCATGTCATAACATTCAAAGCGCTGGTAGATGGGAATAGGTGGGACGTCAGGTGTTTCTCACGTGTCCGTACAGACTCAATGGACCGTATGATTCTATGATTTTAATGCACAAGAATACAATATTGAACTTAACTACGAAATGGAATGGGCTTGACTCACCGTAAACAGAAAGAGTGTTCCAATAAACAGAGGGAGAGAAAGAACAGTTCTTCCTACTAACAGGGTTCTCCATGGTGCAAGTGTAGATCACAAAGTCTAATTTGTCGGCTTTAAAAATAATCAACGTGCTGTTACTTCGCATCAACTGATGGCGTTGACTGTTTGTTATCATTCTGCTATCCTTCCACCACAGAATGGAACTTGCTTTCCCCGCTGGCACTTGACAGGTCAGTTCAATGGTGCCATTCACACAGGTGCCATTGATTGAAGGTTCAGAAAGTGGATCTGCAAGAGAGAATAAGAAAAAGATAAAACTGGACTGACCATGAGGACTTCACTCCTTCACCTTAAGTTTGTGTAGTCCATAGAACTCTGTCCTTCACAGGTACCTCACTACATCAGTTCTGAACTGAACTTCTCATGCCATAATTCTCCAACATAAAGGCAGTCAGCAGATTAGTTGACCAAGGGCACTATGGTGGCATGGCAGTTAGCACTGCTGCCTCACAGTGCCAGAGACCTGGGTTCGACTCCTGGCTTGGGTCACTGGCTGTGTGGAATCTACACGTTCACCTTGTGTCTGCGTGGGTTTCCTCCCACAGTCCGAAAGATGTGCTGGTTAGATGCATTGGCCATACGAAATTAACATAAGAACTAGGAGCAGGAGTAGGCCATTTGGCCCCTCAAGCCTGCTCTGCCATTCAACAAGATCATGGCTGGTCTTTTTGTTGACTCAGCTCCATTTACCCACCCGCTAACCATAACCCTTAATTCCTTCACTGTTCAAAAATCTCTCTTTGCCTTAAAAACATTCAATGAGGTAGCCTCAACTGCTTCACTGGGCAGGGAATTCCACAGATTCACCACCGTGTGTGTGAAGGAATTCCTCCTCATCTCAGTCCTAAATCTATTCCCCCTTGTTTTGAGGCCATGCACCCCAGTTCTGGTTTCACCTGCCAGTGGAAACAAGCTCCCTGCTTCTATCTTATCTATTCTCTTCATAATTTTATATGTTTCTATCAGATTTCCCCCCCTCAGTCTTCTAAATTTCAATGAGTATAGTCCCAGCTACTCAGTCTCTCTTCGTAAGCCAACCTCAACTCCAGGATCAACCTAGTGAATCTCCTCCGCACCCCCTCCAGTGCCAGTATATCCTTTCTCAAGTAAGGAGACCAAAACTGTACACAGTACTCCAGGTGTGGCCTCACCAGCACCTTATACAGCTGCAACGTAACCTCGCTGTTTTTATACTCCATCTCTCTTGCAATGAAGGACAAAATTCCATTTGTCTTCTTAATTACTTACTGCACCTGCAAACCAACTTTTTGCGGTTCATGCACAAGGACACCCAGGTCCCTCTGCACAGCCGCATGCTGCAATTTTTTTACCACTTAAATAAGAGTCCATTTTGCTGTTATTCCTACCAAAATGGATGACCTCACATTTACCAACATTGTACTCCATCTACCAGACCCTTGCCCACTCAAACTATCTATATCCCTTTACAAACATTCAATGCCCTCTGCACACTTTGCTCTACTACTCATCTTAGTGCTTTTTGTGAACTTTGACACACTACAGTTGATCCCCAACTCCAAATCATCTAGGTAAATTGTAAACAATTGCAGTCCCAACACTGATCCCTGAGGCACACCACTAGTCAGATTGCCAACCAGAAAAACACCCATTTACCCCAACTCTTTGCTTTCTGTTGGTCAACTAATCCTCTATCCATGCTAATATATCACCCATAAGACCATGCAGCAGCCTTTTGCGTGGCACCTTGTCAAATGCCTTCTGGAAATCCAGATACACCACATCCACTGGTTCCTGTTGCCCACCGCGCTCATAATGTCCTCAAAGAATTCCACTAAATTAAACATGACCTGCCTTTCATGAACCCATACTGCGTCTTCCCAATGGGACAATTCATATCCACAGATATCTCACTATTTCTTCCTTGATAGACTCAAGCATTTTCCCCACCACAGAAGTTAAGCTAACCAGCCTATAGTTACCTGTCTTTTGTCTACCTCCTTTTTTAAACAGTGGCGTCACATTTGCTGTGTTCCAATCTGCCACCCAGATTCCAGCGAAATTTGGAAAATTACCACTAGTGCACTTGCTATTTCCCCCGCCATCTCTTTTAGTACCCTGGGATGCATTCCATCAGGGCCAGGAGACTTGTCTACCTTTAGCCCCATTAGCTTGCCCAACACTGCTTCTTTAGTGATAATGATAGTTTCTAGGTCCTCATCTGCCATCGCCTTCTTGTCACCAATTTCTGTCGTGTTATTTGTGTCTTCCACTGTGAAGACCAACACAAAATACCTGCTCAATACCTCTGCCATTTTCTCATTTCCCATTATTAATTCCCCCTTCTCATCCTCTGAAGGACCAATGTTTCGCTTAGCCACTCTTTTTTCTCATATATTTGTCAAAACCTTTTCTACCTGTTTTAATATTCTGACTGAGTTTACTCTCATAATCTATCTTACTTTTCTTTATAGCTTTTTTCATAGCTGTCTGTTGACCTTTAAAGATTTCCCAATCCTCTAGTTTCCCACTATTCTTTGCCACTTTCTTTCAAATTGACACCCTCCTTTATTTCCTTAGATATCCATGGCTGATTATCTCTTTTTCTACTGTCCTTCCTTATCACTGCTGAGCACTGTGAAAAATTGCTTTGAAAGTCCTCCACTGTTCCTCAATTGTCCCACCATAAAGTTTTGCTCCCAGTCTACGTGGGCCAACATCCCCCCTCATCCAATTGTAGTCTCCTTTGTTTAAGTACAAGAGATTGGTTTTGATTTTACCTTTTCACGCTCCGTTTGTATTTTAAATTCAACCATACTGTGATCGCTCCTTCCGAGAGGATCCCCAACTGTGAGATTGTTAATTATTCCTGTCTCATTACACAGGATCAGATCTAGGATAGCTTGCTCCCTCATTAGGTTCTATTACAAATTGTTTGAGGAAACAATCATGGATGCATTCTATGAACTCCTCCTCAAAACTGCCTTGGCCAATCGACTAAAGTCCCCCATGATAATTGCCGCACCATTTTTACATGCGTCAATTATTTCCTTGTTTATTGTTTGCCCCACCGTGATATTATTTGACAGCCTATAGACTACACTGATCAGTTACTTTTTTTCCTTACTATTTCTAATTTCCACCCAAATGGACACAACGCTTTTCTCCATAGAACCTACATCATCTCTCACTACCAGCCTGATGTCATCCTTAAACATCAGAGCTACACCACCTCCCATACCTTCTTGTGTGTCCTTCCGAATAGTCTGATACCCCTGGATTCTCCCTCAGTGTACCTGAACAGGCGTCGGAGTGTGGCGACTAGGGATTTTCACAGTGACTTCATTGTAGTGTTAGTGTAAGCCTACTGTGATACTAATAAATGAACTCAAAACTTGATTCCCACTGTCAATCTACTAAACGAAATCCTGTAGTTGCTGGACATCGGATACAAAATGCTCAAAACTTAGTAAATCAGGCAGTACTTACATAAACTGAAATAGTGAACATTTTACATCCAAAAGGTCACTGGCCTGAAATATATTCTCCGCTTCTTTCTACACAATTGCTCAATTTGTCCAGCATTTATGCTCAACTGACGACTGAGTGACGTTAATCTATATATAGACTGTGCAAACTACATTAGCAATAATAGTGACAAATTAATTTCCGAGTATGACTACAGTTTTGTTTTGGACCAGCATGTTTGGATAATTTCTCGTGAAAGTGGTGAATTCCTATAAGAGGTTATTTTGGCGTGCTGTGACTAATTAACTTTTTGGAACAATTCTGCAATTTTAACCAAGGAAAAATCTGGGTGGAAACGAGTGGCGAGAAGGAAATAAAGAGGCTGAATGGGCTGTACAGACTGGATACAGGGATAGCGTAACCTCTGGCTTGGGGAAGACTGAGTCTAGAAAAAGGGCTCACAATGTCAGGACACAGAGTAGGCCATTTAGCACTGAATTTTCTTCACAGAGGCTGTGGAGGCCACGACACTGAATGTAACTTAAAAATAGATCTCTAGACAGTAAAGGAATTAAGGAGTATGGGGAGAGAGTAAGAGGTAGAGGAACAACCATGATCACACTGAATGGTGGAGCAGGCTAAAATGGCCTACTCCTATGAGAGGAGGTCACCAGCACAGGCTGGATGATGCCACATTAGAATTATCTTCCTTTTCCATATTAAAGTTAATTTATTTATGAGTCAAGTAGGTTTACATTAACACTGCAATGGAGTTACTGTGAAAATCCCCTAGCCGCCACACTCCGGCACCTGTTCGGGTACAGAGGGAGAATTTAGCAGGGCCAATTCACCTAACCTGCACATCTTTGGACTGTGGGAGGAAACCCACGCTGACACGGGGAGAACATGCAAACTCCACATAGACAGTGGCACAAGCCGGGAATGCTGTGAGGCAGCAGTGCGAACCACTGTGCCGCCCCTCATCACTACACTGATGTAGTTTGGCTCAGGGAGCGACAAGCTTCAAGTGGGTCTTTTGCACCTCCTCTGGGATATTTGCAGTGTCTGGTATACGCAGCTTGCATTTCAATTCTTTTGCCTTAGGGATAAGGGGTTTATAGTTTTGTCTTCAGCAAAAACAACAACCACAAATTCTGTGTCACCTTTCTTAAGTTTGGTACTGAATAATTCATGAGCGGCAACACTTCCAAGTGACAAAGCAATTAAGCTACTTACCAATGAGTTTCAAAATTCTCCTTCCTCTCAGTTCTCCTCCTGTTGTGATTTTATAAATTCCTTCGTCTCTAGATGTTACATTCATTACCGTCAGAGCGCCAGTGGAAACATTATAATATAAACGAAACTCAAACTGTTCATTTGGCTCCTGTTTGGGCAAATTTGGTGCGTAATCGAAAATAGTAAAAAGGTTTCCACCATTGTCTGTGAACTCCCATATTACATCAATGCTCCTCAGATCTTCATCAATTTTAAGGTCCAGTGAAGGTGATGAACCAACAGCAGCAAGTACTTCTTCCTGCCCAACTGATTGACAAAACAAAGTAAGTTAAATACTGGCAGTGAAACGTCAAGAAAAACAACAATAAATAACTGACTTATTGGGAGCTCAGAACCTGGATTTCTGAGGGCAGAGATTCCATGATGTGGAGATGCCGGCGTTGGACTGGGGTAAACACAGTAAGAAGTTTAACAACACCAGGTTAAAGTCCAACAGGTTTATTTGGTAGCAAAAGCCACACAAGCTTTCGGAGCTGCAAGCCCCTTCTTCAGGTGAGTGGGAATTCTGTTCACAAACAGAGCATATAAAGACACAAACTCAATTTACATGAATAATGGTTGGAATGCGAATACTTACAACTAATCAAGTCTTTAAGAAACAAAATTATCCAAACATGCTGGTCCATTGCAGTTGTTTTGTTTCTTAAAGACTTGATTAGTTGTAAGTATTCGCATTCCAACCATTATTCATGTAAATTGAGTTTGTGTCTTTATATGCTCTGTTTGTGAACAGAATTCCCACTCACCTGAAGAAGGGGCTTGCAGCTCCGAAAGCTTGTGTGGCTTTTGCTACCAAATAAACCTGTTGGACTTTAACCTGGTGTTGTTAAACTTCTTACGGCAGAGATTCCACACAGGTTCAGCAATCTGCAACTCTGAAAATAAAGCCTAGTGCTTGGTTTGCTCTGTTTCAAGCTTCACTAATGCGTGGCAGAAATCTTAATGAATGCTATATTTGTACTGCAAGATGTCAGTGTTCCTCTACTCTACCTAAATTGACACCTTCCAGGTAATAAGTGACTTTTTTCCCCCAACTTGAACTACTTCACATTTATCCACATTGAACTTTAGTAATTTACCATTCTGTTAGTTTATTAATTTAGAAACATAGAAAAACTACAGCACAAAACAGGCCCTTCGGCCCCACAAGTTGTGCCGAACATATCCCTACCTTTTAGGCCTACCTATAACCCGCCATCCTATTAAGTCCCATGTACTCATCCAGGAGTCTCTTAAAAGACCCTATTGAGTTTGCCTCCACCACCACTGACGGCAGCCGATTCCGCTTGCCCACCACCCTGTGTGAAAAACTTCCCCCTAACATTTCCCTGTACCTACCCCCCCAACACCTTAAACCTGTGTCCTCTCGTAGCAGCCATTTCCACCCTGGGAAAAAGCCTCTGAGACTCCACCCGATCTATGCCTCTCAAAATCTTATATACCTCTATTAGGTCTCCTCTCATCCTACGTCTCTCCAAGGAGAAAAGACCGAGCTCCCTAAGCCTATCCTCATAAGGCATGCCACTCAATCCAGGCAACATCCTTGTAATTCTCCTCTGCACCCTTTCAATCTTTTCCACATCCTTCCTGTAATGAGGCGACCAGAACTGAGCACAGTACTCCAAGTGGGGTCTGACGAGGGTCTTACATAGCTGCATCATTATCCCCGGACTCAACTCAATCCCTCGATTGATAAAGGCCAGCACACCATACGCCTTCTTAACCACCTCCTCCACCTGCAGGGCCGATTTAAGAGTCCTATGGACCCGGACCCCAAGGTCCTTCTGATCCTAGACAGTACTAAGAGTCTTTCCCTTTGTATTGTACTCCTTCATCCCATTTGACCTTCCAAAATGGACCACTATGCATTTATCTGGGTTGAAGTCCATCTGCCACTTCTCCGCCCAGTCTTGCATCCTATCTATGTCCCTCTGTAACTTCTGACATCCCTCCAGACTATCCACAACCTCACCAACCTTCGTGTCGTCAGCAAACTTACCAACCCATCCCTCCACTTCCTCATCCAGGTCATTTATGAAAATGACAAACAGCAAGGGTCCCAGAACAGATCCCTGGGGACACACCACTGGTGACCGACCTCCATTTAGAAAAAGACCCATCTATACCCACTCTCTGCCTCCTTTGGGCAAGCCAGTTCTGGATCCACAGGGCAGCAGCCCCTTGGATCCCATGCCCTCTCACTTTTTCTAGAAGCGTTGCATGGGGGACCTTATCGAACGCCTTGCTAAAATCCATATAAACCACATCTACCACTTTCCCTTCGTCAATGTGTTTAGTCACATTTTCGAAGAACTCCACCAGGCTCGTAAGGCACGATCTGCCTTTGACAAAGCCATGCTGAGTATTCTTGAGCATACTAAACCTCTCTAAATGCTCATAAATCTTGTCCCTCAGGATCTTCTCCATCAGCTTACCAACCACTGAGGTTAGACTCACCGGTCAGTAATTTCCTGGGCTATCCCTATTCCCTTTCTTGAAAATAGGAACCACATCCGCAATCCTCCAGAACGTCCCCCGTCTCATCGACGACGCAAAGATCATTGCCAGAGGCTCGGCAATCTCTTCCCTTGTCTCCCACAGTAACCTGGGGTACATCCCATCCGGACCCGGCGACTTATCTATCTTGATGCCATTCAAAGATTCCAGCACAACCTCTTTGTTAAAGTCCACATACTCAATCTTTTCAGTCCACCGCAAGCCCACAGTACATCCACCCAGGTCCTTCTCCTCTCTGAAAACCGAGACAAAATACTCATTAAGCACCTCTGCCATTTCTACTGGTTCCGTACTGATTTTCCCACCTTCACCTTTTATTGGCCCTATTCCTTCACGTCTCATCCTTTTACTCTTCACGTATTTATAGAACGCCTAAGGGTTTTCCTTAATCCTACCTGCCAAGGCCTTTTTGTGACCCCTTCTGGCTCTCCTAATTTCCTTCTTTAGTCCCTTCCTACAAGCCATATACTCATCTAGATCCCTATCTTCGCCAAGCTCTCTGAACCTTTTGTACGCTTTCCTTTTCTTCTCGACTAGGTCCCGCACAGCTTTCGTGCACCACGGTTCCTTTAACCTACCAACTCCTCCCTGTCTGCTCGGAACGTTGTCCTGTCGAACTCTAGACAAACATTCCTTGAAAAACTGCCACGTCTCTTCAGTACATTTCCGCGAGAATACCTCCTTCCAATTTACTCCTCTAATTTGCTGCCTTATGTCTTCATATTTCCCCTTACTCCATATAAACGCTTTCCTAGCTTGCCTGATCCTCTCTTTTTCCAATGTAAGCAGAAAGGAATACAGTTATGATCGCTATCCCCAAGATGCTCTCCCACTGAGAGATCTGACACCTGTCCAGGTTCATTGGTCAGTATCAGATCAAGTACAGCCTCTCCTCTTGTAGGCTTGTCCACATGCTGTGTCAGGAAACCCTCCTGAGCACACCTAACCAACTCCTCCCATCCAATCCCCTTACCCTAGGGATATTCCAATCTATGTTTGGGAAATTAAAGTCTCCCATCACAACAACTCTGCTATTATTGCAACTCTCCAGGATCGGTTTCCCTATCTGCTCCTCCACCTCCCTGTTACTATTGGGCGGCCTATAGAAAACTCCCAGCAAAGTGATCGACCCCTTCCCACTCCGAACTTCCACCCAGAGACTCTGTAGACAATCCCTCCACAGCATACACCTTCTCTACAGCTGTGGCACTATCCCTGATCAGCAGTGCCACTCCACCCCCTCTCTTGCCTCCCTCCCTGTCCTTCCTGAAACATCTGAATCCCGGCACCTGGAGTATCCAGTCCCGTCCCCGAGACATCCAAGTCTCCGTAATGGCCACCACATCACACTTCCAGGCATCGATCCACGCTCTGAGCTCATCCCCTGCATTTCCTTGCAGTTCTTCTCAGTATTAACTATTGTGCTTCTTTCAAATTTACCAATTGTGCTTTTGGTTCCAAAATGCCAATTATCAATATAAATTGTGAGCAGCAATGGCTCCAGCAATGATCCGTGTGGAACAATAGCTCCCACTTCTGCCACTCTTAACTACCTTTGCACTGAAGTTATCTGGCAATCCACTCTCTCACTTGGGTCCAGTGGCTTCATATGCACTAATTATATTCATTGGTCTCTGATGGACACCTTACTTAATGTCTCTTGAAAATGCAGATAAATATCTACTAGCTTACTACTACTTACAGGTTACTATTAGTTATAGGTTGGATACAAGAGCATTGAACTTAATATTGACATGTATGTAACTGATGGTATTAAGTTAGTCCCAGCATTTGCCTTTGGAGAGATGTGTCAGCGTTACGATCCATTATCAGCACCATTTCAATTAATTACCATTGATTATTGGGTGGCACTGTGCCTCAGTGGTTAGCACTGCTGCCTCACACTGCCAGGGACCCGGTTTCAATTCCAGCCTCGGGTCACTGTCCGTGTGGAGTTTGCACGTTCTCACCATGTCTGTGTGGGTTTTCTCCGTGTGCTCCGGTTCCCTCCCACAGTCCAAAGATGTGTGAGTTAGATGGATTGGCCATGCTAAATTGACCGTAGTGTCAGGAGGATTAGTAGGGTAGATGTGTGGGGTTGCGGGAATTGGCCCTGGATGGGACTGTGGTTGGTGCAGACTCGATGGGTCGAATGGCCTCCTTCTGTACTGTAGGGATTCTATAATTCTATTATTGGTGAAACTGAAGTTCTCCAAACTACAGTTGCTCTTCACCACCCCCTACAAGTCAACACCTGTCTTTGATTTATTCTCTTCAACAAGTCCAGGACGGCTTTGTCTTCCCTTCTTTCTTGAACATTTGTTCATAACAGATGCTGGCAGTAAACCCAGGAACAAAGTTGTAATTGCAGAATAATCTAATTCAAGGCAAGGATATTCCATATTATTTACAAATGGCATCGAAATCAAACAGGAAAGCTGCAAAACTTTGTCCACCCCGATTTCCAAAACCGCATTCCTTTGGGACTTGAACACTTGAAAAGTAACATGATTCCAGACAGCAACAGAAACAAAAGTAGAATCGCAATTATTTAACTTCAGTACATCCGCAGCATAATTTTTAAACTTCAGTACAACATCGTCAGCATAATTAAACTTCACGTTTTGTAAATATGAAAATCTGTGTTCTGAAGTAATTGAGGAAAAACAGTTACACAGTTTACAGCTAAATCCTCCACATCAGACGAAGACACAAATCTCAGTGAAATCCCCTCTCCGCAGCCCATGACATTTTACATTTTTCTGCAGAAAGGTGGCTGCTGCGCCGGTCCTGACAAAGATGGCGATGTTAGAATCATTGAATCCTCCAGTGCAGGAAGAGGCCATTCGGCCCATCAAGTCTGCACCAACCACAATCCCACCCAGGTCCTATCCACATATCTACCCACTAACCACTCTAACCTATGCATCCCGAGACACTAAGGGGCAATGTAGCATGGCCAATCAACCTAACCCGCACATCTTTGGACTGTGGGATGAAACTGGAGCACCCGGAGGAAACCCACGCAGACACGAGGAGAATGTGCAAACTCCACACAGGCAGCGACCCGAGCCGGGATTCAAACCCAGGCCCCTGGAGCTGTGAAGCAGCAGTGCTAACCACTGTGCTACCGCACGCCCACCCCGACAGGAGCAGACAGCCCCTCTCTCGGTGCAAACGCAGGACCTGTAGGTTCTTATTCGTGGTTTTTGGGCTACACAAGATGTTCACAAAACCTCCTAGCTCGACCGCCATGTTTGTTGCTGGCTCCCCTCCAGAAGGGCTGGGCCCCGGTCTGTCTCTGAAGAGGAGGCGGCGGAGGGCGGGGAGAGGGGCTCACAACCCCATCCCCTGTTTGTGTGACCCACAGTTTGGGAAACACTGGAATGTGATTTACTGTGAAAGGAAACCCGGGAGCGGGGCCAACTCCGCTGCGACAACACACTCACTCACTCAAAACAAACTCAGTTCCAGCCACATTTAAACATTTCCAACTCCCGTTTCCCGAGAAATTTTTTTAAAAATAATTTCTCCAATTAACATCCTTGCCTCCCACACCGATCAGCGGGAAGGAGGCCGAGGGATAAGCAGCCGAGAAACATAACGATGAATCCCACTGGGTCCATAAATATGGAGCCCTGATACAGACCCAGCTCCGATCGCACTCACCCTCAGACTCCAGGTTTGCACGAGAGCGCGCACGCGCCGTCACCTCATTCCTCCACTAAGCGCACATGCGCGGTCACCACTTTCCCTCAGCGCGGTCACGTCATTCCCAAAGCACGCATGCGCGGTTACCAAGTTCATCCATTGACTACACAAGTCCCTCCCCCACCACGCAACTCACCCAAATCACTCTTGCTTCACTCGACCGGCACCGAGAAAAGGCGGATGGGCGCGCGCTGGAGTGCGGCTGCGGCTTCGGATCCGTTTGACAACCGGACCCGGCACTTAGTCCCGATTTGGTAAAATCGGCCCCGATGTTTACAAAACCTCCCGATTGAGCGTCCTGTCTGCTCCGGCAGGGAAAGGGCTGGGCCCCGGCCCGCCTCGGAGGAGGGCGGGGAGAGGGGGCTGGGCCCGGCCCGCCTCTGAGGAGGCGGAGGGCGGGGAGAGGGGGCTGGGCCCGGCCCGTCTCTGAGGAGGCGGAGGGCGGGGAGAGGGGGCTGGGCCCGGCCCGTCTCTGAGGAGGCGGAGGGCGGGGAGAGGGGGCTGGGCCCGGCCCGTCTCTGAGGAGGCGGAGGGCGGGGAGAAGGGCTCACACCCGTTTGTGTGACCCACAGTTTGGGAAAACACTGGAATGTGATTTACTGTAAAAGGAAACCCGGGAGCGGGGCCAACTCCGCTGCGACAACACACTCACTCACTCAAAACAAACTCAATGAGTTGCAGCCACATTTAAACATTTCCTACGACGGTTTCCCAGGAATTAAAAAATAATAATTTCTCCAATTGACATCCTTACCTCCCACAGCGATCAGTTCAAAGGTGAGACTGAAGGAAAAGCAGCTGAGGAACAACATGACGGTGAATAGCGGTGTATCCATAAATCTGCAGCCCTGATACAGACACTACACCCCACTCCCGATTCGATCACAGCAACCCTCAGACTCGCTGCAACAGACCGCAGGCAGATTGACAAGAGCCGGGCTCCGAGCTGGATATTTATCAATGAGGAACTGAACAGCCGTTTTTATATGCAATCAAACTCTCAGCAAGTGAGTCATTCCAGGTCCAAAACAAGGCAGGCTCATCACCTCCTGTCTTGGGCTGATCCAAGCTGATTGGAGCAGGCATTGCACTTCGTCCAAGGCTTGATCTCATAAAGGCCGAGATGCCGCTTTTAAAAATTGCTTCAAATGAAGCCTCAGCGTAACCTCATGACTTCAACCAATTGCCCTCTTTTTAGGCACAGCAAAACCACACTTGATCTGAGCCAAAAGGCCAAGAAGCAATGAGGGAACTAAATAGCCACTGCACAGAAAAGCAGAGCCACAAAGCCGGCAGAATGAGCCTTCATCAAGGAGGTGGAGTCAACAGGGAGCAAGCATTGCCAAACCCATGAGTGACAGATTTGGCTCAGCACCTGTCCTTAGTGGAGAAATTCTTCCGGTAACAACTTTGACCACATGGCTATCAAGTAGAAATCATAGAAACCCTACAGTGCAGAAAGAGGCCATTCGGCCCATCGAGTCTGCCCTATCCCCACATATTTACCCGTTAATCCCTCTAACCTACGCATCTCAGGACACTAAGGGGCAATTTAAGCATGGCCAATCAACCTAACCCGCACATCTTTGGAATGTGGGAGGAAACCGGAGCACCCGGAGGAAACCCACGCAGACACGAGGAGAATGTGCAAACTCCACACGGACAGTGACCTAAGCCGGGAATCGAACCCAGGTCCCTGGAGCCGTGAAGCAGCAGTGCTAACCACTGTGCTACCGTGCCGCCCGTATATCTGTCGTTTGCAACGTGTTATTTGAGAGTTTTTTTTATGAATAAAGTATATTTTTGAAATAAAAAACAGATTTGGCTCAGATCAAGTGAGTAACAGATTACAGGCCTCGACCTCACCAACGGAAGTAATTTGTCCAAAAATCCGCAAAGTGACAAAGCACAAAAAAAAATGCTGAGAAAAATCTTAGCAGGTCTGACAGCATCTGTGGAGAGAGAATAGAGCCAACGTTTCGAGTCAGGGTCTTTCCATCCGCCTGCAGTAGTGGAGGTAATTATTTGAAAATTTGGACTGACATTCAATGCAAATTCCTTGGTTGTTGAGGGAATGAGGAGCAGTCGGTGGGTGACAGACGGCTGGGATTGTAGCAAACGCTTCTCACCATGCACCTGCCACTGTCCTTTTCAGCATTAGGTGGAATTTTACCAAAGTTTGCCAAGAATGTCAGACTGAAAATCAGCATGTTTCTTTGCAGACCCACAGCTGAGTTTTCAGACCAGATTTTCTGGCCCTGTGGACAAACAATCTGGGGGTGGGACCTAATGGGGTCAGCAAGGCCGCCAGCCTGGTGATACCATTCCACCCACTCTGCTTTGTACCCTGACTACACAGAGTGCTGTAAGAAGTGTAAACCGAACATGCGCTACTACTGATCATCTCTTTAATCCTTTAATACTAAAATTCCGAAAGGTGTGCAGCAGAAGCAAAACTTCACTGTGTGTCTATGTGCGTATGTGCTGATACTGTGGTTGAGACTATTATCATTCCCAGTAACCCTGCTGTGTGGCAAGTGAACATTGAATGCAATTAGTAATTCCCGTTACTGCACCATCAAAAGTTCAAATAGACCTGCTACTCGATGAAGGCGGAGTTGGAAGAGGAGTCAGATGTGAATGGGACTGATTTTCCTACAAAAGTAGAAACTCGCAGCTTTAGGATTTATAATGGCTGCTGCTAACATAGGGACGATTTGCCTGAGGCATTGAAAAGAAAGTTAATGGTGTGTCCTGCCTGATGATCACCATTTTAAACTTTACAGAATGAAGCTCTTGAGGGATAGTGATGCCACGGAGCACTTTATTGAAAAATAGCAAATTAGGTAGCCACTGGTGACAAATGGAAACTTTTAATTTGCTGCCAATAGCAAAATTTCACGATTTTGAACTGCGATGATATGCTCAGCCTTACATGCATTCATTCCTTTGAAGCTACTTAATTTGCACCTGCCAAGCTCGAGGGAACTGGAGTAAATTAAAGTCAGTATAAATAAGACTCTAGTCTGGCAAAGGTCTGTGCCACTGAAAGAAAATTGTGTGGCCACAAGTAATAGTAACTGTCAAAAGTTTCCCAAAGCAGCTCACGGTGAAGTCGGGAATGGGTTAATGAACTTTGTCACACTTAAGCATTAAGACCCGAACTCTGTGATTTTGTTGAGAACACTGCAGAGTTCATGTTTTTGTCAGAGTTCGGTGTTTTTCATGTCTGTGCCAGATAAGAGGAACAGCTTTTCTTGTTATTAAGAAATGCGATTAACCCAGCTCGAAATAAGCTAAACAGTCTCCATTTTTATGTACCTTTGTTTAACACGATGGAGTTGACATGTATGCCTTCTGTCTTTGTATAACCATAGATTTATATATATATATTCATCATACGTTATTCATCTTATCCTGATATAAAGTATTATACAAATTTGTATGTATATTAGTTAACTTGTTTGTGCAAAACCTGTGATGTTGTTGCAAGGATATAAATGCAAGAACAATCGTGGCCTTGGAGGTCAAACAAACTACGCAGAGGAAGATACTGCTAAAACAACAAGAATCTCACCATGAACAGTGACAGACATCTTAGAGAATTGCAATGTAATGAGGGCGGGGCCCGGGACATATATAAACTCTTTTCTTACTTGTGTTCGATGAGAAGGTTGGGGGTCCACTGTTAGGAACCTCACCTCTCCCACAATTGTGAAAATAAACACTGCATTTTGAACCACTAATAGTGTCAGAGGTTTTTTTACCTACAACAACGGGAATAGGATGCTCTCCCATTCCTGCAACTGTGTTCTGGAATTTTTCAGAAAGCTTCCAGTGAGTTTGTATGTCCTTTGTTGGTGCATGCTGTGTAACGATTAGCTAACTGTAACAAATGAGATAAATGCCCTTTCTGAAAAGTATTAGTTACACTCCAGCAAGGTTAGTTACACTCCAGCAAGGTTCGTTTTTAACTTCGACTCATCCGAATGAGCAACATGTTTTCTGAGTGTTTTTAATCCTCCCTGTACCAGTCAAACCTCACTTGTTCCAGATTCTTTGAGCTGTTTACAGTCCAAGTTTGGAACAATCATTTTGTCTCTCTCCTCTGATGGGAATCATAGAGTTATAACCTTTATTCCAGATAGCAGAGGAATTTACAGCAGTGCTATTTCATGACCTGGCACTAAATAGTAATAATAATCAGGCTTTAAAACATTAAATCGTAATTGTTATGATGGGATACAGAATCCAGATTAAAGCCTTTCTGGTGTAAAGGGAGGCAAGATTTAAAACAATTGGATCTGTACCTCAGGGCTTCCTTCTGTTTCAGGCCTATTGAGTTTATTCAGCTGAATATTATGTGTTTTGTAACGACTTTATGAGATGGAGAAAGGATTTTGCAGCCAGTGGAGTCACTGTGGCAGGCAATTTGCATACAGTCAACTCCACAAACCGTAATGTGATCATGACCCGCTAATGTGTTATTTTAGTGCTGTTGATGGAGGATAAACATTGGTCAGGACATCGGGGAGCATCCTTCTGTTCTTTGAAAAGTGCTAGTGACCCTTTTCCTGTCTGTGAGAGGAGTAAACAGCACCCAGTTTAACATCATGGGTGGAATTTTCCCAGAAAAATGTGAAGTGTCAAACGGGTGAGAGAACCTCCTGTTTTCTCACCCATTTTTCCAGTGAGACAAGTAACAATAATTTTACGGCACTGAGGGGTTGTAATGTGATCCCTGCCAGTAGCCGGAATGGGTGAAGCCTATTCACTCCAGGAAACCAACTGCAGACTGCTTGGGCACCATTGTACAGGCGCGTTGATCTCCCAGTATACTGTGTCCACAGTGTACATGGTATACTGGGAGATCTGTCAAATGCCTCCAACCCCCATCGCTGACCTCCTGCCCCCAACAACCAGCCCCAACCCCTCCCCCTCCCCTCCCCCTCCCCTCCCCCTCCCCTCCCCCTCCCCCCTCCCCCTCCCCCCTCCCCCCTCTCCCCTCCCCCCTCTCCCCTCCCCCCTCCCCCTCCCCCTCCCCCCTCCCCCTCCCCCTCCCCCCTCCCCCTCCCCTCCCCCTCCCCCCTCCCCCTCCCCCTCCCCCCTCCCCCTCCCCCCTCCCCCTCCCCCCTCCCCCATCTTTTTTTTAAAAAGCTACAGCACAAACAGGCCCTTCGGCCCACAAGTTGCACCAAACAATTTCCTTACCTTCTAGGCTCATCTATAACCCTCTATCTTACTAACCCCCATGAACCTATCCAAAAGTCTGTTAAAAGACTCAATCGAATCCACTTCCACCACCACTACCGACAGCCGATTCCACGCACCCACTGAGTGAAAAACTTACCCCTAACATCTCCTCTATACCTACTCCCCATCACCCTAAACCTGTGGCCTCTCGTGACAACCATTTCAGCCCTGGGTAAAAGCCTCTGAGAATCCACTCTATCAATACCTCTCAACATCTTATACACCTCTATCAGGTCACCTCTCATCCTTCACCTCTCCAAGGAGAATAGACCTAGCTCTCTCAACCTATCCTCATAAGGCATACCACTTAATCCAGGCAACATCCTCGTAATTCTCCTCTACACCCGTTCTATGGCTTCCACATCCTTTCTGTAATGAGGCGACCAGAACTGGGCACAGTACTCCAGGTGGGGTCTGACCAGCGTCCTATACAGCTGCAGCATTATCTCCCGATTTCTAAACTCAATTCCTCTATTGATGAAGGCCAGTATTCCATACGCCTTCTTAACCACAGCCTCTACCTGCGACGCTGCTTTGAGCGTCCTATGAACCCGGACCCCAAGATCCCTCTGTTCTTCCACACTGCAATCGGAGGTGCCATCTGTTAGGTGGCACCTCCGACTGCAGCACGCCAATGTTGCTGGTGTGTCAGTTGAGATTGTTATTTTAATTTATCATTTCTGATGCATGATTTGGTTGTTAACCTTGCAATTTTATTTGGTTTCGCAGTGAAGAGCTAATTTGGGCTTCCTTCTGACTTAGTTTCAGCTACCCTACTTTGAATTGCTTTCCTCCTTCTGCCCCATCAAGTGACTTCTCATCCTCAGTGATTTTAACCTCCATTTCAGTTCATCACATTCTCTGTCCTCTGAATTCAGTGCCCTCCTGTCCTCCCTTAATATCGTCCTCCATATAAATTGCCACATGGCTTTGCTACTATTTACCAATTACAGATGAGGAAGGCTATTTCAGATCATTAGTATTATCTTCTATGTACATCCCTCTTCCTCATCCCATCGCTTAACATTCTTCCTTCCACGTCCATCCTGAGGGAGAAAACTTTAGTTTTCAATGTCTTTTAAATGGGCTGTGTTTGCTGCTGGTGCGTCCAGTGAATGAGGTGATTGGCTTTTGCGCATGCGCAGACAAGTACGCCTGCAGATTGACATCAGCAATCTTGTGTTGCTAATGGATGCTGTGTTCTCAGTAGGTTTTATTTTACAAGCGCCAGTAACTTGATGCTGCAGGTACCGTGTCATTTCCAATTCAAGAACCAGTGACGACCGCACATGCACCTTGCTGCACAAACAGCCATACATATAACCTTGCATGTGCTGCACTGGCTGCAAACACAGCCATGTGTATAATAGAACTGAAAACGTGTCACAGGAAGAGATAAAACTAAAAGGAAATCACCTGGGTGAAGATTACTATTGCATTTTATTCTGAACAAAATAATCCTTCCTGGTTCCAAAGTCCACTCCCTAGGATGGTTAATTTAATTTTGAGGTAATGTTTCAAGTCTGGATGTCCAGAGCTGAGAACTGGAGCTCGGATGAGATTTATATTGTTGTGGGGGGTGGGGTTGAGCTGTAAAGGCTGGATAGAGGGACAGCAATAGATGGAGGCTATGAAGAGAATGACAAAGATGTTGTGCATAAAAAGACAAAGGAAATGGAAATGGTGGTGATCATGGTGAAGAAGGGTGCTTGCTGATAGTGGCACATTAAGAGAACAGAATGTGTTAGTGGCAGAACAAAGGTGAGCAGTGTCGAAAGACAACCTGAAACAAGGATCAAATGATCCTGGTGGGGTGGGGAGACGATGGTGAGAGAAAAATAGATGGAAGGTGGGATGAAAAGGGGAAGGAAAATTAAACAAATGGACAAAATAAAAATAAATAGATAGAAATAAAAATGGGGTGAAGGTGGAGGAGAGAGCTTCCAGTCTGAAGTTGTTGAACTCAATGTTAAGTGAGGCTAAGCAGAAGAGGAGCTGCTGTTCCTCCAATTGACGTTGGGTTTCACTGGAACATTGCAGCAGGCCAAGGATGGACCTGTGGACGTGAGAGCAGGATGGTCTGTTCAAATGGCAAGCCTGAAGAAGGGGCTCAGAGCCTCGAAAGCTTGTGTGGCTTTTGCTACCAAATAAACCTGTTGGACTTTAACCTGGTGTTGTTAAACTTCTTACAAATGGCAAGTGACAGAAGGACCAGGATGGTGTGTTGACGATGGCATTGCTGCAACTGCCTCAGTACTCAGACAACTGCCAATCTACAGATGCAATTCTACAACTCATCTGCTTCATCCTGGACCACAATATCTTCACCTTCAACAACCAGTTCATCATCCAGACACACGGAACAGCCATGGGGACCAAATTCGCACCTCAAAAGATGCTTGAAATGAGAAATGAACTCTAACAAATATTATTCATTGGATACAAACTGGAAATTGTTTGACAATGCACAGAATGTTTCACCTTCAATGACTGTGCTAGGACATCCAGTTGTCAATGCCCAACTCTCTGGTTTGGCTTATGTGACGAAGATAACTGAGTCGGCTTACAATGTTCCACAAAGTAGTTCATGGTTAAGTTACGATTGATATCCCACATTTCAAATAAGTAACCCATTGCAAATAAGAAAACACCAACACCAGCCTCTGCAGTGCCATACACAATCATCTGTACAACTTCATACCAAATATCAGAAGAGACTACAAAAAATTTCACCTCCCCTCCAGGAAAAACTAACCAAGCACTTTACAGGCACAGACATGGAAAGGGGGAAACAAGCTAAGATGCAGCATGGATATCATACCATTTCACGGAAATTATGTAGCATAGCGACGTATAGATATTATTCTGAGATTGAGAACCCATTGTGAACAGATTGCGGAAAGAGGTAGATTTAGCAAAATGAGCAATGAGAAAAATTAATTCAGATAGAGAGATGCAAATGTAACCACCAGAAACATTTCCCCTCTCACTTTTTTTATGCACAAACCTTTATTTGCTACACGATATCTTGGCAATGTTGAATAGTCTTTGAATAGTGATTTAGATGGAGAGTAGAACACTTCCTTACGTGGTTTTAAAGTTTTTATTTATTAGTCACAAGTAAGGCTTACATTAACACTGCAATGGAAATACTGTGATATTCCCCTAGTCGCCACAGTCCGGCACCAATACACCTGACCAGCATAACTTTCGAACTGTGGGAGGAAATCGGAGCACCCGGAGGAAACCCACACAGACACGGGGAGAACATGCAAACTCCACACAGACAGTGACCCAAGGCAGGAATCGAACCCGGGTCCCTGGCGCTGCGAGGCAGCAGTGCTAACCACCGTGCCATAAATGGTCTAGCCAAGGATGGATTGTTAAACCAGCCAGTTGTTCTGGGAAAAAGTCACTGCAGTTTAACATTAGGGACAATGACTAAGCACTTGGACAAATATGGTTTCAGACTTAAGAATAGCCAGGAATAGGATGGACAGTAGAGTAACAGGTCATTCTGCCCATCCAGTCCAAGTGAGTTATGTTCCACGAGAGCCTCCTCCCACTATTCCTCATCTAAATCTACCATCGTAATCCTCAATTCCTTTCTCTCTCACGTGCTTACTTAGCATCACTTTAAATGAATCCTTACCACTTTTCAACTCTGCCCTATGGTATCGAGTTCCTGATTCTCAACAGTTTCTACTGAACTTCCTGTTAAATTTCTTGGTGACTATCTTGTATTGATGGCCTCTAGTTATGCCCTTCCTAACAAAAGAAAATGTTCATTATCCATTCAAATTGAACTTTTCATCAACCTCAATTAGATCACTCTCACTTGCTAAACAGCATAAGTAGCAAGTAATAGAGCTCAGCAATTCCACAAGCAATGGATCAGATCCAAGCTCCCCAGTCCTGTCACATCCAACCATGAATAGTGATGGAAAAGCAAATAACTCACTGAAAAGAAGCAGCTCCACAAATATGCCCAATGATAAGGGAACCCAGCACATTAGTGAGCAAAACCAAGGCTGAAGCATTTGCAACCACCTTCAGCCAGAAGTGCCAAGTGGATAATCATCCTTGGCTCCTTCCCGAGATCTCCAGAGTCACAGATGCCAATCAGCCAATTTGATTCCACAATATTCCCATCCTCAATGATGGAGGAGCCCATCAGTTCAAAAGATCAGACTGAAGCTTCACTAAACTCTTCAGCCTAATGTAACAAGTAGAAGATCCATCTCGGCCTCCTCTGGAGGTCCCCAGCACGACAGACATCAGTCTTCAGCTAACTGGATTCACTCCAAATGATATCAAGAAATGGCTCAAGGCACCAGATACTATAAATGACGATACTCTGGCAAAACTATTGAAGACTTGTGCTCCAGGACTTGCTGCAAACCCCGCCAAGCTGTTCGAGTGGATTTTCCTCCGGGTGCTCGGTTTCTGAAAGACGTGCTGGTTAGGGTGCATTGGCCGTGCTCAATTCTCCCTCAGTGAACCTGAACAGGCACCGGAGTGTGGCGACTGGGGCATTTTCACAGTAACTCCACTGCAATGTCAATGTGAGCATACTTGTGACACTAATAAATAAACTTTAGACAACGTTCAGACAGTTGGGACATTTCATTTGACTGGAGAGCAAGGTACCAGAACAGGGCTTTATTTACCACGCGCGTGCGCATGTCTCACGCTTCCAAACGGTCAGCGCATGAGCGCAGCCTCCACGCAGTCCCTGATTGGACAATCGAATCCGGAGGCCAACATGACGTTGCACATTGAACCAATCAGCGCAGCCCACGGCCGGCCCATTCATCAAAAGGAATCCCCACCGAGGGCGCGCGGCCGGGGTTACCTCCGGTCACGGTATTTGAGTTTTCAAACGACCAGTCCGACCGCCGAGCTGCAGCACTGCCGACAGAGAAGCCTCCTCCCCAGCCGGGCTCTGCAGATTGAGTGAGTGGCACCCACAGGGCGGCCCTTACTCTGACTGAACATTAGAAATTTCCTCCACAATTAGAAAAAACAGAAGTGGCTGGTTCCAACAGGTTCGTATTGGGAAAGAACAAACCCAGAGCAAATGAGGGGGTCACGACAGAAATTGTTGAAGAAACCCAGTCGGTTTGTCAGACCTGCTGAATTTCTCCAGCATTTCCTCCTCTTGTTTAAAGTTAAAGCTTATTTATTCGTCACAAGTAAGGCTTACATTAACACTGCAATGAGGTTACTGTGAAATTCCCCTAATCGCCACTGTCCAGCGCCTGTTCAGGTCAATGTACCTAACCAACACGTCTTTCAGAATGTGGGAGAAAAGCGGAGCACCCAGAGGAAACCCACGCCATCACGGGGAGAACGTGCAGACAGTGACCCAAGCTGGGAATCGTGAGGCAGCAGCACTGTGCCACCCCAGATTCCGCATCTGCAGGATTATGCCCTTAGAAGGCAGCACAGTGGTGATCACAGCGCCGAGGACCCGGGTTCAATTCCTGGTTTGGGTCACTGTCTGTAAAACGTGCTGAGTTGCATACATTGGGCATGCTAAATTCTCCCTCAGTGTACCCAGAGTGTGGCGACTATGGGATTTTCACAGTAACTTCATTGCCGTTAGTGTAAGCCCACTTGTGACACTAATAAATAAACTTTTTAAAAAAACTTTCACAAATGGGGGTATCTCACCATGGGTATATATGTGTAAATCATTGAAGATGGCAGGAAGGTGCAGACGGTTTTACAACTTGATCTGTCCACTCCTCCTCCAAATCAGCTCCAACACAAGCCAAAGCAAAAGCTCTAAAGCCTTCGCGTGTACACATCACTGCAATCCCCAATTGGACGATCAAAGCCTGATGACAAAATGACACTGAAAGATGAACCAATCAAGGCAGTCCCATTCATCAAAAAAAACAAGGATGCATGGCTGCTGCAGGTTAGTCGACAAGGTTGAACTCTGGTCACAGTACTTTAAAATCATATTTAAATATTTCCAATTTTGCATTTATCAGCCCGCCCCTCCTCCCACTGAGATCATCCACCTACCATTTTAAAATTGGTTCCCCATTTTATACCCTCATCTCCTATGTGATCAGCCTAGTCGACATGCTGAGTAAATACATGACAGTAAATCCAGGAGAAAAAAAAAAATCAATCTAATCTGCTAAACATGAAAGTCAAGGCAAACAGGTTATCAGGAGTTGTCCCTGACCAAGTGTTGCAGACTGGCACATTCCAAAGGGCAGGTCTATGCTGAGGGACACACTAAAGTTTGGGGCAGCTGCTGCAGAGGTGCAATAGAGGCAGCCAGGAATGGCCGAGGAGTGGAATTGTATACAACCTGCTCAGACTGTATGACTCACATTGAATGTATGCGGTGAATATTACACATGTCACAATTATCTGTGAGTAACACGAGTGCAACATGATTTACACAGAAAACTGAAAAAACACCACCATTTGCAATATCCATTTTGAAATATCTAATGTTTCTTTAACTGTATTGAAGAGTAATTGGAGGAGTGATACCACAGGAGGGATTCAAACACAAGTATGGAGGTCGCAAAATTCCCCAATCAGAACGGTGACACCAAAAGAGGGATTCAAACACAACAAACTGTAAAATTAATTTATTGCATTGAAGCACCTCAAGATGAAACCGAATGAACATAGCCCAGTCCATCACATAAATCAGCCGCCTGTCCACTGACTCCATCTGCACTTCCCGCTGCCTCAGAAAAGCAGCCAGCATAATCAAGGACCCCACACACCCCAGACATACTCTCTTCCATCCAGAAAAAGATACAAAAGTCTGAAGTCACACACCAACTGACTCAAGAACAGCTTCTTCCCTGCTGCCATCAGACTTTTAAATGGACCCCTGTTGTGGGAAAAATCCACTAGTCAGACTTCGAGATTCAGAAAATACGATTTATTAAATGGATCCGTGGAGACAAGGCACATGGTCTGTAGCAAACCTTCTCTCAATAGTATGTCGGGAGTGGTTCATTTTTATACTCTTTACACAATGGGCATACCGGTGATTCGAACATTATCACATTGTTTAAGTGAGTACAAGTATTTAACATTTTATGAATGGGTACATTTCCCCATGTTTACAAGAGTACAAACAGGTATAGACATTTAGCATTTTATGAATGGGTACATTTCCTTGTGTCTGTGTCTATCAATGGCTAGTTTCGTCTTGTTCAGGTGCTAATCGGTTCCCTCGCATTCATATTTCCCACCTTCCTTTAACATTAATCTAAGCTCTTTGTTTTGGGGTTTCCTTATCTTAAAAGATGTCTTGACCCTTGGCTTCCTGAGGTGTTTGTTTGCTATGAGTCACTGTGATTTGGAAATGGCTTGTCTGTTAGGTTTTTCTGAACAGCAGGAGCCCGTGTCTGCTCTTTTGGCTTTCCCAGTTAACCCTTTATGTGCCAGGCAGCCATTTTAGAGTGTGCTTTCTTGTATTGCCATTTTAGAGTGTGCCCCCCTTGTATTTTCCCCTTTACAACCCCCATATTTTATCTTATAGTTTATCTAATATGGTTTATCTTTCTCTACCCGCTAGCTATGACTAATGCTACATTCTGCACCTTCTCCTTTCCTTCTCTATGTGCGGTATGCTTTGTCTGTATGGCACGCAAGAAACAATACTTTTCACTGTATATTAATACATGTGACAATAATAAAATCAAATCAAATGATGTGTGTGAAACTGAGTTCCAGATCATGGCTCGCCCCTTCTGTTGCATCTGAATAAATAGAAGGCCGAGACCCTCATTCGTGCTTATGTTACATCTAAACTCGACAATTCCAATGCATTCCAGGCTGGTGTCACACACCCCCATATCTGTCTCTCGCCAGCATTTCTCGCTCTCTTGCTTTCTCCCCATATCTGTCTATCTCACTGTGGATTAACCATATCCATGTTTCAAGCACCAGAGCGTGACAACTCTTTGCAAGCTATGTATCGTATGATTTGCATGGCTAGCATGCAAAACAATACTTTTCCCTGTATTTTGGTACATGTGACAATCATAAATTGAATCAAAAATGTTATTTGACCACAATCAAAGTCCATATCAGATACTATTCATATTCAAGAAATCTCATTTTAAAAATCAGAAGTGACTGATTAGCTTTAGTCCAATGATTTGACTTGCAATTTTGGTCTCCACATAGAGTCATAGAGGTTTATAGCATGGAAAAAGGCCCTTCGGCCCAACTTATCCATGCCGCCCTTTTTTGAAACCACTAGGCTAGTCCCAATTGCCTGCATTTGGCACATATCCTTCTATACCTATCTTACTGTCTAAATGCTTTTCAAAAGACCAAATGGTACCCGCCTCTGGCAGCCTGTTCCAGACACTCACCACCCTCTGTGAAAGCATTCCTTTTGTATCTATCCCCTCTCACCTTAAATCTATGCCTTCCAGTTTTGGACTCCGCTACCTTTGGAAAAGGATGTTGACTATCGAGCTGATCTATGCTCCTCATTATTTTATAGACCTCTATAAGATCACCCTTCAGCCTCCTACGCACCAGGGAAAAAAGTCCCAGTCTATCCAGCCTCTCCTTATCATTCAAACCATCAAGTCCCAGTAGCATCCTAGTAAATCTATTCTGCACTCTCCCCTAGTTTAATAATATCCTTTCTCTAATAGGATGACCAAAACTGTACATAGTATTCCAAGTGTGGCCGTACCAATATCTTGTACAGCTTCAACAAAACATCCCAACACCTGTATTCAATGTTCTGACCAATGAAACCAAGCAGGCAAACTGCATCGAAGAGAGGACAGCAAGGACTCACTAAATTAATGGGATGAGCAGGGATCTGAAGATTTCGCCCATCATTCTGCACGGTAGCACAGTGGTTAGCACTGCTGCTTCACAGCTCCAGGGTCCCGGGTTCGATTCCCGGCTCGGGTCACTGTCTGTGTGGAGTTTGCACATTCTCCTCGTGTCTGCGTGGGTTTCCTCCGGGTGCTCCGGTTTCCTCCCACAGTCCAAAGATGTGCGGGTTAGGTTGATTGGTCAGGTTAAAAATTGCCCCTTAGAGTCCTGAGATGCGTAGATTAGCGGGTAAAATATGTGGGGGTAGGGCCTGGGTGGGATTGTGGTCGGTGTAGACTCGATGGGCCGAATGGCCTCCTTCTGCACTGTAGGGTTTCTATGATTCTATGATTCTTAACTTCCTACAATCCATAGGATTTGACAACGAGATCAGTCTACTCGTCCAAATTAACCTCAACAAAAGCCAAAAGGATAAGCCCCAAGCTCCAAAAGAATTACCACCGGGAGTATTATTGTTTTGCAAGACAGTTTGCCCTCAATGTTGCTTCAGAGCGATTCTCCCCCCCCCAATTCATACAAGTTCATTGATTTCCCCACTGATACTGAGAGCAATGGCACAGTGATGAGCACGACTGCCTCAGAGCATCAGGAGCCCGGGCTTCCCAGCTTGGGTCACTGCCTAAGGAGTTTGCACATTCTCCCTGTGTGAGCCTGCGTGAGTTTCTTCCGGGTGCTCCAGTTTCATCCCACAGTCCAAAAGGCGTGTTGGTTTGATGCTAATTTCTCCCTCAGTGTACCCGAACAGACGCCGGAGTGTGACATCAAGAGGATTTTCACAGTAACTCCATTGCAGTGTTAATTTGAGCCGACGTTGGGACATATCTTTTAGAAAGCGAGAGGCGGGGGCTGCTGGCTGCCAAGGAGAGAGAGCGACGGGGCCACCGAGAGAGAGAGTGAGCGAGCAACGGGGCCTGCTGACTCGCAGCAGGGCTGCTAAGAGAGGGCGGGGCCGCCGAGAGCGCAAGGGGGGGCGGGGCCGCCGAGAGAGAGCGCAAGGGGGAGGCGGGGCCGCCGAGAGAGAGCGAGCACGAGGGGGGGCGGGGCCGCCGAGAGAGCGCGCGCGAGCAACGGGGCCTGCTGACTCGCAGCAGGGCTGCGAAGAGAGAGAGGGCGGGGCCGCCGAGAGAGCGCAAGGGGGGGCGGGGCCGCCGAGAGAGAGCGCGCGCGCGCGAGGGGGGGCGGGGCCGCCGAGAGAGAGAGCGCGCGCGAGGGGGGGCGGGGCCGCCGAGAGAGAGAGCGCGCGCGAGGGGGGGCGGGGCCGCCGAGAGAGAGCGCGCGCGCGAGGGGGGGCGGGGCCGCCGAGAGAGAGCGCGCGCGCGAGGGGGGGCGGGGCCGCCGAGAAAGAGGGGGGGCGGGGCCGCCGAGAGAGAGAAAGAGGGGGGCGGGGCCGCCGAGAGAGAGAAAGAGGGGGGCGGGGCCGCCGAGAGAGAGAAAGAGGGGGGCGGGGCCGCCGAGAGAGAGAAAGAGGGGGGCGGGGCCGCCGAGAGAGAGACAGAAGGGGGCGGGGCCGCCGAGAGAGAGACAGAAGGGGGCGGGGCCGCCAAGAGAGAGAAAGAGGGGGGCGGGGCCGCCGAGAGAGATAAAGAGGGGGGCGGGGCCGCCGAGAGAGAGACAGAAGGGGGCGGGGCCGCCGAGAGAGAGAAAGAGGGGGGCGGGGCCGCCGAGAGAGAGAAAGAGGGGGGCGGGGCCGCCGAGAGAGAGACAGAAGGGGGCGGGGCCGCCGAGAGAGAGAAAGAGGGGGGCGGGGCCGCCGAGAGAGAGAAAGAGGGGGGCGGGGCCGCCGAGAGAGAGACAGAAGGGGGCGGGGCCGCCGAGAGAGAGAAAGAGGGGGGCGGGGCCGCCGAGAGAGAGAAAGGGGGGGCGGGGCCGCCGAGAGAGAGCGCGCGCGCGAGGGGGGGCGGGGCCGCCGAGAAAGAGGGGGGGCGGGGCCGCCGAGAGAGAGAAAGAGGGGGGCGGGGCCGCCGAGAGAGAGAAAGAGGGGGGCGGGGCCGCCGAGAGAGAGAAAGAGGGGGGCGGGGCCGCCGAGAGAGAGACAGAAGGGGGCGGGGCCGCCGAGAGAGAGACAGAAGGGGGCGGGGCCGCCGAGAGAGAGAAAGAGGGGGGCGGGGCCGCCGAGAGAGAAAGAGGGGGGCGGGGCCGCCGAGAGAGAGACAGAAGGGGGCGGGGCCGCCGAGAGAGAGAAAGAGGGGGGCGGGGCCGCCGAGAGAGAGAAAGGGGGGGCGGGGCCGCCGAGAGAGAGAAAGAGGGGGGCGGGGCCGCCGAGAGAGAGACAGAAGGGGGCGGGGCCGCCGAGAGAGAGAAAGAGGGGGGCGGGGCCGCCGAGAGAGAGAAAGAGGGGGGCGGGGCCGCCGAGAGAGAGAAAGAGGGGGGCGGGGCCGCCGAGAGAGAGAAAGAGCCGGGCCGGGCCGCCGAGAGAGAGAGAAAGAGCCGGGCCGGGCCGCCGAGAGAGAGAAAGAGCCGGGCCGGGCCGCCGAGAGAGAGAAAGAGCCGGGCCGCCGAGAGAGAGAAAGAGCCGGGCCGGGCCGCCGAGAGAGAGCAGGGCCGGGCCGCCGAGAGAGAGAGAGAGAGAGCGCGGGGCCGGGCCGCCGAGAAAGAGAGGCCGGGGGCGGGGGGCGAGCGGAGCGGGGCCGCCGAGCAGATGCAGCGGAAGACAGGCGGGACGGCAGGTCTCGCGCACCCGCGTTGTGTCCAAAAAGGTTAATTTTCCAGCTGTGAATCTGGGGACCTTACCTCCTCCGATGATGATGAACCGAACACAGAGGCTGAGGAACAACATGACAGTAAAACCCATCTCAGCCTTCTCCCGGTGCCAATCCGACCGCCGAGCTGCAGCACTGCCGACAGAGAAGCCTCCCCTCCGGCCGGGCTCTGCACACAGTCAGTGAGTCAATCGAGGGCAGCCCTGAGTCTGAATGACAAGACTGCAAATCCCCTCCTTATATATCCAGGCTGCACCTCGGCGGCCGAGCACCCCTCGGCGGCCGAGCACCCCTCGGCGGCCGAGCACCCCTCGGCGGCCGAGCACCCCTCGGCGGCCGAGCACCCCTCGGCGGCCCGCCGGTTTCAAACTTTACCGTTCAGCAGGCGCTCCCTGCCGATCCTTAAAAACAAAACCGCCCCTCCTCCGACGATCGGCCGAAAAGATGCTGAGGTAAAGGAGGCCGAGGAACAACATGACAGCAAAACCCCGGGCAGGAATGAGTGGGGGTAAGGCCTTGGTGGGATTGTGGTCGGTGCAGACGCGATGGGCCGAATGGCCTCCTTCTGCACTGGAGGGTTTCTATGATTCTATGAGAGTCTCAGCCGCTCAACACGAAGGCGAGCGGGTTATCAGCTCCTTCTCAGCCGACTCCCGGTGCCACTCCGACTGCCGACAGAGAAGCCTCCTCCCCAGCCGGGCTCTGCAGATTGGGTGCGCTCACAATCACTGACACCGAGGACAAAGTCGGAGAAGCAAGATGTTGATTTGCGAGTTCACGACTCTGCCGAGCCGGGTGCCCCCTGCAGGAGGAGCACACGCGGTACCAACTTCACGCTCCTTTTATTCCCGAAATTCCACGCATTCCTCCTCCCCTCGTATCCTGATTGGTCCAGGATATTCCAGGTTCACATTCTTCCCGTTCCGCCTCCCTGACGTCCTGTTACATACATTGTGCATCCTCAGTTTACCCAAGCCCTTTCACCCTGCTCAGTTAATTTAATCAAACCGTGTTCCTCACGAGTGGCACCCACAGGGCGGCCCTTACTCTGACTGAACATTAGAAATTTCCTCCACGATTAGAAAAAACAGAAGTGGTTGCTTGATGAATATAAAGGACCCGAATATCATTGCAAAAAGGGCCATCACACAAAAAATGTTTGTAATGATTTCGCAGATGTATGAATAAAGTACATTTTGAAATAAAACAAAAAAGGCACTTTGCCCAGGAGAGCGCCAGTATTTGGAGGTGACGCTGCAAACAGCGCGCGGGGCGGACAGGAAGCTCGAGCTCCACGGCCAACCGCCATTTTGTTCACATTTTCAAACCCTTTTTTTTAAATAAACAACAACAACGGCCACCGCCCGGAATTCTCCGCTCTCCATCACTAAAAATAACACACTTTCTCCAAATTCAGCTCCTTACCTTCAGTGCAGGTTAAACCGATTCCCAGGAGGAGGCGGAGGTAAGACATCTCGGCAGGATCGCCCTTCCCGGCGGTTGCTCGGCCGCGGAGGTGAAAGCGGAGAGAGGGTTTGAACTTGTTCCAATATGACGGTTGCTGCCGTCTCCGAGTCTCCCCCTCTCCTCTCCCGGTTCATTCAGGGATGTGGAGCAGTGACCGAGAGCTCTCCTCCAACTCCCCCTACCCTCTCCCACCCTGAGTTTGATTGCGACAGACATTGCCATACAGAGCTCGGTGGCTACAATACAGCAAAGGCAAGAGGCGGGACTCTGCTCGGCACGAACTTGTCCTCCTTCCTTAAAAGGTACAAACAATGTGCTGAGCAGACAGGGGGCACTCAAATCCACCCTCTTGCTTGCTCGCTTCAAAAATCAAATTGAATCCAATTGACAGTCCCTCCACAAAAGTTTTAAGGTTTATTAGTGTCACAAGTAGGCTTACTTTAATACTACAATGAAGTTACTGTGAAAATCCCTTAAAGTTTATTTAATAGTATCAACAAGTACGCTTACATTAGCACTGCAATGAAGTTATTGTGAAAATCCCTTAGTTAAAGTTTATTTAATAGTGTCACAAGTCGGCTTACATTAACACTACAGTGAAGTTACTGTGAAAATTCCCTAGTTGCCACACTCCGGCGCCTGTTCACTGAGGGAGTTTTTTTTAAAAGCCTGACAATGCAGGAGGCCATTTGGCCCATCGAGCCTGCACCAACAACAATCCCACCCAGATCCATTCCTCATATCCCTATGTATTTACACTGCTAAACCCCCTGACACTAAGGGTCAATTCAGCATAGCCAATCCACCGAACCAACACATCTTTGGAGCGTAGGAGGAAACCAGAGCACCTGGAGGAAACCCACGCAGATATGGGAGAGAACATACAAATTCCACAGACACACACCCGAGACTGGAATTGAACCCGGGTGCCTGGTGCAGTGAGGCAGCAGTGCTAACCACTGTGACGCCCGCTTTATTTAGCATAGCCAATGCACCTAACCTTCCCATCTTTCAGACTGTGGGAGGAAACCCACGCAGACGTGGGGAGGGCATGCAAGCTCTGCACAGACAGTGACCCAACCGGGGCTTGAACCCGGATTCCTGGCAGTGTGAGGCAGATCCAAAGATGTGTGGGTTAGGTGGATTGGCCATGGTAAATTGACCTTTAGTGTCAGAGGTAAATACTGGGGGACATGGCCTGGGTAGGATTGTTGTTGGCGCAAGCCCAATGGACCGAATGGCTGCCTCTTGCAGGGATTCTGTGGGCGGCACAGTGGTACTGCTGCCTCACAATGCCAGAGACCCAGGTTGGTTCACTGTGTGTGTGGAGTCTGCACGTTCTCCCCCTGTCTGCATGGGTTTCCTTCGGGTGCTGGGGTTTCCTCCCACAGTCTGAAAGATGTGCTGGCCATGCTAAATTCTCCCTCAGTGTGCAAGAACAGACACCGGAGTGTGGCGACTAGGGGATTTTCATAGTAACTTCATTACGGTGTTAATGTCAGCCTACTTGTGACACTAAGAATCATAGAATAGAATCATTAAGTTTATTTATAAGATCCAAGCTGACAAGGTAAGACATCTGCACCCTGATCTTGGGCTTGGTCTGATGCTCGATCAATGTTGGCGAAAAGATGTTGCATCTGACAGGTAGAGCTTGTTCCTTTAAGGACAGGGCGACACCACATAAACCATGATGTGACGGAAATGAAATGCTGGTATTCCAGGCAATTTCCGGAGAGAAAGAATTATTCCGATCAAGATGAGTCAGAGTTTTTGATAAAGAGAGAAGTGAGAGAGTTTATAAACCAGTGAAACTGGGAGAGGGCGGCACGGTAGCACAGTGGTTAGCACTGCTGCTTTATAGCTCCAGGGTCCCGGGTTCGATTCCCGGCTCGGGTCACTGTCTGTGTGGAGTTTGCACATTCTCCTCGTGTCTGCGTGGGTTTCCTCCGGGTGCTCCGGTTTCCTCCCACAGTCCAAAGATGTGCGGGTTAGGTTGATTGGCCAGGTTAAAAATTGTCCCTTAGAGTCCTGGGATGCGTAGGTTAGAGGGATTAGCGGGTAAAATATGTGGGGGTAGGGCCTGGGTGGGATTGTGGTCGGTGCAGACTCGATGGGCTGAATGGCCTCCTTCTGCACTGTAGGGTTTCTATGTTTTTTTCTATGTTTTCTAGGGCAGGAAGAACAAAATGTAACATCCACAATGGGATGGGGGAAGGAAAGATTAAATCCAAGAATATTGACAAAAAGAATGGTATGGGTATAGTTAGGAGAAGCAAAACTATTCAGATGTGACATTTGAACGGTCACATAGCAACCACCTGAATGCAAATGTAAAATGAGACAAAAAGAGAGCAAGATAGAGGTTCTTGAACTCAAATGTTCAATTGAGACGACTCAAGTTGAAAGATGAGAAGCTACTGCCACTTAAAACCATGCTGGAAAATCCCAGAACTTACAAGCAGAAATATAAAATGCAGCATAAGATTGCTGCACACAAAACCTTAGTATTGTCTCAAACTGAAGCATGCAGCAGCAGTTTGAAACCCTGCCAAGCTTGGAAACAACTAGTTTTTCTCACAAATAACATTTCATCTTCAATGACTGTGCTAGAATATCTAGTGTTGTGTCCACGCTTAAGTTTCTGGAGAGGCCCACATGACAATGAAGACAACTGAGCAGGCTTACAATGTTCCCCAAAGCAGTTCACCATGAAGTTACAATGATATTCCACCCATGTGTTAAACAAGTAATCCACTGAAAGAAATTTATATTATTTTATTTGAAGTTTATTTTTATTATTGTCACATGTAGGCTTACATGAACACTGCAATGAAATTACTGTGAAAATCCCCCAGTCGCCACACTCCGGGGCCTATTCGGGTAAACAGCGAGAATTCTTTAAAAATCCCTGCAGTGCAGGAGGAGGCCATTCGGCCCATTGATCCTGCACCGACAGCAATCCCACCCAGGGTCAATTACCCTTATTCCCACCTAATACCCCTGACAAAGGTGCAATTTAACACGGCCAATCAACATATCCTGCACATCTTTGGAATGTAGGAGGAAAACGGAGCACCCGGAGGAAACCCACGCAGACGCGGGGAGAACGTGCAAACTCCACACTGACACACACACCCAAGACTGGAGTTGAACTGGGTCCCTGGCGCAGTGATGCAGCAGTGCTAACCACTGTGCCACTGTGCAACCCCCCTTCATTTAGCATAGCCAATGCACCTAACCAGCATGTCGTTCGAACTGTGGGAGGAAACCGGAGCACCCAGAGCATGGGCTTTTGCCTCACATCAATTCTGGATGCTGACTGGCAGCAAGTCCCTGTAAAATAGTATGTTGTAAATAAACAGTAATTGTTCCATACCTAACAGGTGAGCCAAAGTTATTACTTTGGTGACGAGGATAAAAACATAGGGTGTCTGGTCTTCAGACTGTGAGTACTGCACCCATTGAGGTCAAAGTTAGGTTGCAAAATAGAAGTGTGCTGCCGGAAAAAATGCCTCTATTCGGTCAATTAGATCCATTTGATGCCTCCGTTAAGGATTGGATACAGTACATAAAATGTCTAGCTTATTATTTTATGACCAATGGGATAGAGTAGGAGGGAAAGAAGGCAGCAATACTTTGAGCGCATGTGAGACCCAGGTCTAATGAACAGCCTCACATCCCCAAAAGCACCTGATTCAAATTCATTCACGGAAATAGTGGATTTGGTGAAGGCACACTCTCATCCTAAGCTCTGAGTCATCCTGCAGCACTTAGTTTAATTCCATGGGGAGAGCACCAGGAGAGACCATTGCAGCCTACATTATGAAGCTAAGGCAAATTACAGAGCATTGCAACTTCAGGGCCACCCTGAGCAATATGCTGAGGGATCACTTAGTTTGTGGAGTCGATTGTTAGGCCATCCAGAGAAAGCAGAGACAGATGTCAATTTAAAAAGATGCTGGAGATAGCACTAGCGATGGAGATGCTAGGAAGGGCTCACTGGAGCTTCGGAGCATGCACAATAGTATGGTTAGGACAGGAAGCTGCAGTCAGCAGTGGTACCAAAAGTGACGATGCTAGTTTTAAACAGGAAGTAAATGTAGCAGCAAGCAGCGTTAGAAGCTTTAGGAGAGTGAACGCAACACCAAAGATTGAAGCAGAGAGTGTTACCAATGCAAGGGTAATCACTTCCCAGAAACTTGCAGGTTTAAGGAAGCAGAATGCTATTCAGGAAGGGGCACTGAGCCACCAATATAAAAGCAAGCCAAGCGTGCTAAGGGCAATAGAACAACATCACAAGTACATAGTGTAGAAGATTTCCCTCCAAATGATGAGTATTCATTCACTGAACAACATGAAAGTGGGTAAGGTAGTCCCCCCCACCCCCAGTCCCTCATCCTTGTGGTGCTTTTGGTTAATGGTAAACCTATAGAGATGGAAGTAGACACAGAAATGTACGCTACCATATTAGGGAAACACTCTTACAGGTATGTGCGAGAAGGAGTTCAATTTTTGGATTTAAGAAATACATCGGTAAAATTGGCAACCTGTATGGGAGAAGCCATCAAGATCATGGGTAGTACTATTGTAATAGTGAGATATCAGCAGCAATCTGCCCAACTCCCACTAATAGTTGTATCAATTTGAGAACCAAGTCTACTGGGCCTCGACTGGCTCAAAGAAATCAAGTTGGACAGAAATATTTCAGATAAAAGAAGGAGGCCTGCTAGAATTAATAAAGAAGTACAAAGATGTATTTTGTGATGAGCTAGGGAAAGTTAAGGGCCTGCAAGCAAAGATTGACGCAGACCCAGAGGCAGCCCCTTGGTTTTCCAGGGCCAGACCTATGCCTTGTTAGAAAAGGTAGAGACAGAATTGAAAAGATTAGAAGAACCGAGAATCATCTGACCAGTCCACACCTTTGGGGGCTGTAAGTTGATAATGAATCCAGCTGCCAAGCTAGACAAGTATCCCATTCCAAAGATGCAAGACTTGTACTCAAAGCTGGCCAGAGGCCAATCTTATGAAAATGTAGACATGAGCCTTGCTTATTAGCAGCTAGAGCTGGACGATGCTTCCTGAAATTATGTTACAATGAACACACACGTGTTTGTTTCAGTATATCTACCTGCCTTTTGGAGTGTCATCAGCTTGTGCCATATTCCAGAGAATGATGGAAGGTTTGTTAGATAGGTCACATGACAAAATAAAGCAATGCAGAGAGTGACGAGTTAATGCTTTGTTCCAGGATCCCTGAGGTAGAACTCAGGCAGAGTGCTCCGTGGTATTAATTTTAGCACCTCTTTAGGGAAGATACACTGTAACTGCTCATACACTGTGCTGTTTCAGCAGATCCCTGAACAATTAATTTGTTCTCAAATTTCTGGAGGAATTGTCCAACAGTAGGTCATCAAAGGCAAGAGCTATCTCTCCAAACACAGCTTTCATAGTCTGGATATATCAAAAGCACAGCACGCATACGGGTGATTGGAAACCAGTTGTATGACCCTTGCGTACCATCCCCTCTCCAACAACCAACATTGAGACAGTGAGGGGAGCACATTAATTGGAAAGTTGTGCAACATAGATCTGTCATTCAGTATTTAAAATCCATGGGCTAAAGAGTGGGAGTTCACAATTCACAGGTATTCAAGGTCACAATTTAAGGTAGCTCCTCGATTGTGGGCACACTTCCAGATGAAGGCATTTAAAACAATGCTCCTGGATTTAGTGGATGGTCCTTTTAGCGTCGAAAAAAAAGACAAAGGAAATTAAAATGTGTGCAAACAGCTGAAAAAAAGTTGATTCTTTCCTCTTATACACAAATGTAGAAACACAAATTTGTGATGATTGATGAATATTTGACTTCTCTATCGAAATTAGACTTTCAAATGAAGTTTATTTTCCCCTCGCCTTTTCAGTAATAAAATAGCTTATAACCAAGGTCTTTTAGTGAACCGTGCTATCACCCCCATCTAGTGATTTGTCTTTTTCATAGACTATATGGTAATACATGGTATCTAATACACTTTATCCCTATACATGCAGCATTTTCAGTATCTCTACTATATTATAATGCTAAGAAATTCTTAGAATTGCTTTTCAAGAGATTATTGCAATTTGGTGAAGAAAAATGTAGTTCTAAATTTTCAACTTTCATGTGTTAAACGCTTGAATATTTAATCGAATATAATTTGCTTACAAGGAGGAAGAGTTGGTTTTATCTTATTTCCCTTTTAGATAGAGCTTAGGTGAAATAATCACCTTTTTCTGTCTAACATCAAACTGCTCTCTGTACACGCATTGACATGCATGTATTTTTGCTCAGTAGACAGACATAGAACATTAGAACATAGAACATTACAGCGCAGTACAGGTCCTTCGGCCCTCGATGTTGCACCGACCTGTGAAACCAATCTAAAGCCCATCTAACCTACATAATTCCAATATCATCCATATGTTTATCCAATGACCATTTAAATGCCCTTAATGTTGACGAGTCCACTACTGCTGCAGGCAGGGCATTCCACGCCCTTACTACCGGCAGGGTATTCCACGCCCTTACTACTCTCTGAATAAAGAACCTACCTCTGACATCTGTCCTATATCTATCACCCCTCAATTTAAAGCTATGTCCCCTCGTGCTAGCCATCACCATCCGAGGAAAAAGGCTCTCACTGTCCACCCTATCTAATCTTCTGATCATCTTATATGCCTCTATTAAGTCACCTCTTAACCTTCTTCACTCTAACGAAAACAGCCTCAAGTCCCTCAGCCTTTCCTCATATGACCTTCCCACCATACCAGGCAACATCCTGGTAAATCTGCTCTGCATCCTTTCCAATGCTTCCACATCCTTCCTGTAATGCAGTGACCAGAACTGTACGCAATACTCCAAGTGCGGCCGCACCAGAGTTTTGTACAGCTGCAACATGACCTCATGGCTCCGAAACTCAATCCCCTTACCAATAAAAGCTAACACACCGTACGCCTTCTTAACAACCCTCTCAACCTGGATGCCAACTTTCAGGGATCCATGCACATGGACACCGAGATCTCTCTGCTCATCCACACTACCAAGTATCTTACCATTAGCCCAGTACTCTGTATTCCTGTTACTCCTTCCAAAGTGAATCACCTCACACTTTTCCACATTAAACTCCATTTGCCACCTCTCAGCCCAGCTCTGCAGCTTATCTATGTCCCTCTGTAACCTGCAACATCCTTCCGCACTGTCCACAACTCCACCGACTTTAGTGTCATCCGCAAATTTACTAACCCATCCTTCTACGCCCTCATCCAGGTCATTTATAAAAATGTCAAACAGCGGTGGCCCCAAAACAGATCCTTGCGGTACACCACTGGTAACTGAACTCCAGGATGAACATTTCCCATCAACCAGCACCCTCTGTCTTCTTACAGCTAGCCGATTTCTGATCCAAACCGCTAAATCACCCTCAATCCCATGCCTCCGTATCTTCTGCAACAGCTTACCGTGGGGAAACCTTATCAAACGCTTTACTGAAATCCATATACACCACATCAACTGCTTTACCCTTATCCACCTCTTTGGTCACCTTCTCAAAGAACTCAATAAGGTTTGTGAGGCACGACCTACCCTTCACAAAACCGTGTTGACTATCCCTAATCAAATTATTCCTTTCTAGATGATTATAAATCCTATCCCTTATAATCCCTTCCAAAACTTTGCCCACAACAGAAGTAAGGCTCACTGGTCTATAATTACCAGGGTTGTCCCTACTCCCCTTCTTGAACAAGGGGACAACATTTGCTATCCTCCGGTCTTCTGACACTATTCCTGCAGACAACGACGACATAAAGATCAAAGCCAAAGACTCTGCAATCTCCTCCCTAGCCTTCCAGAGAATCCTAGGATAAATCCCATCCAGCCCAGGGGATTTATCTATTTTCACACTTTCCAGGATTGCTAACACCTCCTCCTTATGAACCTCAATCCCGTCTAGTCTAATAGCCTGTATCTCAGTATTCTCCTCGGCAATATTGTCTTTTTCCTGTGTGAATGCTGACAAAAAATATTTCATTTAGCGCCTCTCCTATCTTCGGACTCCATGCACAACTTCCCACTACTGTCCTTGACTGGCCCTGCTCTTACCCTGATCATGCTTTTATTCCCGCCATACCTATAGAAAGCTTTAGGGTTTTCCTTGATCCTACCTGCCAAAGACTTCTCATGTCCCCTCCTGGCTCTTCTTAGCTCTCTCTTTAGGTCCTTCCTGGCTAACTTGTAACTCTCAAGCACCCTAACTGAGCCTTCACGTCTCATCTTTACATAAATCTCCTTCTTCCTCTTCACAAGAGATTCAACTTCTTTAGTGAACCACTTTCTCCCTGCCTGACAGCACTTCCCCATGCTCACAGTAATTACTTTCAAACTGCAAAATATCTGTCCTGGCTATAACAGAACTTGTCACTTGTATTTGATCACAATACTTACAGTACATTAAAGTTCATCATGCTCGTTTCACACTATGCACAGCTCTAGGTGTCTTTTTTTTCCATTTATCTGTTAATGGGAACATAAAATAAATTACATTGATGAACCAAAATGAACCAAATTAAAGTTTTCATTCAATAGAAAGTTAAAATGTCAGTCTGCAATTAACCCCCGCCCCCGACAACACATTTTCTCCATCAAAATGTTACCATTTTGTGTACCAAAGTTGAACAGCTCACATGCAACTCCTTCATCCATATTATTGACTCATTCTCACCCACTGTATGAGAGGATGTGAGTTTGAGGACTCCGAGACTGTGAATGAGCCATAGGTGCATGCACACAAGTGTGCAGGCTTGGATTGTTAGCTCACCAGTCTCCGGTGAAAGTGCCCACCGAGGTGGGATCTTCACTGCTGGGGGCCAGAGTTATGAGCTGGAGTCGAGCCAGGATAAGTGTGGAGGCAGCTCCATTGGGAGTGTTTGTCAGGTTCCAAGACAGGCTATTTAAAAGGATGGCCTGGTGCCACGGGAACTTTGTCAGAGTGGACATAAAAATAAGAGGTCCTGCAGCCTTCACCTCTCTCACTCTCTCACCCTCCAAGCACTCCCATGCTCCATCAATGCCACCTCATGGTCCACAACATCCCGTCATGCTCCCATGCCAGGTTTTGCCCTTTCACTCATGATCTACCCTCATTCCCACTAGGCCAGGTTCTGCCAACCCATCTAATCCCTTTGTCTCCTCATGCCCCCTATGTCAATATCTACCACCTCTATGCCCGTTGGTCCTAGGAAGCATACAGTGTGTCAGTGAACATCACAGTGTAAAATGACGTGTAAAAAAAACTTGGAAAAAAATCAACTCCATTGTTAAATTTCTCCTTTTGAGAACACAAAGGTCCTTATCTATTTGTCTCATGCTGATTGCAAGCTCATCAGAAAACATGTTTTGAGGGATGTGGCCATCATCCAGTTGGCTCACAAGACACAGCTGACGGAAGCACCACTAACTTAGGGCAAACATGCCAGGGATTCCTGCTCCTGATGTCGTTCCATATTCAGCACTTTTGTCCTGTCAGAAAATACGGACATACCTAAGATACCTTTGTAGATTAGGTCAAAGACCGGGCATTTTTTAACAAGTGACACTCATCCTGACACCAGAACCCTTGTTACCTATAAGGAAATACTCCCCACTTGGCCAGATGGGTACAGCAATAGTTAAAATAGTGGCAGCTGAAACATTCACTCCCTCACCATGTCCAACATTCATCTCACGCAGCGGAGGTGGAAGCTGTTCTGTCACTTTCCTTGGCTGGCATAAGTCACTACGGCGAGCACAAGCCTACACATGGAGCTTTGCATTTTCTCAACGTTGACATGGTGCTGATTTTGGCATCAAGAGAAAGGCCATATCTGGACAATTTTCAACATAGCCAGGTAAATGCCACTGGAACAGCTTTACTCAGGGTGCAGCTAATTGTAGAGCACAAATTTTCACTACCACTACTAGAATCTTGTCAGGGCCCTTGCCTTCGACAGTATCCAGTGCTTTCACATGGAAAGAATCAGATAGGCTGCAGATTACCATTTGTGAAGCTGGGCACCTCAGGAGTAGGCCAAGGTAGCTTATCTGCTCAGCACTTTGACTGAAGATGATAACCTCTGTCCATTTTCATTCATCTAGCCAATTCCCTGATGCCCTATGCATGTTAGCCAAGCTGTGTAGTTGTTATCCACCGTTACGTTGAAGTCCCCTAGAAGTCCTTCGGTGCTGGGAATCCTGATAATCACAGTAAGAAGTCTCACAACACCAGGTTAAAGTCCAACAGGTTTAATTGGTAGCAAATACCATAAGCTTTCGGAGCGTGCTGCTCCTTCGTCAGATGGAGTGGTCTCTGTTCTCCAACAGTGCACAGACACAGAAATCAAGTTACAGAATACTAATTAGAATGCAAATCTCTACAGCCAGCCAGGTCTTAAAAGGTACAGATAATGTGGTTGGAGGGAACATTAAACACAGGTTAAAGAGATGTGTATTGTCTCCAGACAGAACAGCTGGTGAGATTATGCAAGACCAGGGGCAAGCTGTGGGGGTTACTGATAATGTGACATAAATCCAACATCCCGGTTTAGGCCGTCCTCATGTGTGCGGAACTTGGCTATCAGTTTCTGCTCAGCGACTCTGCGCTGTCGTGTGTCGTGAAGGCCGCCTTGGAGAACGCTTACCTGAAGATCCAAGGCCGAATGCCCGTGACTGCTGAAGTGCTTCCCCACAGGAAGAGAACAGTCTTGCCTGGTGATTCTGATAATGGCAGCATCAAGTGTCTTACAGAATCGAGCTTTGACTTCTGGGTTGGATGTGGGCGTCAGGGCATCAGTACACATGATTACCATTGTCAAATCCTCCAACATCTTGATCACATTAATCACCATTGATCACAAGTGGGTCAGCCATAAAAATACAGACATTCCTTGGTAGGTTAGGTCAGAGACTGGGCATTCATCAGCAAGTAATACACTTCCTGACTCACCAATACCTCTCTGTCATCTACAAGGTGTGAAAAACTCCCCACTTGCCCAGATAGGTGCAGCGATAGTTCAAACATACAAGACAATCCAAAGCTCTCCACTTGATTGGCAGCTTAAACATCCACTCCCTCCACCAACAGTGTACAGCGACCCCAAAACGTACCATACACAAAATGCAATGCATTAACTCTCCAAATCTTCCAAACCCCCGACCACCGAGAAGAACTAGTGCAGCAGGCACATGGGAACAGTGCCACAATCTAATCCATCTCCAAGTCACAAATCATTTTAACTTGGTCATATTTTTGTGTGGGGACCTGTCAGTCAGAAGACGGCTTTGTCAGTCACTGTTGAAATACAAAGAAAGTTGCCAGGGTAAAATAAAATAGTGCGATTTTCTGACACCTCCCCTCTTCCCCTGGGGCATATTTTCTGGCTCTCCATTGGCCACTCTCAGGGTCTTCCGGTCCCGCCGATATCTATTTGTGTGTCTCGCCCAACTCTGCCTCCTAATTCTTAACTTGTCCCTGTAGAATTGCCAGGCTGTCAAAAGGTGTTTTTTCACTCATTTAACACAATTCTCAGGACAGGTTCCAGAATGAAGAATTTTGACCAAAATTTCCCACTTTTGTGCTCCAGAAACAAACCGGGACAACAGCATCACAAGATTCCACACCCAAAACTTGTTATGTTTTTACTCTGGAAAAAAAACATAGTTTTGCCTGGAAGCACAGAATATCCCAATATGCACACCCAATGGTCCCAAATAGTGAACAAAAGGGGAAAAAAAATCCCATTAGTGACAATTTCTTCAAACAGCAGTTTGTATCCATTAAACAAGTGTTGAAACAACCCATAACACCGTGATCAATACTTACACATGATGCAAAGTACAACCAAGAGAACAAATATCCCCAACATGGTAACAGTTACACTTGTTTGTGCATTGGCTGCAGGCTCTGATGACTCACAATCTTTATCTGCAATCAATATAATCACATAAATTCATAAACTTAAGTTTTAGACAGCGTATTGGTTGAAAGACTCAGTATTTTTTTTTATTTCAAAAATATACTTTATTCACAAAAAAAACTCTCCAATAAAACATTGCAAAATGACAGATCCAAAAGTCATAAAAAGTGCAAAAAAGAATCATTTTTGCAGAACAATACAGTGCTTATATAGAATATAAAAGCAGGGATGTCTTGATGCACCTGTACAGGGCATTGGTGAGGCCGCAGCTGGAATACTGTGTGCAGTATTGGTCCCCTTATATGAGGAAGGATATATTGGCATTGGAGGGAGCGCAGAGAAGGTTCACCAGGTTGATACCGGAGATGAGGGGTTTAGATTATGAGGAGAGGCTGAGGAGATTGGGTTTGTACTCGTTGGAGTTTAGAAGGATGAGGGGGGATCTTATGGAGACTTATAAGATAATGCGGGGGCTGGATAGGGTGGAGGCGGAGAGATTCTTTCCACTTAGTAAGGAAGTTAAAACTAGAGGACACAGCCTCAAAATAAAGGGGGGTCGGTTTAGGACAGAGTTGAGGAGGAACTTCTTCTCCCAGAGGGTGGTGAATCTCTGGAATTCTCTGCCCACTGAGGTGGTGGAGGCTACCTCGCTGAATATGTTTAAAGCGCGGATGGATGGATTCCTGATCGGTAAGGGAATTAAGGGTTATGGGGATCAGGCGGGTAAGTGGTACTGATCCACGTCAGATCAGCCATGATCTTATTGAATGGCGGGGCAGGCCCGAGGGGCTAGATGGCCTACTCCTGCTCCTATTTCTTATGTTCTTATGTTCTTATTTACAAAAACATTACATTTCGTTACATTTCATTTCTTAAAACTATATACATGTGTCAGAGTTTACTGTGTGCCGTTATTTTTCAGGTTGGCACACAGTTACGCAGGCCGAGGGTATTCTGCAGTTACCCGGCCCTCGGTCTGCCTCGGTTGAGACGCTTTACACGGTGGCGTTTCCCCATTGTGCCTTGGCGGCGGCTGCCCCAAGCTTGAGCGCGTCCCTGAGCACGTAGTCCTGGACCTTGGAATGTGCCAGTCTGCAACACTCGGTCGAGGACAATTCTTTCAGCTGGAAGATCAGCAAGTTTCGGGCGGACCAAAGCGCGTCCTTCACCGAGTTGATGACCCTCCAGCAGCAGTTGATATTTGTCTCGGTGTGCGTCCCCGGAAACAGCCCGTAGAGCACAGAGTCCTGCGTCACCGAGCTGCCCGGGACGAACCGCGACAAATACCACTGCATCTCGTTCCAGACCTTCTTTGCAAAGGCACATTCCACAAGGGGGTGTGCGACCGTCTCATCACCCCCGCAGCCGCTTCGGGGGCAGCGTGCGGTGAGGTTGAGACCCCGGGCGTGCATAAAGGATCTGACGGGGAGTGCCCTTCTCACCACCAGCCAAGCCAGGTCTTGGTGCCTGTTTGTGAGTTCTGGTGATGAGGCATTCTGCCAAATGACATTGACAGTCCGCTCAGGGAACCATCCGACAGGATCTGCCGTCTCCTTTTCTCTCAGGGCCTCAAGGACATTACGTGCTGACCACTGCTTGATAGCCATGTGGTCAAAGGTGTGTTTCCGGAAGAATTTCTCCACGAAGGACAGGTGCTGCGGTACGGTCCAACTACTTGGAGCGTTCCGCGGCAATGTGGCCAAACCCATCCTCCGCAACACTTGGGACAGGTAGAACCTCAAAAAATAGTGGCACTTGCTGTTACTGTACCGAGGATCTACACACAGCTTGATGCAGCCGCACACAAAGGTGGCCATCAGGATGAGGGCGGCGTTGGGAACGTTTTTCCCTCCGTTCTCTGGAGATTTGTGCATCGCCTCTCTGCGGACACGATCCATCTTTGATCTCCAGATGAACTTGAAGATGGCCCGGGTCACTGCTGCTGCGCAGGACTTGGGGAAAGGCCACACCTGCGCCACGTACAACAACACGGACAGAACCTCGCATCGGATCACAAGGTTCTTCCCAGTAATGGAGAGGGAGCGTTGCTCCCACAATCCCAATTTTTGTCTGGCTTTGGCGATGCGCTCCTCCCAGTTTTTGGCGCATGCCCCTGCCGCTCCGAACCATATCCCCAGCACCTTGAGGTAGTCTACCCTAATGGTGAAGGGGACAAAGGATATGTCAGGCCAGTTCCCAAAGAACATGGCCTCACTCTTACCCTTGTTGACTTTGGCCCCCGAGGCCAGCTCGAACTGCTCACAGACTCGAAGAAGCCTGCGAACAGACGAGGGGTCCGAGCAGAAAACAGCCACGTCATCCATGTAGAGGGAGGCTTTGACTTGCGTCCCTCCGCTGCCTGGGATTGTAACCCCTTTGATGCCTGGGTCGTTTCTGAGGGCCTCGGCAAAGGGTTCAATGCAACACACAAAAATGACGGAGGAGAGAGGGCAGCCCTGCCTGACTCCAGACTTGATTTGAAACATATCTGATTCCCACCCATTGATTGAAACTGCGCTACTGATGTCTGTGTAGAGCAGTTGGATCCAATTGCAGATTCCCTCCCCAAAGCCCATTTTGGAGAGCACATCCATCATGTAGCTGTGCGATATTCTGTCAAACGCCTTCTCCTGGTCTAGACTGATGAGGCAGGTGTCCACCTGCCTGTCCTGCACGTAGGCGATCGTATCCCTGAGTAGCGCGAGGCTATCAGAGATCTTCCTGTCGGGTACAGCACAGGTTTGATCAGGGTGGATCACTGACCCCAGAGCAGACTTGACCCGGTTGGCGATGACCTTGGCCAGAATCTTGTAATCCACATTCAATAGTGAAATAGGTCTCCAATTTCTAATTTCTTCCCTTTCCCCCTTCTGCTTGTAGATGAGGGTAATGATGCCTTTCCTCATGGATTCTGACATGCTGCCTTCCAGAAGCATACTCTCGTATACTTCCAGGAGGTCTGGGCCCGTCAAGTCCCACAACGCCGAGTAAAACTCAGCCGGTAAGCTGTCGCTACCGGGAGTTTTACCCTTCTGAAGGGACTCGACGGCCTTTGTCAGCTCATCCAGAGCTACCAGTCTGTCCAGGCTCTCCCGCTCGCCGTCGTCCAAGACTTGCGTGATAGACGACAGGAAAGACTAGGAGGCCGTGCTGTCTGTTGGCTTCAGGTCATACAGTCCGGCATAGAAGGATTTGCAAATCCTCAGAATGTCAGACTGCGATGACCTTACAGAGCCATCTACTTCCTTCAGGCTTGTGATCACAGAGGTTTCTCTGCGCACCTTCTGGAAGAAGAAGCGCGAGCACGTTTCGTCCTGCTCCACGGTGCGGACCCTGGACCGGAAGATAACCTTGGAGGCCTCCGAGGCAAAGAGCGAGGCTTGCTGGCTCTTCACCTCCCGGAGGTCCTCCTTGACATCAACCCCCATCGACTGCAGTTGGAGTAGCTCCTGCATGCTTTTCTGGAGTCGAGACATTTCCCCCCGTCTCTCCCTGGCCTTCTGAACCCCTTTTCGGATGAAGAACCTCTTGATGTTGCCCTTGATGGTTTCCCACCAGAGCGATGGAGACTCAAAGAAGGGTTTCACGGTTCTCCAACCGTGGTAAACCCTCTTGAGTTCTTCGAGGTTCTCTGGGGTCAACAGTTCGACATTAAGCTTCCAGGACCCCCTGCCCACTTTCTGGTTTTCCTCCAGCTGACAGTCTGCCAGCAGGAGGCAGTGGTCAGAGAAGAACACCGGCTTGACGTCGGTGGACCTGACCGTGAGCGCGCGGGATGCAAACATGAAGTCGATCCTGGAGCGGACAGACCCGTCTGGCCGTGACCACGTGTATCTCCGCTGCCCTCCGTCTGCTTGGTCGCTGAAGACGTCGAGCAGCTTGGCATCTTTGACTGTTTCCAGCAGGGCTCTGGACGTAGCGTCCAGTTTACTTTCGGCCCTGTTGGATCGGCCGGCCTTGTCAATGATACAGTTAAAGTCCCCACCCAGTATGATTGGCCTGGAGGTGGTGAGTAGCAGTGGCAGCTGTTCAAAAAGTGCCAGCCGCTCGGTCTTGACGGCAGGGGCATACACATTAATCAGCCTGAGAGGGCAGTTTTTGTACATGACGTCTGCTACGAGGAGGCGTCCTCCCACCACCTCCTTAACTTCGGAGACGGTGAAGTTGCCCCCCCGTAGCAGAATGCCTAGGCCGGATGAACGGCAGTCGTTCCCACCTGACCAGATGGACGGTCCGTGGGACCACACACTCGACCAGCGCCTGTAGTTGCTGAGGTGTGGTATTCCACACTCCTGCAGGAACAGCAGGTCGGCCTTGATCTTGGCCAGGTAGGACAAGCTGGCCGCACATCTCAGACTATCTTTAACACTGCGAACATTTAAGGATGCAAACTTTAAAGACATTTTAGTGTTTAAAAGGTTTGTCAGTTCTTACGTGTCCTTCAGTCAGCCTCCTCCAGGTGCTGCATTCCTGTGGCGCTGATGAAATTCTGCAGGGCTGCAGGGCTGAGGTAGCAGTCCGACCCTGCCTCAGGTCCCCGACCACGACTGGGTGACATGGTCGGTGTCGTGTAGCCCTCGGTTGGTGCCGGGCTTGCGGGCCGATCTCCGCCTTGGGCGTCGTCGGTGTCCTCGTTCCTGTTGTCCGGGGTTTGGGGGGCCTCGGCTGCACTGCTGTATCCGTCGGCTGGATGGTCCCCGGCTGCTTTGTGGTCGTTGGTCCTAGTCCGTTGTGGTTCCCGTGCCGCTTTTCTATGGAGCCGTTTGATGCTTCGTCGGCTGCCCGCTTTCTTTTCCTCGTCTGAGGAGACGTCGCCACTGGAGACCCTAGCTGCGCAGGATTTCCTTTTCTGGGTGCTTTTCTTTTTCTTTACCACCTGCCAGGGGCCCTCGGGATCTCCGTTCTCCTGCTCCATGTCCTCTGCGCCCTCTACTGGTGGTGGTGTGGATGTGTCATCATCCTGCTGCACTGGGGGGTCCACCTTTGCTTCAGAAGCTTTCTCCGTGCCAGCTTCTTTTGTGGTGGGCTTCTTGTTCCCTGAGGCAGCAGGAGCACTCGCCTTCCTCGCTCCGCCTCCGGTGATCTGGGCGTAAGTGACCTTCCGCTTGGGGCAGACTCTGTAAACATGGCCAGTCTCCCCACACAGGTTGCAACATTTGCTGTCTTTGCACTCGTCGGTCGAGTGCCCCTCCTTCAGGCAGTTTCTGCATACGGTGACGCTGCAGCTTGCGGCAAAATGGCCGGTTTTGCCACAGTTGCGGCACAGTCGTGGCTGGCCCGTGTAGTACAGGAAGCCTCGATTCCCTCCGATGGCAAAATTGGAGGGCGGGTGCAGAAGGCCTCCCTTGGGGTCAGTCTTCAGGGTGACTCTCACCTGCCTTTTACACGTCCATGTTCCGTACTGGTCCATGACGTCCACGCTCTCTCCCTTCACCTCCACGTACCTGGAGAGGAACGTCAGCACATCAGCCGCAGGGACGTAGTGGTTATACGTTTGGAATGTGATAACCCGGTTCCGCTGGGACGGCATGGTGAACAGGGGCTCCGCCGTCAGGATAGAGAGGGGCCCCTCTTTGCCTTTCTCCTTCACCGCTGTCAGGAGCTTGACGCATCCTGACAGACTTCTGAAGCTGACATCCACGTGCGGCGGCTTGCTGTACTCAGCCGCACCGTAGATGTCTGCTGCTTGGAATCCGCAGCACTCGAACAATACCTTCTTCACGAGGTAATCACGGCCCACAGGCGAGCCTCCTCCCGAAGGCTTCACCCGGATGGTGTTGGGCTGCCTTTGGCCTGTAGCTTTCAGAGCAGCTGCAGCCATAGCTCGAAAACACTGAGTCTTACTGTACCGGCGTTAGGTCCAAGCCAGAGGCTTGAAACCAGCATAAAGATCCACCAGTAGCAGCAGAGCTCAAGTGTTGCAGACGGTCGTCTGCCGGTCGTCTGACGCCTGCTTCTTCAATCCATAATCCCCATCGAAACTCGATAGCTCCTTGCGAAATCCGAGCCCTTGGCTTTATTAAACTGATAAGAACAGATACTACACTTGATCTTAGCCAAAAGGCCGTTGAAAGACTCAGTATAGTCTTTCTTTTATTTGTTCATGGGATGTAGGCATTGCTGGCTGAGCCCATGCCATCCCTGAGGGCAGTTAAGAGTGGACCACATCACTGTGGGTCTGGAATCACCTATAGGCCAGATCAGGTAAGGACAACAGATTTCCTTCTCTAAAGAACATTCATGAACCAGATAGGGTTTTAATGACAATCAATACAGGTTTATGGTCATCATGAGACTTTTAATTCCAGATTTTTAAAAGTGAATTCAAATTTCACCATCTGCCGTGGTGGTATTCGAATCTGGGTCCCCAGAACCTCACCCTAGGTCTCCGGATTACTAGTCCAGTGACAATACCACTACATCACTGCCTCCTCTAAGACAACTACTTAATATTTATTTCTCTTTGGAGAAAATTTTATAGTCCTGTCATGGTGGGAAGGGGCAGTTCAAAGTCCACTGATTTCTGAAGGGACTGGAAAATCCTGCTGTTGGGAGGGGCTGTAAAATTCACCCTTTTGATTCTTACAACACATTATAGATTGGAAAAATAACAAGAACTCTCGTTAAAGGCATCTTGTTTATGTCAGAACCACTAAAGATCCTTAAATTCCCATCTTTTGCTGCTTGTGCCATCTCCAAGAAATTTGAGGCCTAAATCTTCCTGTCCCACCTGCCACAGGAATTGTCACAGGCAGGAAGGATAATTTGACAGACTGGCGAAAGGTCCATTGACCTCAAAATTTCCAGTCCCTGGGCGGGTGGGACCAAAAAAGGCCGCCCAAAGAGTCTGTGGTCTAAAATGAAATCTTAGCAGCAGAATGTATGTAATCCTCATAAAACCATCCCGACTTAAACCTAAACTGCCATTCCTTCATTGTCGATGGGTCAAAATCTTGGAATTACCTTCCTAACAGCACTGTTGATATTCATGCAACATGTGGACTGCAGCAGTTCAAGAAGGCCCCACACCACCACCTTTGTAAGGGATATTAAGGATGGGCCGTAAATGTTGGCCTAGCCAACGACGCCCACATCCCATTAATGGATATTAATTAAAAATGAAGCAACACCATGAGAGATCTATTTTAATGAATACATTTTGACTTTTAGTGACAGCGACAGAAGGCAAAATTTTCCAGGCAGAATTTTCCGGCCATTCACGCTGGCGGCATTTTCTGGTCCCACTGCAGCGAACAGAAATTTGGTCAAGCACTAAATTCTCATCCTCGCTTGCAGCGGCAGTGGGCATGAATGGCTGAAAATCTCTGGCCATAATTTCTGAACTACAGCTGCCAATATAACCAAATTAATAGCTTACAAAGTACAATTGCAGCAAAACACCCCTATCCCTCTACTCAAGTCCTCTCGCTATGAAGAGCAACATACCATTTCCCTTCTTTACTGCCTGCTGTACCTGCACGCTTACTTTCAGCGACTGATGCACGAGGACTCCAAGGTCTCGCTGAGTGTCCGCCTCTCTCAATTTACACCCATTCAAATAATGATCTGCCTTCCTATTATCGCTACCAAAGTGGATACCCTCACACTTATCCACATTATACTGTATCTGCCATGGAGACTTCTGGTAAGTGGCACGCTTTCAAAAGTGTGTTAACCAGGATTCAGGGTAAACACATTCCTCTGAGAGTGAAGGGCAAGGCTGGCAGAAGTCGGGAACCCTAGATGACTCGGGGTATTGAGGCCCTGGTCAAGAAGAAGAAAGAGGCACATGACATGCATTGGCAGCTGGGATCAAGTGAATCCCTTGAAGAGTATAGGGGGTGTAGGAATAGAGTTAAGAGAAAAATCAGGAGGGCAAAAAGGGGACACGAGATTGTTTTGACAGATAAGGTAAAGGAGAATCCAAAGAGCTTCTACAAATACATAAAGGGCAAAAGAGTGACAAGGGAGAGAGTAGGGCCTCTTAAGGATCAACAAGGTCGTCTATGTGCGGATCCACAAGATATGGGTGAGATCATAAATGAATATTTCTCATCAGTATTTACTGTTGAGAAAAGCATGGATGTTAGGGAACTTGGGAAAATAAATAGTGATGTCTTGAGGAGTGTACATATTACAGAGGAGGTGCTGGAAGTCTTAAAGCGCATCAAGGTAGATAAATCCCCAGGACCTGATGAAGTATATCCCAGGACATTGTGGGAGGCGAGGGAGGAAATTGCGGGTCCCCTAGCCAAGATATTTGAATCACCGATAGTCACGGGTGAGGTATCTGATGATTGGAGAGTGGCAAATGTTGTGGCTTTGTTTAAAAAGGGCTGCAGGGAAAAGCCTGGGAACCACAGGCCAGTGAGCCTCACATCTGTGGTGGGTAAGTTGTTGGAAGGTATTTTGAGAGACAGGATCTACAGGCATTTAGAGACGCAAGGACTGATTAGGGACAATCAGCATGGCTTTGTGAGTGGAAAATCATATCTCACAAACTTAATTAAGTTTTTTGAAGGGGTAACCAAGAAGGTAGATGAGGGCAATGCAGTTGATGTTGTCTACATGGACTTTAGCAAGGCCTTTGACAAGGTACCGCATGGTAGGTTGTTGCATGAGGTTAAATCTCACGAGGTCCAGGGTGAGGTATCTAAATGGATACAAAATTGGCTTCGGTGGGGTGGTTGTAGAGGGTTGTTTTTCAAACTGGAGGCCTGTGACCAGCGGTGTGCCTCAGGGATCAGTGCTGGGCCCACTGTTATTTGTCATTTATATTAATGATTTGGATGAGAATATAGGGGGCATGGTTAGTAAGTTTGCAGATGACACCAAGATTGGTGGCATAATGGACAGTGAAGAAGGTTATCTCTGATTGCAACGGGATCTTGATCAATTGGGCCAGTGGGCTGACGAATGGCAGATGGAGTTTAATTTAGACAAATGCGAGGTGATGCATTTTGGTAGATTGAACCAGGGCAGGACTTACTCTGTTAATGGTAGGGCGCTGGGGTGAGTTACAGAACAAAGAGATCGAGGGGTACATGTTCATAGCTTCTTGAAAGTGGAGTCACAGATGGACAGAGTGGTGAAGAAGGCATTCGGCATGCTTGGTTTCATCGGTCAGAACATTGAACACAGGAGTTGGGATGTCTTATTGAAGTTGTACAAGACATTGGTAAGGCCACACTTGGAATACTGTGTACAGTTCTGGTCACCCTATTATAGAAAGGATATTATTAAACTAGAAAGAGTGCAGAAAAGATTTTCTAGGATGCTACCGGGACTTGATGGATTGAGTTATAAGGAGAGACTGGATAGACTGGGACTTTTTTCTCTGGAGCGTAGAAGGCTGAGGGGTGAACTTATAGAGGTCTATAAAATAATGAGGGGCAGAGATCAGCAAGATAGTCAATATCTTTTCCCAAAGGTAGGGGAGTCTAAAACTAGAGGGCATAGGTTTAAGGTGAGAGGGGAGAGATACAAAAGTGTCCAGAGGGGCAATTTTTTCACACAGAGGGTGGTGAGTGTTTGGAACAAGCTGCCAGAGGTACTAGTAGAGGCGGGTACAATTTTGTCTTTTAAAAACCATTTAGACCGTTACATGGGTATGATGGGTATAGAGGGAATTGGCCAAACGCGGGCTATTGGGATTAGCTTAGGGGTTTAAAAGAAAAGGGTGGCATGGACAGATTGGGCCGAAAGGGCCTGTTTCCATGCTATAAACCTCTATGACTCTATAATCATTCAGAGTTGCAGCCAGACACGACAGCTTCACTCGCTGGGAACACCGGATATAAATTCAAGCACATGCTGCTACCATTTTCTGATCATTCATTTGGAATCATGAGCAACTGGTATTTGAATTTGCCCGTGGTGCTTTGTGGGTCAAGCTCCGATAGCCTGCACTGAAAAGGAAAATCTGCATCTTGGTTGCAGGGCATTCCACTGTCAGCTTCCTTAACAGAAGGAGGGTTGGCGAGGGAGATTAAAAGAAACACTGCTTTTCACACTGGAGATCTTGGAGTGAATAATATATTAACTTCACACAACAAATACTGGAACACTTACAAGCCAGACATTAAGTTTATTTATTAGTGTCACAAGTAGGCTTATATTAACACTGCAATAAACTTACTGTGAAACTCCCCTCGTGGCCACACTCCAGACCCTGTCTGCTCAGGGACACTGAGGGAGAATTTAGCATGGCCAGTGCACTTAACCAGCACATCTTTCAGATTGTGGGAGGAAACCAGAACACCCAGAGTAAGCCCATGCAGACATGAGGAGAATGTGCAGACTCCGCACAGACAGTGTCTCAAACTGGAAATCAAACCCGGATCCCTGGCGTTGTGAGGCAGCAGTGCTAACCATTGTGCTGAGCTAATTGCAATATTATGATGAACAATCCACATTATTGCAGGAATGTGCGGATATTATTAGGATGGCACAATGGTTAGCACTGCTGCCTCACAGCACTCTGGATTTGAACACACGACCAGTCTTGTCTGTGTGGAGTTTGCACGTTCGTCCCGTGTCTGCGTGGGTTTCCTCCAGGCGCTCCGGTTTCCTCCCACACTTCAAAGATCTGCGGGTTAGGTTGATTGGCCATGCTAAATTGACTCTTATTGTCAGGGGGATTAGCAGGGTAAATACGTGGTTCTACAAGGATAGGGCCTGTCTGGGATTGTTGTCAGTGCAGGCTCGATGGACCAATTGGCCACCTTCTGCACTGTAGGGATTCTAAGAGTTTTTAATCTGACAACGCAGAATTGTTACATTTGATGGGATTGCATTTCCTTGAACCATGGATTGTATTTTAGCCATCCAGAGCTTTGCTGTGGTGCCTACAGCAGAGTCAGGATTCTGTGCCATACAGCAGCTTGGTAAGGATAATGGTCTGGTAGACTTTGATTTTAACCTTCAGCTAAACAGCGGGACTGGAAAATTTGACAGACCATTTTAAGGTCTGTTGATGAGGGGGAGTAGGAAATTCCGGTCTCGGTGTGGGTGCAACTGGAAAATCCTGCCTATGCTGGCTGTCAAAGTCAGAATGCTGGATCAAAGGCAGAATTAATTAGCTCTTGGCATATTTAAGTGAAGAGGTTTATCTCCATGGGCTTTCCTGCCAGCCTCCAAACACACCCTGTTAAAAGTCATCAGTGAAAGGGCTTAAAAGTACTCGCCAATTTTTTTTTTTGCGTATCCTCCCATTCCATCCCAATATATCTTGACTCCATCATACAAAGGGTGTACGACACTGCACCTGTCCATACTTTGAAGAAAACTGGGAGATTTTTCATTTGGTGCTGATGGAAAAGGTTGGAGTGTACTTCAGGAAAGTCCCAATCATAGTCCCAGCCTGTGTTTTCCATCATATTCCTTTATTTGGTCACGGAAAGTTACATTAGTCCGACATTACACACCTTTAACAAGGCATGTCCACGGAATATTTATCATAACTAATAAAATGAATTGACAGACTGGGTTGACACACCATTAATAAAAGAGAATGAACAGTTCTTCCTGCTAACGGGGTTCTCCACAATGCAAGTGTAGATTCCGCAATCTGATTTGTTGGCTTCTGATATAATCAACACGCTGTTGTTTTGCACCAACCAATAGCGTTCGGTATTTCTGATCATTTTGTCACCTTTCTGCCACAGAATGGAACTTGCTTTTCCCTCAGATATTTGACAGGTCAGTTTGATGGTGGTATTGAGATGGATAATACTGATCGAAGGCTCTGGCAGTGGCTTTATGGGAGGGAAGAAATGGACAGAAAACAGCAAAAGGACAAGACTGCTTCACATGCTGTTAGTGTAGTTAGCTAAGCAAGAGCTCTATCCTTGACCTGATAATATTCTACAACTCCAAACTGAACTACTGACCCCATAATTATATTACAAAGACTGTCAGCTGTAAGATCATATCAACTAGGAGCAGGCTCAGGCCATTCAGCCCTTCGAGCCTGCAGCTGGCACCATTGTTGATTCCCATTAACACTTTATGTTTCCAAAACAAAATGCTGCAGTTGTTGGACATCACAGAAAATGTTCGAAACCCTCCATAAATCAGGCATCATGTAGAAACCGATGAAAGGTCATTGACCCGAAATATTCACTCTCCTTTTTTTTGTCCACAAGTGATGCTCGACTTGCTGAGCTTGTTCAGAATTTAGGAGTTATTGTTCAACTGATGATTGAGAGGAGTTAAAAGAACAGGCTGTACATGGCCACGTTAGAATTATCTTCCTTTTCTGTGTAGATGACATTGTCGTTACTGCACTGCAACTTGATTCAGAGCAACAAGCTCCAAGTGGGGTCTTTTTAAAGTTTATTTATTAAGTAGGCTTGTGAACACTGCAAAAAGACGGCAAAAATACAATGAGTTGTGAAAGTAACCCAGGCAAACCAGCCTCCCATCTATTGACTCTGTTACACTTCCTGCTGCCTCGGAAAAGCAGCCAGCAAAATCAAGGACCTCACGCACCCCGGACATTCTCTCTTCCACCTTCTTCCGTCGGGAAAAAGATACAAAAGTCTGAGATCATGTACCAACTGACTCAAAAGCAGATTCTTCCCTGCTGCCATCAGACTTTTAAATGGACCTACCTCATATTAAGCTGACCTTTCTCCCTAGCTAAGACTGTAACACTATTTTCTGCACCCTCTCCTTTCCTTCTCCCCTATGTACCCTATGAATGGTATGCTTTGTCTGTATAGCGTAAGAAACAATACTTTTCACTGTATCCCAGTACACGTGATAATAATAAATCAAATCTAAGAGCCACATGTTATGCATAGAATCCCTACAGTGCAGAAGGAGGCCATTTGGCCTATCGAGTCTGCACTGACCACAATCCCAACCAGGCCCTATTTCTGTAACCCCACATATTTACCCTGCTAATTCCTCTGACACTCGGGTCAATTTAGCATGGCCAATCAACCTAACCCGAACATCTTTGGACTGTGGGAGGAAATCGGAGCACGCAGAGGAAACCCACGCAGACACAGGGAGAATGTGCAAACTCCACACAGACAGTGACCTGAGGCCGGAATCAAACCCTGGTCCTTGGCGCTGTGAGGCAGCAGTGCTAACCACTGTGCCACTGCGCTGCCCAATTGTCATTTCAATGGTTTATCCCACTGGACAAGTTTAAAAACCACAACCACAAATTAGATGCGAAATTTATTTTAAGTACAGTACTGAATAATTCATGTACCAAATCACTTTCAAAATAACAAATCATTGAAACCACTTACTAATGAGTTTCAGAACTCTGCTTCCTCTCTTTTTGCCATCTACAATGATGATATAAACTCCTTGGTCTCTGGGTTTCAAGCCATTTAACATCAACGAACCATTGGATATATTAAAAGACAAACGGGATTTGAACTGTCTATTTCGTTCCACTATCTGGTGATTAGGATCATAATCCAAAATAGTAACAACCTTTTGATTCCTACCAAGAAATTCCCATATAAAGTCACTTTTGCTGAGATCACCTTCGACTTCAGGATCCAGTAAAACTGATGAAGCAACGGCACCAAACACATCTTTACTTCCAGCTGGTATCAAAAAAAAGTAACAATGAACAAGTAAATAATAATAAATGAGGGTACATATTATACCAGTAAATACACATGAGCTGGAATTTTCCAGCCGTTTCTAGCCGTTTCCAACTGTGGGTTTCCCTGCGACGTCAGAGCAAAATATATTCCAGAGATAACTACTTTTAAGTTTCTGCTTGCTAAATTCCCACCTTGCTTGCCAAATTCTGACTGCAGGACCACATAACTATTTTGATCTCTCAATGATTCCAATGTGGATCACAACCGCTGACCATTTACCCTTCCCCCTCAGGTGCCCTGTAGCTGTCCCATGACATCCTTGACCTTGGGACCAGGTAGGCAACACACCATTTGGGATTCATGTCTACGTCCACAGAAGTGCCTAACTAACTAAGGAGTCACCATACCTAATGTTCTTCCTGCCCGTCTGTACATTTGAGCCAGCCCTGGTGTTCTGGACTTGACCTTGGTTGCAATTCCCAGGGATTGGGTGAAATTAACAGTAAAAACGTTGATAGTTAGGTGTGAATTTACTAGATAATGAACAGGAGTGATGAAGTGAATAGTTATACAGTATTCAGAACAAAATACTGGTTAAAGAATGGGATCACTCAAGGCACACAAAAGCTGTGGGTGACCATATCTATAAACGTGCCTCCCACATGCCTTCAACCTCATGGGTGTGCCGCTGAGCTATCACAACAGGAATGTATGGCACAGAACAAACTGACTCATCATAAATTATGTTCCCACATAGTTTACCAGCAGCAAATTACGTGGGATGTCCTGTATTAGTGAAAGGCACTGTATAAATCATAGAATAGAATCCTTACAGTGCAGAACGAGGCCATTTGGCCCTTCGAGTCTGCACCGACCACAATCCCACCCATGCCCTATTCCCGTAACCCCGCATATTTGCACTGCTAATCCTCCCTGACACTAGGGTCAATTTACCATGGCCAATCAACCTAACCCGCACATGTTTGGACTGTGGGAGGAAACCAGAGTACCCAGAGGAGACCCATGCAGACACGGGGAGAATGTGCAAACTCCAGACAGACAGTGACACGAGGCCGGAATTGAACACGGGTCCCTGGCGCTGTGAGGCATCAGTGCTGACCACTGTGCCACCGTGCCGCCCAAATGTCTGCCTGTCTTTTGCTGATCAGGTCCCATCCACAACACCGAGTTGACATTGCAAGATTCTGCTAGATTGCTTTTACATTGTGCTCATCTTCTTCAATACACAGGTACTGTAGGCATTGAAAATATATTGAACTTAATTTTTAAAAAAGCACTATATACCAGCAAAACTAAAAAGGTTCTGTATATTTTTAAAGTTATTTTCAGTGCTTTTAAATTAAGGCATTATTCACGGGCGGAGAGCTTGACACTTATTGAAATATTGATTTTCTTTTTAAACAGCAAACCCACATTCAGCTGTCAAATAAAACAGTGTCAGGTTACACATTATTCTTATATAGTATATACAGGCCATTTAGCCACTGGCATCAGTACTCCACATGAACCTCCACTTCCTTAAACTATCAAAATAGCCCTTTGTTCTCTCGTCCCATGTGTGTTTGCTTATTTAGACTAATTACCAACAACATTTCAATCAATTACTGGTTATGAATAATAATTAACAAATTGATTATCCAGTGAGGTAACAGTAATATGTGGTGGCCTGTAGGTAACTAATAATAAATGTAATGTCCTTGTCCCACCCATGCCTTGCTCAAAACTCTTTTCTCGAGATAAACTTCCTTTAAGTTCTATTCCCCTCACCTGTTCTTTCTGCTGTTCTATATTCTAATCTTCGAGTAAATATGTTCTTCTTTAGTTACATATTAGCTTAATTAGTGACTAATCCTATATGGGTGGCACAGTAGAACATGGGTCCCTGACCTCACAGCGCCAGGGACCCACGTTCGATTCCCAGCTTGGATCCCTGTCTGTACAGAGTCTGCATGTTCCAGGTATTCAGATGGCCAAAAATCTGTCCTGGTCCCTCCATGCTGACGCTATAGTTAAGAAAGCCCACCAACGCCTTTACTTTCTCAAGAGGTTAAGGAAATTTGGCATGTCCACTATCACTCACACCATCTTTTACAGATGCACCATAGAAAGCATCCTTTCTGGTTGTATCACAGCTTGGGATGGCTCCTGCTCTGTCCAAGATGCAAGAAACTACAAAGGGTTGTGAACGTAGCCCAATCCATCACGCAAACCAACCTTCCATCCGTTGACTCTATCTACACTTCCTGCTGCCTCAGAAAAGCAGCCAGCATAATCAAGGACCCTCCGCACCCCGGACATTCTCTCTTCCACCTTCGTCCGTCAGGAAAAAGATACAAAAGTCTGAGGTCACGTACCAACCGACTCAAGTACAGCTTCTTCCCGGCTGCAATCAGACCTTTGAAAGGACCTACCTCATGTGAAGTTGATCTTTCTCTACACCCGAGTTAAGACTGTTACACTTCATTCTGCACTGTCTCCTTTCGTTCTCTAGGTATGGTATGCTTTGTCTGTTTCGCGCGCAAGAAACAATACTTTTCACTGTATACAATATACATGTAACAATAATAAATCAAATCTCCCTTAGTGTACCTGAACAGGTGCCAGAGTGTGACGACTAGCAGATTTTCACAGTAACTTCATTGCAGTGTCAATGTAAGCCTGCTTGTGACATTAATAAATAGTCAGCTACCCTGCCCTACCCTTCACCGGCCCCAGAACTCGGTTACTCTGGAGCAGCTTCAGAAATGTTCCTCTCCTTTTTGTTCATAAATCCAACTCCTTTTACACAAACCACCATCTCCAGCTCTCTCTTTAAAAAACCCTTTCTCCATTCAGCCCCTTATGCAGCAAACCGACCCTCAGGAGGAGAAGGAGGCTGAGGAATAACATCTCGGCAGGATCGACCAAACCCAGCATTACAATGGGTTGCTCAAAGCGGAGAGAGGGTTTGAAGTTGTTCCAGTGCTGCTGCTGCCTCCGCGTCGCCCTCCCCCCGGTTCATTCAGGAATGTGGTGCACTGACTGCGAGCTCTCCTCCCACTTCCCCTGTCCAAGAGTTTGGACTAGCAGCCGGCTTAAAATATGCGAAGGCATGGGCTGAAGGATCACACCACCTCTCGTGCATGTGACGCAATCTTTATTATTCCGACATCTCGGGAAATTATACTGTGTTGGGCCGTTCACAGCACACAGATGTAACACAGTCACAAAATGTGACCTCTTGCCAACTCTCCAGAATCTGCTTGCCTGCAGTCCCAAGGAATTCAAGATCAATTATCAGGACACTGCTATGTGCATTCCTGGAGAGAAAGAAAAAAATAATTGGGATGTTAAACATAAACAGATTGGGTTTCTGCTTTTGTCATTTTCTCTGAGCTTTTATTTTTAAAATCATAGAATCCCGACAGTGCAGAAGGGGGCCATTCAGCCCATCGAGTCTGCACCGACTCTCCAAAAGAGCATCTCACCCAGGCCCACCCCGCCCCTCCCCCGCTGATCCCAATAACCCTACGCATTTACAACCCCACAGTCCCAAAGGCGTGATGATTAGGTGCTTTGGCCCGTGCTAAATTCTCTCTCAGTGTACCCCAACAGGTGCCAGAGTGCGGAAACTAGGGATTTTCACAACAACCTCATTGAAGTGTTAATGTAAGCGTACTTGTGACACTAATAATTAAACTTTAAACTAATTCCCTTAACCGATAACACTTTTGGGCACTAGGGGGCAATTTAGCATGGCCAATCCACCTAACCTGCACATCTTTGGACTGTGAGAGGAAACCGTAGCACCCCGAGGAAACCCACGCAGACATGGGGAGAACATGCAAACTCCATGCAGGCAGTCACTCAATGCTGGAATCGAACCCGGGTCCCTGGCGCTGTGAGATATACCTAATATAAAATGTGTTGACATCGGAGAAAAAGGGCTGCTTTGCTGACAGTCACAGCATCATCAGCCACTTGGGTGATGAGTCATTTTGTTTTCTGATTGGAATGGGCCAACTCATGCCAGCAGTATGGGGGTGTGGAACAAGGCATGATGAAACCTCCAGGAATACATTTAATACTTAAAAGGTGGCATGGTGGCACAGTGGCTGGCTCTGTTGCCTCATGGCGCCAGGGACCCAGGTTCAATTCCAGCCTTGGGTGGCTGTCTGTATGAAGTTTGCGGATGCTCCCCGTGTCTGTGTGGGTTTCCTCCAGGTGCTCCGGTTTCCTCCCACACTCCAAAGATGTGCAGGTTAGATGGATTGGCTGGTGCAGACTTGATGGGCTGAATGGCCTCCTTCTGCACTGTAGGGATTTTATGGAGTTGGCAAGCCCACCTCTGACTCTTGAATAAAAGTAAAATATTGCAGATGCTGGAATCTGAAACAAAAAACCAGAAAATGCTGAAAAATCTCAGCAGGTCTGACAGCATCTGTGGAGAGAGAATAGAGCCAACGTTTTGAGTCTGGATGACCCGAAGGCTCCATTTTCTTTGAGATTATCCAACATTTTCGGTTTTTGTTTCTGATTCTTGAATCTGTGCTTTGCTCCTGTTTACAACGAGGTTCTCATCAATTGAGGTATCCAGTTATCCTTGTGCATGAGACGCAAAAACCCAGTCTGCAGGTGCAACAGGTGATCACGAAGGCAAATGGGATGTTGGCCTATGTCGCAAGGGGGATAGAATATAAAAGCAGAGATGTCTTGCTGCATCTGTACAGGGCATTGATGAGGCCGCAGCTGGAATACTGTGTGCAGTATTGATCCCCTTATTTGCGGAAGGATATATTGGCCTTGGAGGGAGTGCAGAGAAGGTTCGCCAGGTTGATACCAGAGGTGAGGGGTGTTGATTATGAGGAGAGACTGAGCAGATTGGGTTTGTATTTGTTGGAATTTAGAAGGCTGAGGGGGATCTTATAGAGACCTATAAGATAATGAAGGGGCTGGATAGGGTAGAGATGGAGAGATTCTTTCCACTTAGAAAGGAAACGAGAACTAGAGGGCACAGCCTCAAAATAAAGGGGGGTCAGTTTAGGACAGAGTTGAGGGGGAACTTCTTCTCTCAGAGGGTGGTGAATCTCTGGAATTCTCTGCCCACTGAAGTGGTGGAGGCTACCTCGTTGAATATGTTTAAATCACGGATAGATGGATTCCTGATCGGTAAGGGAATTAGGGGTTATAGGGATCAGGCGGGTAAGTGGAACTGATCCACTTCAGATCAGCCATGATCTTATTGAATGGCGGGGCAGGCTCGAGGGGCTAGATGACCTACTCCTGCTCCTATTTCTTATGTTCTTATGTTCTTATGTTATAGCTCTCTGCATATTTTACACATCCAAAATCTATCTCCCCCAAGTTCCAAATGTGTTCTTTGACTAAAGGTCGCATTTGATTTGCCAGAAGCTCCAGCTTTGAGTCCCACCCCACACCTTGTTGCCCAAGGAAGGTACCCAAACAGGTTCAGTATCAATCTGCAAATAAGAACAAAGAACAAAGAAAATGACAGCACAGGAACAGGCCCTTTGGCCCTCCACACCTGCACCAACCATGTGCACGACTGAACTAAAAGCCCCTACCCTTCCGGGGACCGTATCCCTCTTTTCCCATCCTATTCATGTATTTGTCAAGACACCCCTTAAAAGTTATTATCGTATCTGCTTCCACTACCTCCCCCGGCAGCGAGTTCCAGGCACCCATCATCCTTTGTGTAAAAAACTTGCCTCGTACATCTCCTTTAAACCTTGCACCTCGCACCTTAAACCTATACCCCCTGGTAATTGACTCTTCCACCCGAGGAAAAAGCTTCTGACTGTCCACTCTGTCCATGCCCCTCATAATCTTGTAGACTTCTATCAGGTCGCCCCTGAACCTCCGTTGTTCCGGTGAGAACAAACCAAGTTTCTTCAACCTCTCCTCATAGCTAATGCCCTCCATACCAGGCAACATCCTGGTAAATCTTTTCTCTAGTTCCAACACACTCCAAAAGCAGGTGGTGCGAATGGGAGAACTTCCTTTCACCGGTGTGATTGAAAGAATCTTGGAGATTCTGCCAGTTTATTGATGTGTAAGAGCTACCTGATAGCACTGTTGGTGACACGGAACATGAGAGTAGATTGATGGGGCAGTAATTGGCCGGATTATATTTCTCCTCCTTTTTGTGGACAAGACATATCCCTTTGGACATTTTCCCAAATTGTTGGGGAAATGCCAATGTAGCTGTACTTGAGGGGAGGGGGGTAGGCAGCACAGTGGCACTACTGCCTCATGGTCCCAGGAACCCAGGTTCGATTCCCAGCTTAGGTCACTGTCTCTGTGGAGTCTGCCCGTTCTCCCTGTGTCTGCATGGGTTTCCTCCATGTGTTCCGGTTTCCTCCCACAGTCCGAAAGATGTGCTGGTTAGATGCATTGGCCATGCTAAATTCTCCCTCAGTGTACCCGAACAGGCACCGGAGTGTGGTGACTAGGGGATTTTCACAGTAACTTCATTGCAGTGTTAATTTAAGCCTCCTTGTGGCACTAATAATGAAATAAGTAAAATAAGTACAAGGTACCGCATGGTAGGTTGTTGCATAAGGTTAAATCCCACGGGATCCAGAGTGAGGTATCTAAATGGATACAAGATTGGCTTCTTGACAGAAGCCAGAGGGTGGTTGTAGAGGGTTGTTTTTCAAACTGAAGGCCTGTGACCAGTGGTGTGCCTCAGGGATCAGTGCTGGGCCCACTGTTATTTGTCATTTATATTAATGATTTGGATGAAAATATAGGAGGCATCATTAGTAAGTTTGCAGATGACACCAAGATTGGTGGCATAGTGGACAGTGAAGAAGGTTATCTCCTATTGCAATGGGATTTTGATCAATTGGGCCAGTGGGCTGACAAATGGCAGATGGAGTTTAATTTAGATAAATGCGAGATGATGCATTTTGGTAGATTGAACCAGGACAGGACTCACTCAGTTAATGGTAGGGTGTTGGAGAGAGTTACAGAACAAAAAGATCTAGGGGGTACATGTTCATAGCTCCTTGAAAGTGGAGTCACAGGTGGACAGAATGGTGAAGAAGGCATTCGGCATGTTTGGTTTCATCGGTCAGAACATTGAATACAGGAGTTGGGACACCTTGTTGAAGTTGTACAAGACATTGGTAAGACCACACTTGGAATACTGTGCACAGTTCTGGTCACCCTATTATAGAAAGGATATTGTTAAACTGGAAAAAGTGCAGAAAAGATTTACTGGGATGCTACCGGGACTTGATGGTTTGAGTTATAAGGAGAGGCTGGATAGACTGGGACTTTTTTCTCTGGAGCGTAGAAGGCTGAGGGGTGATCTTATAGAGGTCTATAAAATAACGAGGGGCACAGATCAGTTAGATAGTCAATATCTTTTCCCAAAGGTAGAGGAGTCTAAAACTAGAGGGCATAGGTTTAAGGTGAGAGGGGAGAGATACAGAAGTGTCCAGAGGGCAATTTTTTCACACAGATGGTGGTGAGTGTCTGGAACAAGCTGCCAGAGGTAGTAGTAGAGGCGGGTACAATTTTGTCTTTTAGAAAGCATTTAGACAGTTACATGGGTAAGATGGGTACAGGAGGATATGGGCCAAATAGGGGCAATTGGGATTAGCTAAGGGGTTTAAAAAAAAGGGCGGCATGGACAAGTTGGGCCAAAAGGCCTGTTTCCATGCTGTAAACCTCTATGACTCGATGACTCTAAGTAATAAAAATAGAACAGCTTGGCTGGGGTCGCATCTAGTTCTGGAGCAACAAATCTTTGTTGAAGTCTTTATAGAGGTCTATAAAATAATGAGGGGCACAGATCAGCTCGATAGTCAATATTTTTTCCCAAAGGTAGGGGAGTCTAAAACTATAGGGCATAGGTTTAAGGTGAGAGGGGAGATACAAAAGTGTCCAGAGGGACAATTTTTTCACACAGAGGGTGGTGTGTGTCTGGAACAAGCTGCCAGAGGCAGTAGTAGAGGCGGGTACAATTTTGTCTTTTAAAAGGCATTCAGATAGTTACATGGGTATGATGGCCATAGAGGGATATGGGCCAAATGCGGGCAATTGGGTCTAGCTTAGAGGTTTTTAAAAATAAAGTGCGGCATGGACAAGTTGGGCCGAAGGGCCTGTTTCCATGCTGTAAACCTCTATGACTCTATGACTCTTCAGTGCTGTTGCCAAGATGTTGTCAGGGCCCATAGGTCTTGTAATATCCAGCGCCTTCAGCCATTACTTGACAACATGTGGAATTAATCAAATTGGCTGAAGAATGGCATCTGTGACACTGGGGACTTCAGGAGAAAGCTGCGATGGATCATCCAGTCAGCACTTCTGTCTGAAGATTGTTGGCAAATGCTTTAGCCTTGTATTTTGCACCATTGTGCTGGGCTACCCAATCTTTGAGGATGGGGTTAATTATGGAGCCTCCTCCTCTCATTAGTTGTTCAAACATCCACCACCTGGCTGGACCGCAGAGATTAGATCCGATCTATCGATTGTATGCTATTTTTGCTGTTCGATATGCATGTAGTCCTGCGTTATAACTTCAGCACGTTGATATCCCTATTTAGGAATGTCTGGTGCTGCTCCTGACATACCTGTCAGTACTCTTCATAGAACTGGGGTGGTGCTGGGGGGGTGTTGATGGTAATGGTAGAACAGGGGATATGCCAGCCCATAAAATTACAGATTTTGGCTGATCATACAAAGAGTGTGGGATGATCACTCCTATCAATACTGTCATGGACAGTTGCAACTCATTTGACATGTCCGCTACGACTCTCACTAATTTTTACAGATGCAACATAGGAAGCATCCTTTCCAGGTGTATCACAGCTTGGTACGGCTCCTGCTCTGACCAAGATTGCAAGAAACTACAAAGGGTCATGAATGAAGCTCAGTCCATTACGCAAACCAGCCTCCCATCGATTGACTCCAACTACACTTCCCACTGCTTCGGGAAAGCTGCCAGCATAATCAAGAACCCCATGCACCCCGGACATACTCTGTTCCACCTTCTTCTGTGGAGAAAAAGATACAAAAATATGTATGTCTGGTCTCTGAGACTGGGGCTACACGGTGGCACTGTGGTTAGCACTGCTGCCTCACAGTGCCAGGGACCCAGGTTCGATTCCTGGCTTGGGTGACTGTCTGTGCAGAGTCTGCATGTTCTCCCCGTGTCTTTGTAGGTTTCCTCCAGATGCGACGGTTTGCTCCCACAGTCCGAAAGACGTGCTGGTTAGGTGAATTGGCCGTGCTAAATTCTCCCTCGGTGTACCCGAACAGGCACCGGGAGTGTGGCAACTAGAGGATTTTCACGGTAACTTCATTGCAGTGTTAATGTTTGCCTACTTGTGACACTAATAAACAAACTACAAAACAAATGGTGCAAAGGTATTTAAAAGTTGTCCACATAGATCAAGTTGCACACTGAGGTGCTTTAATACAATTTATTTCATGCTCAGGACGACCACTTCAGTAGACCATGCCTGGATTAGCTATCGCTAACCATGTCAATGTTGACAGGATATGGATGTTAGTCTGTAATGCTAACACAGATAAAGCAGAAGATAATGTTACACAGTTACGACATAACAGCAGAATATAGGTCTGTAACCTGACACCTTCCAGTTAGCAGAGGGCGACACAGCACGTCAGCAGCAATGAATTTCAAAGGCTGCATTCACACATTGAGGGATTTTCCTCAAACTATACCAGTTCACATCACGATGTCAATATCTGCTCACAATTAAAATTTCAGCCCCGAAGTAGAAAAGATGATTTTGCAATAATCATCCACGTGGAGAGAGAAGTAGATTTAATTGCTCAAATCCTTTCTTTTAAGTTAACAAGTACTTAACATTAACACTGCAATGAAGTTACTGTGAAAATCCCCCAGTAATATTCACTGCATGCATTCAGTGAGTCATTCAGCCCAAGGAGATTCTGTAACATTTAAAAGGCAGTCACAGGGATTTTCCATTGATTAATTGACTCAGATGAGGGGGGAGTACCTCGCAACACTTCCATATTTTGGCAAACTCATACAGGGATTTGTTTGACAACACAAGCGACCCAGCCTAAACATGGATTATTTAGAAGGTTATTTCATGCTCAGGACGACCACTTCAGTAGACCATGCCTGGATTAGCTATCGCTAACCATGTCAATGTTGACAGGATATGGATGTTAGTCTGTAATGCTAACACAGATAAAGCAGAAGATAATGTTACACAGTTACGACATTGATGCGCATCAATTGGACACGAGGCGCGAAGCTTCGGTAAAAGAAGGCTTTTATTAACTAACAATGGAACTAATAGAACTTTAACACACTATCCCAGACTGAAGAGGTCCCGCCCGAGCAGGGGGTCTTATACCTCTCCCAGGAGGCGGAGCCCGACTGGGATGTGCCACAACAGTAACAACCACAGGTGTATCAATCCCACCCTAGCCCAACAACAACATTAGAACAACCCAACAACAACATTAGAACAATCCCACAGTGGGAACCAACGATGGTTCACCACATTCACCCCTCCTTTGAGAACAAAGGCCGGCGGGGTACGAAAACAGACTAAAATGTCAACAGATTATAAGTTCAGACGGTCTGGAGGACCGCACCATCGTTGTGACCTCCTCAATACCGGCGGTGACACCGGAGTAGGTGCTTGCGGTGGCGTTCTCCCCAAAACAGCGTCCAGCTGTTCTCCCACGGACTCACAGGCCAGTTGACCCTGATGAAGCAGTAGTGCAGGGGATCCCGATACATTCTGCGATGGCGCCAATCTTCGGGGCTCAGGCAAGCTGTGCATTGGAGTAAAACTGTTAAGCACTGGTCCCGGTGCTGTCCGCGCCACGTCCGGGGGAGAAATAAGGGATATGGGATTCGTCACTGGGGGTATGGGAGCGACAGGAGTTGCTACGTCCCCTGCGGGCACCAGGTCTCGGATCGAGACTGTGTCCTCTCGCCCGTCAGGATATGCCACATAGGCATACTGAGGGTTGGCGTGGAGGAGGTGGACCTGTTCGACCAAGGGGTCGGACTTGCGGGCCCTTACATGTCGCCGCAGAAGGACGGGTCCTGGGTACGTCAACCAGGCTGGTAAAGATATCCCCGAGGACGACTTCCGAGGGAATGAGAATATCCTCTCGTGGGGAGTAGCATTGGTTGCCGTACACAGGAGGGAGTGAATGGAGTGAAGCGCATCAGGGAGGACCTCCTGCCAACGGGAGACTGGAAGGCCTTTGGACTTCAGCGCCAATAGGACAGCCTTCCAGACTGTAGCATTCTCTCTTTCCACCTGTCCATTACCCCTAGGGTTGTAACTCGTGGTCCTACTAGAGGCAATCCCGTATGAGAGCAGGAATTGCCTCAAGTCATTACTCATGAACGACGAGCCCCTGTCGCTATGGATATAGCTGGGGTACCCGAACAGGGTAAAAAGATCACGGAATGCCTTGATCACCGTGGCAGTCGACGTGTCCGCGCAGGGGACAACAAACGGGAACCGGGAGTACTCATCTATTATGTTCAGAAAGTACACGTTCCGATCTGTTGAAGGAAGGGGGCCCTTAAAATCCACACTCAGCCTCTCGAAGGGGCGAGTGGCCTTGACCAAATGTGCCTGGTTAGGTCGGTAAAAGTGCGGTTCGCATTCCGCGCAAATCCGACAGCTCCTTGTCACCGACCTGACGTCCTCCACCGAGTAAGGCAGGTTGCGGGCTTTGACAAAGTGGTAGAGCTGAGTGACCCCAGGATGGCACAGGTCATTATGGAGGGCGTTCAAGCGATCCTCCTGCGTAGTAGCGCATGTTCCGCGCGAGAGGGCATCCGAGGGCTCATTGAGTTTCCCTGGACGATACATGATATCGTAGTTATAGGTGGAGAGTTCAATTCTCCACCGCAAGATCTTATCATTCTTGATCTTGCCCCTCTGCGTGTTGTTGAACATGAACGCCACGGACCGCTGGTCCGTGATCAGGGTGAACCGCTTTCCCGCCAGGTAATGGCGCCAGTGTCTGACGGCCTCCACAATGGCCTGGGCCTCCTTTTCCACCGCTGAATGCCGAATTTCGGGGCCTTGGAGGGTGCGGGAAAAAAACGCGACGGGCCTGCCCGCCTGGTTTAGTGTGGCGGCCAGGGCGAAATCAGATGCATCGCTTTCCACCTGAAAAGGAATGGATTCATCTACCGTGTGCATCGTGGCTTTCGCGATGTCGTGTTTCAATTCCTTGAAGGCCAATTGGGCCTCTGGCGTGAGTGGAAAAGTCGTGGACTTAATAAGCGGACGGGCTTTGTCCGCGTAGTTGGGGACCCACTGCGCATAATAGGAGAAGAAGCCTAGGCATCTTCTCAGTGCTTTTGCGCTAGCGGGCAAGGGAAGTTCAGCAAGGGGGCGCATACGTTCTGGATCAGGGCCAATGACCCCGTTTTCCACCATGTATCCCAGGATGGCTAACCGGCGCGTACGGAATACACACTTCTCCCTGTTGTAGGTCAAATTCAGGTGAGATGCAGTGCGTAAAAAGTTCTGGAGATTTGTGTCATGGTCCTGCTGATCACAGCCGCAGATGGTGACATTATCCAGGTACGGGAAGGTAACCCGCAGCCTGTTCTGGTCCACCATTCGGTCCATAGCACGCTGGAAGACCGAGACCCCATTGGTGACACCAAATGGAACCCTAAGAAACTGATACAGATGACCATCCGCCTCAAAGGCCGTGTAGTGTCGGTCCTCTGGGCGAATGGGGAGTTGGTGGTAGGCGGACTTAAGGTCTATGGTGGAGAACACCCGGTACTGCACAATCTGATTGACCATATCAGATATGCGCGGGAGGGGATACGTATCCAGCTGCGTATATCGATTAATGGTCTGACTGTAATCAATGACCATCCGGGGTTTGTTCCCGCTCTTGACCACCACAACCTGTGCTCTCCACGGACTAACACTGGGCTGTATGATCCCTTCTTTGAGGAGTCGCTGAACCTCAGATCTGATGAAGATCCGATCTTCAGTGCTGTAACGCCTACTTTTAGTAGCGATGGGCTTGCAGCCTGGTACCAGATTCTTGAATAAAGAGGGTGTGGTGATCTTTAATGTAGAAAGATTGCAGGCGGGGCGCTTTGGACAATTTGGAGACTGCAGCTGTTCCCCTACTGTCAGCGAAGGGAGTGGCCCACCGTACTGTAGGATCACACTCTTCATGTGGACCATAAAGTTTAGTCCGAGGAGAATTGGTGCGCAAAGATGCGGCAACACAAGGAGCCTGAATCGCTCGTAAATTGTGCCTTGCACTTTCAAAGTTACCACACAACGTCCTAGCACAGGGACAGACCGGGACCTTGATGCCATAGAGATTGTCTGTTTGGCAGGTTGAATCTGGAGTCCACACCTCTTTACAGTGTCAGGGTGAATAAAGCTCTCAGTGCTCCCACTGTCAAACAGACAATAAATTGCACGACCATTTACCTGTATATCCATCATCGAACAATCAAGCCTGTGATGCTTAGCCTGGTCCAGGGTGATCGACGCCACCGTTGGTCCGTGAACGTCACTGCAGGCAGCTGAGGTCGATGCAGAGGACCCCTGCTGGTCGCTCATGGTCATCGTCGACCAAAATGGCCGCCCCCATGAATCGCACATGGGTGAGGGCACCAAACGTAGCGACTCCTGGTGGTCATCCTCCTCCGACTCCGTCGACCGCAATGGCGTCGTCCTGGACTCGCACGTGGACGAACCCCGTGAGTACTTCGACGACGATGGTGATGATCCCCGTTCTGAAGGGTCACAGGCCGCACTGCCGTTCTTGGGCTTCGATCTGCACACCTTCGCATAATGCCCCTTTTTACCGCATAGGTTACAGACTACCGCTTTAGCGGGACACTTTTGTCGTGGATGCTTGGCTCCTCCGCAGAAGTAGCACCGCGGGCCGCATGGGGCTGCAGCCGTCGTCTGGTCCACATGGGAGCACGCCATAACACTGCACTTTGAGCCCGTGGGGCGAGGAGGGATTTGCGACTGCTCCTGCCACGTTGTCTCCATGTGGTCCTCCGGATACAGGACCAAGCTCTTCGAAGCCGCCTCAAGCATTTCAGCTAATTCCATAGCTTGGGTCAGGTTGAGATTTCCCTTTTCTAGCAGCTTGAGACGGATGTATGAAGACCCGACCCCGGCCACAAACGCATCTCGGGCGAGGTCATACATGTACTGCTCAGCCGACACAGCTTTGCAGTCACAGCCCCTGGCTAGCTGCAAGAGCTCATTGGCGTAATCCTCCATGGTTTCGCCCGACTGCCGCCGTCGTGTAGCGAGGAGGTAACGAGCGTGGATCTCGTTGGGAGGTTTCGTATAGCGCTTTTTTAAAAGCTCGAGGGCCCTCGGGTAAGTGGTGGCCGCACGGATCGCGAGGTAAACTGTGTCGCTTACCCTCGCATGGAGGACCCGGAGTCTGTCATCATCTGTGGTGACCGCTGCGGAGGCTGCCAGGTAATCTTCAAAACACTTCAGCCAGTGGTCGAAGGTGTTAGAAGCGCCCACCGCACGTGGATCTAGCGTCAGACGTTCTGGCTTTAGGATTTGCTCCATACTCTCCTTTCTTTTTCTTCCATCGAGAGTTTTATGTTAGTTAATAAAATTGATGCGCATCAATTGGACACGAGGCACGAAGCTTCGGTAAAAGAAGGCTTTTATTAACTAACAATGGAACTAACAGAACTTTAACACACTATCCCAGACTGAAGAGGTCCCGCCCGAGCAGGGGGTCTTATACCTCTCCCAGGAGGCGGAGCCCGACTGGGATGTGCCACAACAGTAACAACCACAGGTATATCAATTCCACCCTAGCCCAACAACAACATTAGAACAATCCCTGACACCTTCCAGTTAGCAGAGGGCGACACAGCACGTCAGCAGCAATGAATTTCAAAGGCTGCATTCACACATTGAGGGATTTTCCTCAAACTATACCAGTTCACATTACGATGTCAATATCTGCTCACAATTAAAATTTCAGCCCCGAAGTAGAAAAGATGATTTTGCAATAATCATCCACGTGGAGAGAGAAGTAGATTTAATTGCTCAAATCCTTTCTTTTAAGTTAACAAGTACTTAACATTAACACTGCAATGAAGTTACTGTGAAAATCCCCCAGTCGCCACATTCTGGTGCCTGTTGGGGTGCACAATTTAGCACGGCCAATGCACCTAACCAGCACGTCTTTCCAACTGTGGGAGGAAACTAGAGCACCCGGAGGAAACACACGCAGACACGGGGAGAACGGGCAAACTCCACACAGACAGTTACCCGAGGTCGGAATTGAACCTGGTATCCCTGGCACTGTGAGACAGCAGTGCTAACCACTGTGCCACCGTGCCACCGCAGCTTCAGAGATATAGGAAAGATGATGCAACACTAGGACACTCTGGAAGTCCTGTACTCTGAAAACCCTCAGCTGTGCAACATGAGGCCAATGTACAAAACATGCAGCTAATTCAGCCCATTGAATGAAAGAAAATCTTTATGTGACTTCATATTAACATAAAAGGAGTGTATAAATATTCCAAACCTAACAGAAACATCAAAGTTATAAATGCAAGAATGTCATCCGTGACACACCCTATGGTGCATTAGGTGCCTTAATCTTACACCTGCGGGTGCTAAGTCTTGGACTGGCATTGGAGGCAGTCTGCTGACTTTACTGTCCTGTTGGCCATGATGGGTGGCACAGTGGCACAGTGGTTAGTCCTGCTGCCTCTCAGCGCCAGAGACTCGGGTTCGATTCCAGCCTTGGGTGACTGTGTGGAGTTTGCATGTTTTCCCTGTGTCTGCGTGGATTTCCTCCAGGTGCTCTGGTTTCCTCCCACAGTAAGAAGTTTAACAACACCAGGTTAAAGTCCAACAGGTTTATTTGGTAGCAAAAGCCACACAAGCTTTCGGAGCTGCAAGCCCCTTCTTCAGGTGAGTGGGAATTCTGTTCACAAACAGAGCATATAAAGACACAGACTCAATTTACATGAATAATGGTTGGAATGCGAATACTTACAACTAATCAAGTCTTTAAGAAACAAAACAATGTGAGTGGAGAGAGCATCAAGACAGGCTAAAAAGATGTGTATTGTCTCCAGACAAGACAGCCAGTGAAACTCTGCAGGTCCACGCAACTGTGGGGGTTACAAATAGTGTGACATGAACCCAATATCCCGGTTGAGGCTGTCCTCGTGTGTGCGGAACTTGGCTATCAGTTTCTGCTCAGCGACTCTGCGCTGTCGTGTGTCGTGAAGGCCGCCTTGGAGAACGCTTACCCGAATATCAGAGGCCGAATGCCCGTGACCGCTGAAGTGCTCCCCAACAGGAAGAGAACAGTCTTGCCTGGTGATTGTCGAGCGGTGTTCATTCATCTGTTGTCGCAGCGTCTGCATAGCTTCCCCAATGTACCATGCCTCGGGGAATTGGGGAAACTATGCAGACGCTGCAACAACGGATGAATGAACACCGCTCTACAATCACCAGGCAAGACTGTTCTCTTCCTGTTGGGGAGCACTTCAGCGGTCACGGGCATTCGGCCTCTGATATTCGGGTAAGCGTTCTCCAAGGCGGCCTTCGCGACACACGACAGCGCAGAGTCGCTGAGCAGAAACTGATAGCCAAGTTCCGCACGCACGAGGACAGCCTCAACCGGGATATTGGGTTCATGTCACACTATTTGTAACCCCCACAGTTGCGTGGACCTGCAGAGTTTCACTGGCTGTCTTGTCTGGAGACAATACACATCTTTTTAGCCTGTCTTGATGCTCTCTCCACTCACATTGTTTTGTTTCTTAAAGACTTGATTAGTTGTAAGTATTCGCATTCCAACCATTATTCATGTAAATTGAGTCTGTGTCTTTATATGCTCTGTTTGTGAACAGAATTCCCACTCACCTGAAGAAGGGGCTTAGAGCTCCGAAAGCTTGTGTGGCTTTTGCTACCAAATAAACCTGTTGGACTTTAACCTGGTGTTGTTAAACTTCTTACTGTGAACACCACTGGTCACAGACCTCCAGCCGGAAAAAGACCCTTCGACCACTACCCTCTGTCTCCTATGGCCAAGCCAGTTCTCCACCTATCTAGCCACTTCTCCTTGTATCCCATGAGCCTTAACCTTCTTAACCAACCTGCCATGTGGGACTTTGTCAAATGCCTTGCTGAAATCCATATAGACGACATCCACGGCCCTTCCTTCATCAACCGTTTTTGTCACTTCCTCAAAAAACTCCACCAAATTTGTAAGGCACGACCTCCCTCTTACAAAACCATGCTGTCTGTCACTAATGAGATTGTTCCGTTCTAAATGCACATACATCCTGTCTCTAAGAATCCTCTCCAACAACTTCCCTACCATGGACGTCAAGCTCACCGGCCTATAATTTCCTGGGCTATCCCTGCTACCCTTCTTAAACAACGGGACCACATTCGCTATCCTCCAATCCTCAGGGACCTCACCCGTGTCCAAAGAAGCGACAAAGATTTCCGTCAGAGGCCCAGCAATTTCATCTCTCGTCTCCCTGAGCAGTCGAGGATAGATGCCATCAGGCCCTGGGGCTTTGTCAGTTTTAATGTTCCCTAAAAAACCTAACACTTCCTCTCTTGTAATGGAGATTTTCTCTAACGGGTCAACAACTCCCTCCGAGACACTCCCGGTTAACACGCCCCTCTCCTTCGTGAATACCGATGCAAAGTATTCATTTAGGATCTCCCCTATTCCCTTGGGTTCTAAGCATAATTCCCCTCCTTTGTCCCTGAGAGGTCCGATTTTCTCCCTGACAACTCTTTTGTTCCTAACGTATGAATAGAATGCCTTAGGATTCTCCTTAATCCTGCCTGCCAAGAACATCTCGTGACCTCTTTTTGCCCTTATAACTCCCGTTTGAGTTCTTTCCTACTCTCTGTATTCCTCCAGAGCGCCATCTGTTTTCAGTTGCCTGAACTTAACGTACGCCTCCCTTTTCATTTTAATCAGATCCTCAATTTCCCTGGTTATCCACGGCTCTCGAATCCTACCTTTCCTATCTTTCCTTTTTACAGGCACATGCCTATCCTGCAGCCTTATCAATAGTTCCTTAAAAGACTCCCACATGCCAGATGCGGACTTACCCTCGAACATCCTCTCCCAATCAACATCCACCAATTCCTGCCTAATCCGGCTATAGTTAGCCTTCCCCCAATTTAGCACCCTGCCCGTAGGACAGCACTCATCCTTGTCCATTACTATCCTAAAGTTAACAGAGTTGTGGTCACTATTTGCCACATGTTCCCCGACCGAAACTTGGGGGGAAAAGGAAGCATTTGTCAAGGCGAGGAGGCTGGGGACACACGAAGCAAGTGTGGAATACAAGAAAAATAGAAAGAAACTTAAGCAAGGAGTAAGGTGGGCTGAAAGGGGTCATGAAAAGTCATTGGCCAGCAGGATTAAGGAAAATCCCAAGGCTTTTTATACATAAATAAAGAGCAAGAGGGTAGCTAGGAAGAGGGTTGGCCCATTCAAGGACAGGGGAAGGAATCTATGCGTGGAGCCAGAGGAAATGGGCGAGGTATTAAATGAGTACTTTGTGTCAGTATTCACCAAAGAGAAGGACTTGGTGGATGATGAGTCTGGAAAAGGGTGTGTAGATAGTTTGAGTCATGTTGAGATCAAAAAGGAGGAGGTATTGGGGTTCTTGAGAAACATTAAGTTAAACAAGTCCCTAGAACCTGATGGGAGATACCCCAGAATACTGAAAGAAGCAGCGGAGGAAATTGCTGGGGCCTTGAAAGAAGTCTTTGTATCCTCACTGGCTACAGGGGAGGTCCCAGAGGATTGGAGAGCAGCCAATGATGTTCCTTTGTTTAAGAAGGGTAGCAAGAATAATCCAGGTAATTACAGGCTGTTGAGCTTGACATCAGTGGTAGGGAAATTATTGGAGAGGATTCTTCGAGACAGGATTTACTCCCATTTGGAAATAATTGGACGTCTTAGCAAGAGGCAACATGGTTTTGTGAAGGGAAGGTCGTGCCTCACTAACTTGATCAAGTTTTTCGAGGAAGTGACGAAGCTGATTGATGAGGGTAGGGCAGTGGATGTTGTCTACATGAACTTCAGTAAGGCCTTTGACAAGGTCCTTCATGGCAGATTAGTGCAGAAGGTGAAGACGCATGGGATCAGGGGTGAGCTGGCAAGGTGGATACAAAACTAGCTCAGTCAAAGAAGACAGAGGGTAGCAGTGGAAGGGTGTGTTTCTGAATGGAGGGCTGTGACAAGTGGTGTTCCTCAGGGATCAGTGCTGGGACCTTTGCTGTTTGTAATATATATAAATGATTTGGAGGAAAATATAACTGGTTAGATTCGTAAGTTTGCGGACAACACAAATGTTGGTGGATTTGCGGATTGTGATGAGAACCATCAGAGGATACAGCAGGATATAGACCAGATGGAGACTTGGGCAGAGAGGTGGCAGATGCAGTTTAATCCGGACAAATGTGAGGTAATGCATTTTGGAAGGTCTAATACAGATAGGAAATATACAGTAAATGGCAGAACCCTGAAGAATATTGATAGGCAGAGGGATCTGTGTGTACAGGTACACAGGTCACTGAAAGTGGCAATGCAGGTGGAGAAGCTACTCAAGAAGGCATACGGCATGCTTGCCTTCATCGGCCGGGGTATTGAGTTTAAAAATTGGCAAGTCATGTTGCAGCTTTGTAGAACGTTAGTTAAGCCACACTTGGGATATAGTGTTCAATTTTCATCGCCACACTACCAGAGAATGTGGAGGCTTTGGAGAGGGTACAGAAAAGATTTACTAGGATGTTGCCTGGTATGGAGGGCATTAGCTATGAGGGGAGGTTGGAGAAACTTGATTTGTTCTCACTAGAATGACGGAGGTTGAGGGGCGACCTGATTAAAGGCTACATGATTATGAGGGGCATGGACAGAGTGGATAGTCAGAAGCTTTTTCCCAGGGTGGAACAATCAATTACTAGGTGGCATAGGTTTAAGGTGCGAGGAGCAAGGTTTAAAGGAGATGTACAAGGCAAGTTTTTTACACAGAGAGGAGTGGGCGCCTGGAATGCACTGCCGGGGGAGATGGCGGAAGCAGATATGATAGTGACTTTTAAGGGGCGTCTTGACAAATACATGAATAGGATGGGAATAGAGGGATAAGTCCCCGGAAGGGTAGAGGCTTTTAGTTCAGTCGGGCAGCATGGTCGGTGCAGGCTTGGAGGGCCGAAAGGCCTGTTCCTGTGCTGTAATTTTCTTTGTTCTTTGTTTTGTTTCTTGTGCACTATACAGGCAAAGCATACCATTCATAGAGAAGGAAAGGAGAGAGTGCAGAATGTAGTGTTACAGTCATAGCTCGGGTGTAGAGAAAGATCAACTTCATGTGAGGTAGGTCCATTCAAAAGTCAGATGGCAGCAGAGAAGAAGCTGTTCTTGAATCGATTGGTACGAATCCTCAGACTTTTGTATCTTTTTCCCAACAGAAGAAGGTGGAAGAGAGAATGTCCGGGATGCGTGGGGTCCTTAATTATGCTGGCTGCTTTTTCAAGGCACCAAGAAGTGTCGACAGTGTCAATGGGTGAGAGGGTGATTTGAGTGATGGACTGGGCTTCGTTCACGACACTTTGTAGTTCCTTGCGGTCTTGGGCAGAGCAGGCGCTGTACCAAGCTGTGATACAACCAGAAGCAATGCTTTCTATGGTGCATCTATAAATGTTGGTGAAAGTCGTAGTGGACATACCAAATTTCCTTAGTCTTCTGAAAAAGTAGAGGCGTTGGCGGGCTTTCCTAACTACAGTGTCTGCTTGGGGGGACCAGTACAGGTTGTTGGTGATTTGGACACCTAAAAACTTGAAGTTCTCGACCATTTCTGCTTCATCCCATTGATGTAGACGGAGCATGTTCTCCACTACGTTTCTTGAAGTCGATGACTATCTCCTTCATTTTGCTGACATTGAGGGAGAGATTATTGTCGTCGCATCAGTTCACTAGATTCTCTATCTCTTTCCTGTACTCCGTCTCGTCCGACCCACTACGGTGGTGTCATCAGCAAATTTGAAAATCAAGTTGGAGGGGAATTTGGCCACACAGTCATAGGTGTAGAAGAAGTATAATAATGGGTTGTAAGTAATTTATGTGTTAATCGTTATATTCCTAGCAATACTTTGATCATGACTCATGTTTTCCTATCAGCTATTTTGCTACTTTGCGGCTACTTGATTCCTGCACATCAGGTTTTATGTCTAGCCCAATTTAAAACAGGAGAGTTATGTGTTAATTTTCATATTCTGCAGCAATACTTTTGACGATTACTCATATTTTCCAATCGGCTATTTGTGTACTCTGAGGCCAGTTGATACCTGCACACTGGACATGAACATCAAACTTCAAGTAAACATAATCCGGAAATAAAGATTAAAATCTGATGCCACCTTAACCTAATATATGTGGTTAATTAAGCATGGAATTAAACACCATGCACAGGAAAATATTTGTCCATCAACATAAATCAGAATTTGAAAGGCATTGCAAATGGCAAATTGTTTTTATTTAGATGGCTTGTCGCAGTCAGAGAAGTATTTCACGGATCTATGAGGCAGGATAGAAGGCACACATATTTTAATGCGGTTAAAAAAGTCTAATCTAATGATGAATCAATTAGAGCTTCCTTGCCTTTCGGTAATAATGTTATATGCTGTTAACTGCATCAATGCAGGTTTACAATAAAAACTTGAATGGTAAAATGCCGGGACAGCACGGTGGCATAGTGGTTAGCACTGCTGCCTCACAGCTCCAGGGGTCTGGGTTCGATTCCCGGCTTGGGTCACTGTCTGTGTGGAGTTTGCACATTCTCCCCGTGTCTGCGTGGGTTTCCTCCGGGTGCTCGGGCTTCCTCCCACAGTCCAAAAATTTGTGGGTTAGGTTGATTGGTGACGCTAAATTTGCCCATAGTGTCCCGGGATGTGTAGGTTAGCGGGGTAAATGTGTGGGGTCATGGGGATAGGGCCTGGATGCTGTGGGATAAGGCTTGGGCTGGGGAATTGGCAGCAAAGACAAAGTCACCCTTTCCCGATGCAGGGTCCCTTAATCAGGTACCAAGTACCTTTGAATAAATACCATTCCCTGGAGCTTGCAAGCAAATCTGATGAACCTCATGCTGAGTTCCCACCCACTACTGAGTGAATACAGCAGCAGCAGGATGTGGGCCTTTAGCAGGCATTAGTTACTTCATCTATGGGTCTTCCTGCCTTGAACTTAATCAGGGCCACTATGGGAATACGACAGGGTCCCACCCAACACCACCCCATCCAATTAACTGGGCCCACTCCCCCCTTCAAACTTGTCTTGGGGAATACATTGAATTGAAATTTATAGAATCTCTACAGAAGTGCAGAAGGAGGCCATTCAGCCCATCGAGTCTGCACCAACTCTCCGACAGAGCATCTTAACCAGGCCCATCCCTCACCCTATCCCTGTAACTCCACTAATCCCCCAAATCTACACATCATGGGACATTAAGGGCCAGCCAGCGATGTCCCAACAAAATGATAATTTAAAAATTTTAGCATGGCCAATCAACTCAACCTTCACATCTTTGGAGGGTGGGAGGAAACTGGAGTATCTGGAAGAAACTCACATAGACACGGGGAGAACGTGCGAGCTCCACACAGTCACCGAAGACTGGAATTGAAACCGGATCCCTGGCGCTGTGAGGCAGCAGTGCTTTTCATTGTGCCACCCTGCCGCCCGTGATACAATTGTCTGAGTACGGCTGTGATATTGATAAAATCTGCTGTTGTGTCATGACAGACACCTGCAAATTGTTTAATTTCTCTGTGATTTGATTTATTATTGTCACATGTATTTACAGTCAAAAGTATTGTTTCTTGTGCGCTATACAGACAAAGCATACCATAGGTAGAGAAGGAAAGGAGAGAGTGCAGAATGTAGTGTTACAGTTATAGCTCCCAACAAAGGGGGGAATGACAATTCTTTTGGGCCAGCGCTTTGACAATGCTGGAAAGGTGGTGGGATTATATTTGTAAGTCAAATGGCCAAGCCGATATATAACTTTCCACAAAGCATTCCTCTTACCTGAACATCTTGACTGGACATTTTCTTTTTCTGTTTGCTCCTGATTCCGCTTACAGCCTAAGAGAAGAAAACCTTGTTAACCTTTCTCTGGTATTGATCGATTGTTGCAATTGTTAGAACCCACAGTTTAAATCAATATTAGCACGTGAAAATAATGATGCCTTTAAAAAATGCATTGTAACATTGTGCAGGTAAAGTTGCACATTCAACATTCCTGCGTCCTACTGTCTGTCAATGGACTCAAGAGCAGCACTCAGTGTCAATCACCTTATGAGGTAAATTTTTTTTCTTTTGTACGATCATGATTACTATTGTTTAATCAACATTGTGCTTACTTCAACCATGCAATTAGTTTTGATGTTAACAGCACGATGGCATGGTGGCTAGCATTGCTGTTCCACAGTGCCTGAGAATGGGGTTCAATTCTGGCCTCGAGTCACTGTCTATGTGGGGTTTGCGCTTCTCCTTGTGTCTACGTGGGTTTCCTCTGGGTGCTCTGGTTTCCTCTCACAATGCAAAGCTGTGCAGATTAGGTGGATTGGTCACGGTACATAGTCCTTGGGTACATAGTCCTAACTTGCACATTGAGAAGCTGACAGGATTGGGTCAAACATGGATTTATATCATTTCTGAGTTCATCTCCCTTAAATTCAACTGGGAATAATATTGTACAGGGTGTCGTTCATCTGGTTAATGTCAGCGCAACGCATTGGATGAAAGGCAATAAAAGATTGGAAGTAAAATGAACACTATTACAGAAATGAACAAGAACCCAGAAAATAATCAGGGGCAAGATTCTTCGGTCTCCCAGCCGTGTGTTTCCCACCAGCGGGAGGTGGCACATTGTTTGCTAATAGTGGGACTCTCCGGTTCCGCCGCTATCAATAAGAATTCGCATTGATGTCACAGGGTGGGGGCTATGGGATAAGGCGGGGGATTTGGCAGCAAAGGCAGATCACCCTTTCCCGATGTCACCCCACGCTGGCGGGAAACCCGCAGCTGGGAGTGCATCGTTGGCAGGATCGGAAAATCCCGCCAGCGTGAACGGCTGGAGAATTCCAACCCAGATTTTATTTTCATGTTGCTGGACTGAGGTCACTTTGAACAGAAGAATAAATCATTCATTGATCTCCATCATTGATGGGTGAATGTCACCGAATTGAATCCCTACAGTGCAGAAGGAAGCCATTTGGCCCATCGAATCTGCACTGACAACAATTCCACCCAGTTCTTATCGCCATAATTCCGCAAATTTACCCTGTTAATTTACCCTGACACTAAGGGGCAATTCAACAGTGGCCACCACTGTGCCACCCAAACGTCTTTTAATTAATATTGGGTATTCATGATAAAACTGAAAAGTAAGAAAAAAATGTACAGACAGCATTTGTAACGGTACAGGAGAATGTCTGACAACATTATCGCTTACCTCTTTGCGTTTTCACGGTGAAACATAAGAAGATAAAAATAACAATGAGGCTTAAATATCGAACTTTTGCTTCAACTCCTGGTCTTTGTTCCTCTGTAGATGTGCAATAGATTAAGGAGTTAGTTATTTCACTGAAATAGTAGGAATAAGCATCGCTATTAGTTATTATTTGAGTACATTCATTTGGAAAAATTGGAACTTCCAATACACTAATACATGTCATTGATATATGTATCTTAGGTCACTGTGGTGACTGAATGAAAAGCAACCTATTAATTATTTCTGCTCCTGTTATTAAGCATAGAATCCCTATCGTGCAGAAGGAGGCCATTCAGTCCAATGATCTTACACCGCCAACAATCCCACCCAGTCCCTATCCCGATAACCCCACGTATGTACCTTGTTAATCCTCCGACACTAATTTAGCATGGCCAATCCACCTAACCCGCACATCTTTGGACTGTGGGAAGAAACCAGAGCACCCGGAGGAAACCCAAGCAGACAAAGGGAGAACATGCAAACTCCACACCAATAGTCACTCAAGGCCAGAATTGAACCCAGGTCCCTGGTGCTGTGAGGCAGCAGTGCTAATCACTGTGCCACCACCGGAGATAGGAATCTTATTTCTTTCATTTACAGCAGCTTTTACCTGTCATTGAAAATAAACTGCTTCTAACTCTGGAGATATCGCAAACTTATGCAGGCTTTTAACTTTAGGTGGTTAACTTTGATAGCTAACGATAAAATGGATTCCTTTACTCCCCCTTGATCTTGCTCTCTGATATCTCTACCCAAGCCATGCTCATTATCCAGACAGTAAAGACGATTCCCCAGCTGTGCTCGCCCCAAAACTGGAGAATCCCGCCCGAGATCAGTGGACCTTTGCGTGGTCTGTCCCCGCCCGCTACAATTCCCATGGCGGGCGTGATGAGAGAATTCCCCCAAAATTCTGCCGACATTGTATGTCACAGCTTCCACATACTAAATACATGGTTTAATTCGCAGCTGTAATTTCTCCTCATTGTACTTACTATATATAATCCGCATTTATATATGGGAACAGATACCATTACACACATGCTTAATACTTATTCATTCAAATTTTATATTTCCATGACTTAGAGTATATTCAGTTTCATAAACAGAATTATTCTGAATGTGGACTGTTAAGAAACACCAGCTTATTATTACATTGGTAATGTTGATTTTTTTTGTGGCCCATATTTTTATTTATTTCCAATTTATTATTTTCAACCTGCCTTCTCATTAATGCTTTAGGTACATCGCATACTTCACCATGCCATCCCTACTGGGAGGGCAAGGTTCAAATGAATTGATTTGGAAATAGACCCTTTCATAGAAATCATAGAAACCCGACAGTGCAGAAGTAGGCCTTTTGTCCCATTGAGTCTGCACTGATTCACTGATGGAGCATTCCACCCAGACCCTATCCTAGTAACCCTATATATTTACCCAGCTAATCCCCCATAATCTACACATCTTGGGACAGTAAGAGGCAATTTTAGCATAGCCAATGCACCTAACCTGCACATCTTTGGACCGTGGGAGGAAACCGGAGCACCTAGAGGAAACTCACGCAGACACAGGGGGAAACATGCAAACTCCACACAGACAGTGACCCAAGCCAGGAATCAAACCCGGGTCACTGGTGCTATGAGGCAGCCGTGCTAACCACTGTGCCACCCTTAAATGACAACATTATTAATCACTGTTTAGGTTTCAGCTGGAATATTGTGTCCAAACTAGATGCCTCAATTTAAGAAGGGCATCGAAATATTGAAGAGGGTGCAGGAGAGGGGCAGACTGGCATCAAGGATTAGAATCATAGAATTCCTACAGTGTAGAAGGAGGCCATTCGGCCCATCAAGTCTGCACCGACCCCAATCCCACCCAACCCCTGTCCCCGTAGCCACATGTATTTACCCTGCTAGCCCCTCTGACACTGAGTGGTAATTTTAGCATGGCCAAACAACCTGACCCCGCACATCTTTGGACTGAGGGAGGAAACCAGAGCACCCAGAGGAAACCTACGCAGACACGGGGAGAACATGCAAACTCCACACATACAGTGACCCAAGCTGGGAATTGAACCCGGATCCGTGGCACTGTGAGGCAGCTGTGCTAACCACTGTGCCGCCGTGCTGCCCTAGAGAATTCAGTTATGTGGGAACACTACAGAAATTGGGATTGTTCTCAGAGCAGAAAAGATTACTGGGGCATTAAATAGAGGTGTTCCAAATTAACTTGGGATATGATATTAGCTTGGGCGGCACGGTAGCACAGTGGTTAGCACTGCTGCTTCACAGCTCCAGGGACCTGGGTTGAATTCCTGGCTTGCGTCACTGTCTGTGTGGAGTTTGCACATTCTCCTCGTGTCTGCGTGGGTTTCCTCCGGGTGCTCCGGTTTCCTCCCACAGTCCAAAGATGTGCGGGTTAGGTTGATTGGCCATGCTAAAAAATTGCCCCTTAGTGTCCTGAGATGCGTAGGTTAGAGGGATTAGTGGGTAAAATATGTAGGGATATGGGGATAGGGCCTGGGTGGGATTGTGGTCGGTGCAGACTCGATGGGCCGAATGGCCTCTTTCTGTACTGTAGGATTTCTATGATTTCTATGATTTCTATGACAGAGTAAATAAGGAGAAAGGCAGGAGGATCTGTAACTAAAAGACACAGATAATTGTCCAAAAAATGCCATGATCGGGAATTAGCTGCTGAAAGGCTGGAGGGAGCAGATTCAATGGTAACTTTCGAAATAGAATTGCACATGTACTTGAAAGAAAATATTTGCAGGGCTATGGGGATATTGGAAGGGAATGGGACTAATTAGATAGGTCTTTCAAAGAGGTAAAATGGGCTGAATGGCATTTTTGTGTTCTTTGATTGAACCTCAGTTTTGAAGGAAGGACATAATTATTTTGATATCCGTTCATGGCGACGTGAACGTAACATGAGAACAAGTAAAGAGAGGTGATAACTCAGCTCACTCCCTTGTGTCAGATGTGGCAGTTTTCAAGTTGTGAACCTCTTGTCTTCTCATGCAAAACCTAAAGAAGAGCATCAGGTCTTCTGTTCAATTTCAGTGATTAGTTGGTACAAGGCCACAGAGATACAAACAGTTGTCTTCTGAGGAGGATTGAATGGTTCTGTATCAGTTACTGCAGGAGGCATTTTTATTCTGCAAAATTATCAGATTAGTGATTCATTTTGAGATGGATGCCTAGAATTAAGGTACAACTGGTGATATTAGTGGGCTAATGCCTAATTTGCTCCTGTTACATTCTTCTACCCTGTACCTTAATGGAAACCATCATGATAAATCAAGATGAGGTAGCTGTTTCTAGCTTATCTTCCACAGAAACCCACTGTCCCCATTGCAGTATCAAACTGCGCATGTTTAAACTTTATTCATTAGTGTCATAAGTAGGCTTACATTAACAGTGCAATGAAGTTACTGTGAAAATCCCTAGTCACCACACTCTGTTCGAGTACACTGAAGGAGAATTTAGCATGGCCAATGCACCTAACCAGCACGCCTTTCGGACTGTGGGATGAAGCCGGAGCACCCAGAGGGAATCCAGGCAGACACGGGGAGAACTTGCAGACTCTGCACAGACAGTGACCCAAGCCGGGAATCGAACCTGGGTCCCGAGCGCTGTGAGGCAGCAGTGCTAACCACTGTGCCACCGTGCTGCCCCTAGAAGGATGTCAGAGTTTTTCCTCCACTCCTAACCAAAGACAATTTCAGTTCAGTTGCATTCTGTACGGCAGAATTCAGATCTGAACAGTATTTTATCTGTTAGTACCAATGCGCTCATTTCCGACAATTGAATTGAATACATCAACAAAGAAGTGAACGATGAAGGAATATTGTGAATTAAATCCAGTGATCTGGCCACAAACAATTTAGTGAAGAGGTTACCACTATGTACTAGACCCCTTATAGGTTTCCAACCAGGTCAGTAGATAAAATGGATGAGATGTGATATTTACAGCTCTCCAATTCTGCCCCATTCATCAGACCCGATTTTAACCCTTCCGCCAGTGGCAACCATGCCTTCAGGTGCCGAGTTCAAGACTTTCCTCCTTAATCCTGAATGCCTCTCTATCTCCCTCATCTATACAAGGCACTAGTCAGACCACACACAGGAATGCTGTGAACAGTTTTGGTCGCCTTATCTAAGGAAAGATATACTGGCATTGGAGGCAGTTCAGGTTCACTAGGTTGATCCCAGGTATGGAGGGATTTTCTTATGAGATGAGATTAAGTAGGTTGAGCCCATACTCATTGGGGTTTAGAAGAATGAGAGGCGACCTTATCGAGACAGATAGGATTCTCAGGGAGCTTGACAGGGTAGATGCTAAGAAGCTGTTTCCCCTCATGGGACAGTCTAGGACCAGAGGTCATATTCTCGAGGTAAAGACAGAGATGAGGAGGATGCTTTCTCTCAGTGGGTAGTAAATCAGTGGGATTCTTTACCGCAGTGAGCTATAGAGGCTGTGTCCTTGTTCTGAGATCGACAGATTTTTAATCAGTAAGGGAATCAAGGGTTGTGGGGGTAAGGCGGGAAAGTGAAATTAAGGATTATCACATCAGATCGGTCATGATCTCATTAAATGGTGGAGCAGACTTGATGGGCTGAATGGCTACCTCTGCTCCTACATCTGATGGTCTCCCTTAAGACCCTCCTTGAAACCTATCCCCTTGACCAAGCTTTAGGTTGCTATACATCTAATTTTTCCTTAAGTGATTATTTGATAATTCCTCCTGTAAAACCGCTTGGGATATTTTACTCTGTTAAAGCACTGCATAAATGTAGCTGGATTTTGACATGTTTCATATAATGTTCTCACCACATATTAAATAAACTTATCCTGACATTCTGCAAACTAAAACCAAAAATCTTTACAAAGCAGAGGAGGTTTGCATTGCTCTCAAGAAATAAATTCTGAATTTAATGTGGACCGCTGCTAATTCAATAAGTACATCATTGCTGGAAATATTCTTTACAATTGAGTAAATCCAGTGGAGAAGTACCTACCAATTCTGCAGCTGGAGACGGGCTGGACTGTTAACACAAACTTGGCCATCTCTGTTCCTGTTGAGTGGCTAATGGATAATTCATAAATCCCGCTATCGTTAAGCTGCAAATACTTCAGCAGCAATGAAGCATTCTCTGGGAAAAAAACGGTCCGAAGTCTGTAGTCATCTCGAACAGACTGGCGGTAATTGCATTCAGTGAGCTTGTTGCCTGTCTTCGACAGGCATCTATATTCCACAATTCTAGTCTTGGCTTTGAGCCATTTGATCCTGAGGTACCCGTCTGAGTTTGAGACCGTGTAAGAGGCGGATAGGAGCACGGACTGGCCAACAGTTCCATTCAGACTGTTCTGATTCACCTTCAGTGTTACAGCGGCTAAAGATGGAGATAATAGTTTCTTTAAAAGAAAAGTGACAATATATAGAATTACATTGTTTAAACTATTGCATATAAGCAATTGATTAATTGATAAATAATTAATAAAAATTCATTGCATCTTACATATTTTAATGTGAAAGGATGGCACAATGGCACAGTGATTAACACTGCTGCATCGGTTTCGTCCGGGTGCTCCAGTTCCCTCCCACAGTCCGAAAGATGTGCTGGTTAGGTGCATTGGCCATGCAAAATTTCCCTTCAGTGTCAGGGGTAAATACCTGGGGTTGGGGCCTGGGTAGGATTGTTGTTGGTGCAAGCTCGATAGGCCAAATGGCCTCCTTCTGTACTCTAGGGACGCTATGATTCAATGATGGTACTTGGTGTTTTTACAACAATCGATGATAGTTTCAGGTCACCATTACTGAGACGAGTTTTTAATTACAGATGTTAAAAAATAATAAATTGAATTTAAATTCTGCCAGCTGCCATGGTGCGATTTGAACTTGTGTCCCCAGAGAATTTTGTTAGGCCTCTGGAATTTGATTTGATTTATTATTGTCACATGTATTGGAATACAGTGAAAAGTTTCTTCTGCACTACATAACATTCTTGAGTACATAGGGGAGAAGGAAAGGAGAGGGTGCAGAATGTAGTGTTACAGTCATAGCTGGGGTGTAGAAAAAGATCAACTTAGTGCGAGGTAGGTCCATTCAAAAGTCTGATGGCAGCAGGGAAGAAGCTGTTCTTGAGTGGGTTGGTACGTGACCTCAGACTTTTGTATCTTTTTCCCGACGGAATAAGGTGGAAGGAGAATGTCCGGGGTGCGTGGAGTACCATGGCTCCTTGTATCTGGGGCATTCCCCAACATCAGAAAAAGTTTTTTAATCGTTCATGGGGTGTGGGCATCGCTGGTTGGGCCAACATTTATTATCCATCCCTGAAGACATTTAAGAGTTAATCATATTGCTGTGCCTCTGGAGTCACATGTAGGCCAGACCAGGTAAGGACGGCATTTTTCCTTCCCTAAAGGACATTAGTGAACCTGATGGCTTTTTAACGACAATCGACAATGGTTTCATGGCCATCATTAGGCTTTTAATCCCAGTGTACAGCAATTAATAATAACATTTCATTAATGTTTGTGTAAGGACTAACCCATATGGCTTTTATAAACCTTATATACTAACTGCTGAAAACAGTGGTGATATTGGGAGAATGTGGAACAGGGTCAAAGATATAATGGTCGAACAAACGGCCGTTAGACTGGCAGGAATTATTCTGACCCCTTTAGATTTGACAAATTGTGGTTACTTTTAGAATCACATGGGACAAAAGGAGGTCAGTAGACCCATTGCGTCTCTTTGACAGAGATATCAGAATTGTCCTGCTGACCAGATCTTTTAAGTGAACCTGCAAATATTTCCTCTTCTGAAATTCAACAGTTGTCAAACCACAAATGGAAATAAGTTCTCATTTGATTCGAAACACAACTGAGTGATAGAACATAGAACAGTACAGCACAGAACAGGCCCTTCGGCCCACGATGTTGTGCCGAGCTTTATCTGAAACCAAGATCAAGCTATCCCACTCCCTATCATCCTGGTGTGCTCCATGTGCCTATCCAATAACTGCTTAAATGCTCCTGAAGTGTCTGACTCCACTATCACTGCAGGCAGTCCATTCCACACCCCAACCACTCTCTGCGTAAAGAACCTACCTCTGATATCCTTCCTATATCTCCCACCACGAACCCTATAGTTATGCCCCCTTGTAATAGCTCCATCCACCCGAGGAAATAGTCTTTGAGCGTTCACTCTATCTATCCCCTTCATCATTTTATAAACCTCTATGAAGTCTCCCCTCAGCCTCCTCTGCTCCAGAGAGAACAGCCCTAGCTCCCTCAACCTTTCCTCATAAGACCTACCCTCCAAACCAGGCAGCATCCTGGTAAATCTCCTCTGCACTCTTTCCAGCGCTTCCACATCCTTCTTATAGTGAGGTGACCAGAACTGCACACAATATTCCAAATGTGGTCTCACCAAGGTCCTGTACAGTTGCAGCATAACCCCACGGCTCTTAAACGCTAACCCCCCATTAATAAAAGCTAACACACTATAGGCCTTCTTCACAGCTCTATCCACTTGACTGGCAACCTTTAGAGATCTGTGGATATGGACCCCAAGATCTCTCTGTTCCTCCACAGTCTTCAGAACCCTACCTTTGACCCTGTAATCCACATTTAAATTAGTCCTACCAAAATGAATCACCTCACATTTATCAGGGTTAAACTCCATTTGCCATTTTTCAGCCCAGCTTTGCATCCTATCTATGTCTCTTTGCAGCCTACAACTCCCTCCACCTCATTCACTACTCCACCAATCTTGGTGTCATCAGCAAATTTACTGATCCACCCTTCAGCCCCCTCCTCTAAGTCATTAATAAAAATCACAAAGAGCAGAGGACCAAGCACTGATCCCTGTGGCACTCCGCTAGCAACCTGCCTCCAATCCGAAAATGATGTGTTGATGAATTTTGTTAAACGATGGTTCTGTTATATACCATCGATGTATTATCCCAAATCATTCCTCCAAATCTCTCACAATCTAAATAAAATTTGAAGCACGCTTAATTGTAGCAGACACTTACCAATCAGAATGAAGTAACTAGAAGCAAAAAGATAGACACCGAACATACTATTTCCTTTAAGTGGCATTGAGTTACTGATTCTGTTCAGGTGTTTCCAGTTGAGTTTAATCGAAGGGTGGTTTGGCCGTTGTTAATGTGGAAACATCAACAGTATAACAATTCAAACCTCTTCCAGGGTGAGGTTTGATCGCAAGCATCGAGATGATGCCCCTGACTCAGAATCTGACCTCGTTTTAATCTGTGGTCAACTTCACACCAAATTGTCAGTATTTCCTGTTTGCTGAAAGGTGATCTTAATTGTCTCCTTTGGCGAAAGGTTTACAACTTGCAGTTTTGACCATAGAATCATAGAATCCTATAGTGCAGAAGGAGGCCATTCAGCTCATCAAGTCGGCACCGACAACAATCCCACCCGAGCCCCATCCCCACAACCCCATGCATTTAACCTAGCTAGTCCCCCTGACACTAAGAGGCAATTTAGCATGGCCAATCCACCTAACCCGCATATCTTTGGACTGTGGGAGGAAACCAATGCACCCGGAGGAAACCCAAGCAGAAACGGGGAGAATATGCAAACTCCACACAGACAGTGACCCAAGCTGGGAATCGAACTCAGGTCCCTGGCACTGTGAGGCAGCAGTGCTAACCATTGTGCCACTGTACCATCCCAGTATCGGGGTAGAATTGCTACTGGGGTCTCCAGACCCTCTGCTATTATTGAAACAAAAGAATATTTGAATATGGAAACAGGAATAGACCATTCAACAACTGGAGCCTGTTCCACCTGTTCCATTAGGCAGCATGGTGGCACAGTGATTAGCACTGCTGCCTTACAGCGCCAGGGACCTGGGTTCAATTCCTGGCTTGGGTGTGCAGAGTCTGCGCCTTCTCTGCATGTCTGCATGGGTTACCTCTGGGTGCTCCAGTTTCCTCCCACAGTCCGAAAGATGTGCTGATCAGGGGCATTGGTCATTCTAAATTCTCCCTCAGTGTACCCGAACGGGTGCTGGAGTGTGGTGACTAGGGGATTTTCGCAGCAACTTCATTGCAGTATTGATGTTAAGCCTACTTGTGACTAACAAATAAACTTACCTGATTATGGCTGATCTGTATAGAATCATAGAATCCCTACAGTGCTGAAGGAGGCCATTCGGCCTATCGAACCTGCACTGACAACAAACCCACCCAGGCCCTATCCCCGTAACCCCAGGTATTTACCCTACAAATTCCCCTGAAACTAAGTGTCAATTTAGCTTGGCCAATCAACCTAACCTGGACATCTTTGGACTGTAGGAGGAAACCGGAGCACCAGGAGGAAACCCACGCAGACCTGGGGAGAATGTGCAAACTCCACACAGACATTCACTTGAGGCCGGGATTGAACCATGGTCCCTGGCACTGTGAGGCAGCAGTGCTAACCACTGTGCCAACGTGCCACCCCAAACATGTCAATCAAACACTGAAGGGAGGGATCTCAGATTTAAATCGGGGACCTCTTAATCTGTAGCCAAATGCTCGACCACTGAGCCATACTCCCTCAGATATCTTAACTCTTATTTATCAGCCTTGAGTTCATATCTCTTAACCGCCATGCTGAACAAAAATCTAGGGATGTCCAATCGAGTTTGGTGCTGGGACCACTGTTGATCTTCATTTGCCCAAATGATTGGGGCTCAGAAATGTTGTAGTATATTATCAGAATTTACAAATGGCACTGCGTTGGGTGTAGAATTTCTGTTCTCCATATTACAACAAAAGAAAGTAGACACACTGGAAAAAGTGCAAAAAATATTTTCAGAATGATGCCTGATCTAGGAGGTGACAACTATCAAGAAAGCCTCTTTAGAAAACTTGTGGTGACTTGATAGGACTTTTTGATGAAGAGATTCCATAGGGAAGAGGGGGAGCGAGGGGCGGGGGGAGGGTGGTGGGGGTGGAGGGGAGGCAAGGGAGTTCTGCCATCCTAAAAATCCAGGCCGTAATTGTATGGAACTGCATCAATAAAAGTGCTGCTCTCTCAATCAAGTTGTCTTTTTACAATTTAAAAAGGCAGAGGGGCTGGTGGGTGCTGTAAATCAACACTCTGCCTTTCAATGTGAAATGTCACTGCCACCCCCCTCCCCATAGTGATATTGTCACAGGATTAGTAATATAGAGACCCAGGGTAATATTCTGGGGACCCAGGTTCGAATCCCACCATGGCAGGTGGTGAAGTTTGAATTGAATAAAAATCTGGAATTAAAAGTCTGATGATGACCATGAAACCATTGTCGATTGTCGTTTAAAACCCATCTGGTTCACCAATGTTCTTTAGGGAAGGAAATCTGTCATCCTTACCTGGTCTGGCCTACACATGACTCCAGAGCTACAGCAATGTGGTGACTCTCAATTGCCCTCAGGTAGTTAAGGATGGGCAATAAATATTGGCCCAGCCAGCGACACCCATATCCCATGCACAATTTTTTTAAAACTCAGGCTGATTTGGTCAATTTTATCCTCTGTAACCATCATAAAGACCAAATGTGAAATGGACAGTTTCACTGTAGTTCCCAGAACACTGAAGCAGAAAACCACTCTAATTCTGCACCAAAACCTTTAAGTTCCTCACCCCTGCAACTCTTTGGTCAATAAAAATCAGAGGAAAACTCTCAACAGGTTGGAGTCATACTTAGCACAAAGGCAGATCACGTGGCTTGTTGGAGGCCAATCATCTCAGTGCCAGGACATGCTGTCAGGAGTTCCTCAGGGTAGTGTCCTGGCCCACCATCCTCAGTTACTTCATCAATGACCTTCACTCCATCATGAAGTAGGGATGTTCACTGATGATTGTACAATGATCAGTACCATTCGCATCTCCTCGGATACCAAAGCAATTCAACTCAATCCGACTCTTGAGCGTCGTTGGAGCTGCAAGATGCAGCAACTTATCAATGCCCACTTGGCAGGACCTTCCAAACTGCAACTTCTACTTAGAATGGGGCAATAGACCCAATGGTGGCACCACCACCTGCAAGCTCCTCTCCAAGCCATGCACCATCCTGATTTTGAACTGTGCCATTGGTTCCTTCACTGTCAGTGGGTCAAAATTCTGGAACACCCGTCCTCACAACACTATATGTCCCTGCACCAGATGGACTTCAGCAATTCAGGAAGTCGGCTTACCACCACCATCTCAAGGGCAATTAGGGATGGGCAATAAATGTTGGCCTTGCCAGGAATGCTCAAATCTCATGAAAGTGTTTTTAAAAAAAGCACCACCCATTTGGTAAAAGCACTCCCCGATGGATAAAAGTACAACCTTTTCGAGAAAGCCACAGTTCTTAGTCCATTTCTGTTCTTTGCTTGTGATCTCAGCTGTGGCAACAATTGGGAAGCTACAACTGGCACAGCGGTTAGCACTGCTGGCTCATAATGCCAGGGACCCGGGTTCAATTCTGGCATCGGGTCACTGTGTGGAATTTGCACATTCTCCCCGTGTCTGCGTGGGTTTCATCTGTGTGCTCTGGTTTCCTCCCACACTCCAAAGATGTGCAGGTTAGGTTGATTGGCCGTGCTAAATTGACCCTTAGTATCAGGGGGATGAACAGGGTAAATGCACAAGGTCACGGGGATAGGGCCTGGGTGGGATTGTTGTCGGTGCAGGCTCAATGGGCCGAATGGCCTCCTTCTGCACTGTAGGGATTCTATGCACTAACCACAGGCCCCTAGAATTGGAAGAACCCCACCAAAGTCCCCCTAAGATACTTTAAACTAGTTTTACATCTTAAATTCCCCCCAATTAAATGCATGTATCTATAGATTCCAGTATTATTTGCACCACCTAGGTACTGCTATAATCCTGTGTTTTCTCAGTGCCCAGTTCAGCTTGTAAGTATTGGAATTCCCAGCCACCCTTTGTGGTTTGGTCAGGTTGGATAACATCTTGACAATGTTTCATGTCAAAGCCTGTTGCTAAATGCATTTCCATGAATTATCTTAGATTAGGAGTGGAATTCTCCCCCAAATTTTGAAGTGTCATAAGGGCGAGAAAATGGGAGCTCTCCATGCACTGCACTCTTCTGGCACTCTGTCCATTTTTTTGACAGCTTGGGAGCCTTTCACCGGTATGGGGGTGTCAGTGAAGCTGGCTTCAGAGAGCTCAGGCACCTTTCTGAAAGGTGCCCCAAACTGCTGTTGAACTGGGAGACCTCCTACCCCCACCCACAACATCAGACCTCCCTCCCCCTTCATCTACGCCATTGTTATCCCACACACCGACGTTGGTCTCCAGCATCGGGGCATCCAGACTCTCACAATGAGTTCCCTGGCAGACCCCTGACATTCCCTGCCCCCCCCTCATGACTCCTTCTGCGACCCACCCTTGCATGACCCCTCCGTAACTATCTCCCCCCTCACTACTCTCGCCTCGCATGACTCTCCCCTATGTCCACACTCCCCCCCATCTTTGCATAGGTTCCTCCCCTGCATAGGCTCGCCGTCTTCGTGAATATCCCCACTCCCCATGCATAGCCCCCTGTCATAGACCCCTTTGTACTGCTCCTGGCACACTTACGGTTGTTCAACTGGGCACTGCCAGGATGCCCGTTGGGTACAGCCAAGGTGCCAGGTGGGTACTGCTCAATGTACGTTGTCCAGACATGCCTTGACCACCCAGAAGCCTCAATGACCTCCAATCCCCCTACCGTGGCCATGGTACCTGGTTTCCGCTACTGCAGAGCAGTGACTTTCTCTGGCATGGTGTCTCACTGGAGAGATTGGAAGCATCCGGAAGGGTGGAAGCAGCCGTGCCTGACCCGCTAACATAGACAGATGCAGGCAGCTAATAGTAATGAGATTTGCGCCCTTTCTGGGCATGAAGCTGTTCTCGCCGGCAAAACAGGGCCGAGAAGATATTTGGCCTCTCACACTATCTTCCTGGGTTGCCATGCTAATCGATGGGTGCAGTGAGCCGGTAAGATCGCACCCTACCCATTTCAAATTCCTTTGCTAAAGCTCATCCTTATTCATTACGGCGGTAAGTTTTGGTGGGATTTAATCTTTCTGTGATTGTTAACCTCTTTTCTTGTGCTACTGCCAACCTCCTGTGTCGGTGAAAACTCCAGCTCTGTATATTCATAGATCGAGGGATTAGTTACTTAATTCATGGAAAAAGCAATGAATGATTCTGCCTTTTCAGTTGAGCTAGCCATGACTTAGTCTGTAATAAACTATTCCTTCTGTATATCTGACCCCATTTCTTTAGCCTAGGAGATTATGTCAGTCACTAGTGTTTGAAGGACAGGAAATCCACTTTGAATCATAGACTCATAGAATCCTACAGTGCTGAAGGAAGCCATTCGGCCCATCGAGTCTGCAATGACTACAATCCCACCCAGGCCCTATCTCCATAGCCCCATGCATTTAGCCTAGGTAATCCCCCTGACACTCAGGGGAAATTTAGCACATTTTTGGACTTGTGGTTATCACGTCCTCAAGATCCTTTCTTCTTTATCTTAAACAGTCCTGAAGGGAAATTGATGTTTAATGATTAGGTTTCGTTTGCACACAATCAAAGTATATTAATTGACCAACCAAACAAAATATCAACTTTTTAAACTATAGCAAATAGAAGATGTCAGTATTTGATATCATGTAACACTGCTTAACCAAGTTTTGATGTGGAGATGCCGATGTTGGACTGGGGTGAACACAGTAAGAGTTTTAACAACACCAGGTTAAAGTCCAACAGGTTTATTTGGTAGTGATGCGCGATATAACACGAGAGGCGTGATGTACTCGGGAAATAAAGGCTTTTATTGCCAACAATAACAGAGCTACCATATACAGTATACGATCCCAGACTAAAGGGTCACCAGGCAGAGCAGTGACCTTTATACCTCTCCCAGGAGGCGGAGCCGACTGGGGTGTACCATAACAACTATATTAACAGGTAGAACAGCCCAACCCTAACCCCAACAGTAACATATATACAGACTCATAGTACTGGCCAGACCATGGCTCAGCACTACCTGGTGGGAACCAACAATGGTTCACCACAGGTAGCAAATACAATTAACTTTCGGAGCGCTGCTCCTTCGTCAGATGGAGTGGAAATATGCTCTCAAACAGGGCACAGAGACACAAAAATCAAGTTACAGAATACTGATTAGAATGCGAATCCCTACAGCCAGCCAGATCTTAAAGATACAGACAATGTGGGTGGAGGGAGCATTAAGCACAGGTTAAAGAGATGTGTATTGTCTCCAGATAGGACAGCCTGCAAGTCCAGGAGGCAAGCTGTGGGGGTTACTGATAATGTGACATAAATCCAACATCCCGGTTGAGGCCGTCCTCATGTATGCGGAACTTGGCTATCAGTTTCTGCTCAGCCACTCTGCGCTGTCGTGTGTCGTGAAGGCCGCCTTGGAGAACGCTTACCTGAAGATCAGAGGCTGAATGCCCGTGACTGCTGAAGTGCTCCCCCACAGGAAGAGAACAGTCTTGCCTGGTGATTGTCGAGCGGTGTTCATTCATCCGTTGTCGTAGCGTCTGCATGGTTTCCCCAATGTACCATGCCTCGGGACATCCTTTCCTGCAGCGTATCAGGTAGACAACGTTGGCCGAGTTGCAAGAGTTGGTACCGTGGACTTGTGGTTATCACGTCCTCAAGATCCTTTCTTCTTTATCTTAAACAGTCCTGAAGGGTAGATGGTGTTCTCACGTGAGATGGTGTTCTTGTGCCCGGTAGATGGTGTTCTCACGTGAGATGATGGCATCCGTGTCGATGATCCGGCACGTCTTGCAGAGGTTGCTGTGGCAGGGTTGTGTGGTGTCGTCGTCACTGTTCTCCTGAAGGCTGGGTAGTTTGCTGCGGACAATGGTCTGTTTGAGGTTGCGCGGTTGTTTGAAGGCAAGAAGTGGGGGTGTGGGGATGGCCTTGGCGATATGTTCGTCTTCATCAATGACATGTTGAAGGCTCCGGAGGAGATGCCGTAGCTTCTCCGCTCCGGGGAAGTACTGGATGGCGAAGGGTACTCTGTCCACCGTGTCCTGTGTTTGTCTTCTGAGGAGGTCGGTGCGGTTTTTCGCTGTGGCGCGTCGGAACTGTTGATCAATGAGTCGAGCACCATATCCTGTTCTTATGAGGGCATCTTTCAGCGTCCGGAGGTGTCTGTTGTGACGTCCACCCACCCACATTGTCTGTATCTTTAAGATCTGGCTGGCTGTAGGGATTCGCATTCTAATCAGTATTCTGTGACTTGATTTTTGTGTCTCTGTGCCCTGTTTGAGAGCACATTTCCACTCCATCTGACAAAAGAGCAGCGCTCCGAAAGCTAATGGTATTTGCTACCAAATAAACCTGTTGGACTTTAACCTGGTGTTGTTAAAACTCTTACTGTGTTAACCAAGTTTTGACAGAGGAAGACATCTTGGGATTTTTAGACAAGCGTAGAGGTAATTTCCATGAGTTCATTTCAGATCAACTGCCGAAGAGCTCCCTGTTATACTTATTTCAGTAAGAAGTCTCATAACACTCTTCTTGGAGATCCTCTCCACTTGGAGCCGGCAGTTTGCGGTGTCGATGGTAGCCATGATGTGGAGATGTTGGCGTTGGACTGGGGTAAGCACAGTAAAAAGTCTCTTACTGTGACTTCTTACTGTGACTTCTTACTGTGCTTACCCCAGTCCAACGCCGACAGCTCCACATCATACTTATTTCCTCAGCCTTTGAGGTTGAGTAGGTGAGCTAACATCTTGGTATGCGGCTCTCACCAGCTTTTACAAATGCATCATAGAAAGAATTCTTTCTGATTGTACCACAGCTTGGTATGTTTCCTGCTTTGTCCAACGCCGCAAGAAACTACGAAGCCCAGTCCATCACACAAACCAGCCTCCTATCCATTGACTCCGCGCTCAGAAAAGCAGCCAGCATAATCAAGGACCTCACGCACTCTGGACATTCTCTCTTCCACCTTCTTCCATCGGGAAAAAGATACAAAAGTCTGAGAACATGTACCAATCGACTCAAGAACAGCTTCTTCCCTGCTGCCATCAGACCTTTGAATGGACCTACCTTATATTAAGTTGATCTTTCTCTACAACCTAGCTATGACTGTAACACTACATTCTGCACCCTCTCCTTTCCTTCTCCCCTATGAACGGTATGCTTTGTCTGTGTAGCGCACAAGAAACAATACTTTTCACTCCATCCTAATACATGTAACAATAATAAATCAAATCAAACAATAAAACATCAGCAAAGGAAAGTTAGAAATAATGTAAAAGCGGGGGAGTAGGTAGAATAACAGCAGCCATGTTCTTTGTTAGTGGGAGAGATTCTCAAATAAATCACTCAATGCTCAGTGTTGGTCCTCACATCAAACTGTTTATTTTCGCCGGCGGGGAGATTACTTCTGTTAAAGCCCAGTGCCTCTCTCTGATGAACAAAGGAAAAACATCCATTCTTATACATTTTCCAAACATCTACATAGCCCATCATGGCTGGATCTTATCCAATCATATTGATTATAGATTACATACCATTTGTCACATAACCAATGAAAAAGGCATTACATAAGGTGGGCTTGTGCATGATCAGCTCATCGTCTCATGGACACAGCTCATGGGACCTCATTAATATTATCTTCTTTTCTCCCATCTGGAGTCCTTGAATTTACAATACTCCTTGTCTGGTGGGCCCCCTTATCATTTTCTATGAATGCCCTCCCTAATCTTATGTGTCTGGCTTCCATCCGAGACCTTGGACCATAGGCTGGTACCAGCCACCAGTATCTGTGGTAACTGTCTCTGCTGTTGTACACAAGCTTGTGATTAAGCCAGCAAATTGTGTTCAGGAATGTGGCTAACCCAGCTCGTATCCATTTTGTGTCGTTTTAATATTCTGCACTTCTGTTAACATGGTGGAGCTGACATGCATGCCCTTTGTGATCGTATAACAATAAATTCATTCACATTCATCACATAATATCTATTCCTACAAATATGGATTGTTATACAGGCACTTAAGAATATAAATTGTTATAAAGTTTAAAGCTGATTTATTAGTGTCCCAAGTAGGCTTACATTAACACTGCAATGAAGTTACTGTGAAAATCCCCGAGTCACCACACTCTGGCGCCTGTTTGGGTACACTGAGGGAGAATTTAACATGGCCAATTTACCTAACCAGCACGTCTTTCCGACTGTGGGAGGACTCCGAGCACCCGGAGAAAACCCACGCAGACACAGGGAGAATGTGCAAACTCCACACAGACAGTGGCGCAAGCCCGGAATCAAACCCGGATCCCTGGCATTGTGAGGCAGCAGTGCTAACCACTGTACCACCATGCCGCCCCATCCAGGCACCTAAGAATATAAATTGTTGTACAGGCACCTAGACCAACGATCCTATTCCCTCTAAACCTATTCATTAAATATTCCTTCATCATTCTTCATTCAGTTAGTTTTAATTTGTAATATTTCAGGAAAAAAACAATTGAATTTGTTACAAATCATTCCTTATATTAGAAATATTCTTTGTAATAGCTTCTGACTAGATTTGTGACTGCATAATCCTGACTAGTATATAAACTAATGCTTTAGACACTCGGGGCAGCATGGTGGCACAGCGTCAGGGACACAGCGTCAGGGACCCAGGTTCGATTCCCACCTTGGGTTACTGTCTGCGGAGTCTGCACGTTCTCCCCGTGTCTGCGTGGGTTTCCTCCGGGTGCTCTTGTTTCCTCCCACAATCTGAAAGATGTGCTGGTTAAGTGCATTGGCCAAGCTAAATTCTCCCTCAGTGTACCCGAACAGCCACCGGAGTGTGACGACGAGGGGGTTTTCACAGTAACTTCATTGCAGTGTTAATGTAAGCCTACTTGTGACACTAATAAGTAAACTGTTAAGCACATATATTTGATATAAACCCTGTCTAATTTTTAAGTACTACCTATTTGAGATATATTTTACATTAGTATGTTGTAAACTTTATTGGTTTTGAGGTTTTAAGCAGCTTCACCACTCTACCTTTTGTTTTAAAAGTAAAATAATCCATTCCAAGTAACCACAGGAAAAGACCCAAAATGGCTTCTAAATACAGTCACTGATAAGGGTCTGATTTAATGAATATATTGTACCAATTAAACAGGTCTGAAATGTTGGGTATCAATCTTGAGGGTGTGACAGCATATTTCCCCCATCCTGAACAAGTGGGATCGGGAGATATCAAAACTGTTACCATCGTAGTTGGTGTTGTAACTGAACAGAAAGATCCCAGAATGGAACCCTGGCTCAAAAGACCGTGGAAGAATAGGGCCACTACTTTTAACAAGAAAGAAGAACTTGAAAAGTTGGAATATTATACAAGTCCCTTTTAAGATATACTCTGCTCTGAACCCAAGTTAGTGGGCAGAATTTTCTCAAAGAAAGTGTCGAACAGGAGAGAAAACGGTAGGTTTTCTTGCTGGTTTTTTCAGTCAGGTAAGTAACATAAATTTATGGCACTCTGCAAAAACTGAGCCTTCATGCGATTCTCGCCAGTAGTTGCGGCTGGAGCCTCAGCTCACCTGTGAAGTTCGCTGCTGAACGCATCGCACAGGAGCCTAATCTCCCAGTATACTGTGTACAGTCCCTCCCATGAACATCACTCCCCTTTCTTCCATTGCCACCCCAGGCATCGTCCCCACACCTGCCATCACTGCCCCAGACACCACACGGCCCCCCCTCACCCCCATTGCCATCCCTGCAGAGTTCCAACCATCCCCCCCCTCCCTCCCCGATCACCACCCTCACCAGTCAACCCCCCCAATTGCCACCCCTCATGATAAATCCCTTCCCTGCAAAGTTTCCAAATTTCCTCGCCCCTTCCACGACCTCCCGTCTGTTTGGCTCCCCCCCTTCTCAAGCTTGGGCCCTCAGGCCCCACCTCCACATGCCCCAGCTCTTTGGCACTGCCAGGCTGCCTGCTGGGCAGTGCCAGAGTGCCCAGTGGGCAGTACCAGGGTGCTGGCACTGCCCCATCGGCACCAACCACCTCTGCCCCCGACCACCTGGGGGCTTCAATGGCCTCTAGACCCATCAGCAAGGTCATCACGACTGGTCCCCCATTGGTGGGGACCATCTGTGATTCCCGCCAGTGAGGACATAAAACATAGAACATAGAAAAACTACAGCACAAACATTCCCTTCGGCCCACAAGTTGCGCCGGTCGTGTCCCTACCTACCTGGGATTATAAATAGACTTACCTATAACCCTCAATCCTATTAGGTCCCATGTACTCATCCGGAAGCCTCTTAAAAGACCCTATCGAGTCTGCCTCCACCACCACTGACGGCAGCCGATTCCACTCACCCACCACCCTGAGTGAAAAACTTACCCCTGACATCTCCTCTGTACCTACTCCCCAGCATCTTAAACCTGTGTCCTCTCGTAGCAACCATTTCAACCCTGGGAAAAAGCCTCCGAGAGTCCACCCGATCTATACCTCTCAACATCTTGTAAACCTCTATCAGGTCACCTCTCATCCTTCGTCTCTCCAAGGAGAAAAGACCGAGCTCCCTCAACCTATCCTCATAAGGCATGCCACCCAATCCAGGCAACATCCTTGTAAATCTCCTCTGCACCCTTTCTATGGCTTCTACATCCTTTCTGTAATGAGGCGACCAGAACTGGGCACAGTACTCCAGGTGGGGTCTGACAAGGGTCTTATAAAGCTGCATCATTATCCCGCGACTCCTAAACTCAATCCCTCGATTGATGAAGGCCAGCTCACCATACACCTTCTTAACCACCTCCTCCACCTGCGAGGCCGATTTAAGAGTCCTATGGACCCGGACCCCAAGGTCCTTCTGATCCTCTACACTGCTAAGAGTCTTACCCCTGATATTATACTCCTTCATCCCATTTGACCTGCCAAAATGGACCACTACACATTTATCCGGGTTGAAGTCCATCTGCCACTTCCCCGCCCAGTCTTGCATCCTATCTATGTCACTCTGCAGCTTCTGACATCCCTCCAAACTTTCCACAACACCACCAATCTTCGTGTCGTCAGCAAACTTGCCAACCCATCCCTCCACTTCCTCATCCAGGTCATTTATGAAGATGACAAACAGCAAGAGTCCCAGAACAGATCCCTGGGGCACTCTACTGGTGACCAACCTCCATTCAGAAAAAGACCCATCTACAACCACTCTCTGCCTTCTACAGGCAAGCCAGTTCTGGATCCACAAGGCAACAGCCCCTTGGATCCCATGCCCTCTCACTTTCTCGAGAAGTCTTGCATGGGGGACCTTATCGAACGCCTTGCTGAAGTCCATGTAAACCACATCTACCGCTTTTCCTTCGTCAATGTGTTTCGTCACATTTTCAAAGAACTCCACCAGGCTCGTAAGGCACGATTTGCCTTTGACAAAGCCGTGCTGACTACTTTTGAGCAGACTAAACTTCTCGAAATGTTCATAAATCCTGTCCCTCAGGATCTTCTCCATCAACTTACCAACCACTGAGGTTAGACCCACCGGTCGGTAATTTCCTGGGCTATCACTATTCCCTTTCTTGAATATAGGAACCACATCCGCAATCCTCCAATCCTCCGGAACCTCTCCCATCTCCATCGACGACGCAAAGATCATTGCCAGAGGCTCTGCAATCTCTTCCCTCGCCTCCCACGGTAACCTGGGGTACATCCCATCCGGTCCTGGCGACTTATCTATCCTGATGCTATTCAAAATTTCCAACACATCCTCTTTCTTAACGTCCACAAACTCAATCTTTTCAGTCCGCCGCAATCCTGCAGTACAACCCCCAGGTCTTTTTCCACCGTGAATACCGAGGTAAAGTATTCGTTAAGCACCTCTGCTATTTCTTCCGGTTCTGTACAGACTTTCTCACCTTCACATTTTATAGGTCCGATACCTTCACATCTCATCTTTTTACTCTTTACATATTTATAGAATGCCTTAGGGTTCTCCTTAATCTTACCTGCCAAGTCCTTCTCGTGACCGCTTCTGGCTCTCCTAATTTCCTTCTTAAGTCCCTTCCTACAAACCGTATACTCATTTAGATCCCTATCATTGCCTAGCTCTCTGAACCTTTTGTACGCTTTCCTTTTCTTTTTGACTAGGTTCAGCACAGCTTTCGTGCACCACAGTTCCCATAACCTACCAAAACCTCCCTGTCTCATCGGAACATTGTCATTCAGAACTCTAGACAAACATTCCTTGAAAATCTGCCACCTTACTTCGGTACTTTTCCTCGAGAATACCTCCTTCCAATCACGCCTCTAATCTCCCGCCTGATGGCTTCATATTTCCCCTTACTCCAGATAAACACTTTCCTACCTTGCCTGATCCTATCTCTTTCCAATGCTAGCGTAAAGGAGATAGAGTTATGATCACTATCCCCAAGATGCTCCCCCACTGAGAGATCTGACACCTGTCCAGGCTCATTAGCCAGTACCAGATCGAGTACAGCCTCTCCTCTTGTAGGCTTATCCACATGCTGTGTCAGGAAACCTTCCTGACCACACCTAACAAACTCCTCCCCATCCAGCCCCCTTATCCTAGGGATATTCCAATCGATGTTTGGGAAATTAAAGTCTCCCATCACGACAACCCTATTATCACTACATCTCTCCAGGATCTGTTTCCCTATCTGCTCCTCAACATCCCTGTTACTGTTGGGCGGCCTATAGAAAACACCTAGCAAAGTTATCGACCCCTTCCCACTCCGAACTTCCACCCACAGAGACTCCGTAGACAATCACTCCACGGCGTCCACTTTCTCTACAGCTGTGACACTATCCCTGATCAGCAGTGCCACTTCCCCCCCCTCTTTTGCCTCCCTCTCTGTCCTTTCTGAAACATCTGAAGCCCGGCACCTGAAGTATCCAGTCCTGTCCCTGTCCCCAAGTCTCCGTAATGGCCACCACATCACACTTCCAAGCATCGATCCACACTCTAAGCTCATCCACTTTATTCACTACACTCCTGGCGTTAAAATAGACATATCTCAGACATTTGGTCTGAGCGCTCCCCTTCTCCATCACCCATCTATTCTCCCTCTTACCCTATCTACAATCCTTCTCTATTTGCAGGCTACCCTCCTCGCTCTCAGTCACCTCACCTCGATTCCCTCCCCCCAACCTTTCTAGTTTAAAGTCTCCCCAGTAGTCTTTGCCAACCTTCCTGCCAGGATATTGGTCCCCCTGGGATTCAAGTGCCACCCGTCTTTTTTGTACAGGTCTAACCTGCCCCTAAAGAGGTCCCAGTGATCCAGGAACCTGAATCCCTGCCCCCTGCTCCAGTCCCTCAGCCACGCATTCATCCTCCACCTCACTCCATTCCTACTCTCACTTTCCTGTGGCACAGGCAGCAATCCCAAGATTACTACCTTTGCGTTCCTCCTTCTCAACTGTCTACCTAACTCCCTATATTCTCTTTTCATGACCCCTTCCCTCTTCATACCTATGTCAGCGGTACCAATGTGTACCATGACCTCTGATTCCTCTCCCTCCCCCCTCAGGATTTCTGGGACGCGACCAGAGACATCCCGGATCCTGGCACCAGGGAGGCAGACCACCATCCGAGACTCCCGTCTGCCTCCGCAAAAACGCCTGTCTGACCCCCTTACTGTTGAGTCCCAGATTAATACTGCCTTCCTCCTCCTTTCCTTTGCCCTCTGAGTTACAGGGCCGGACTCTGCTCCAGAGACACGGCCACTGCTGCTTCCCCCAGGTGGGCTGTCCCCCCCAGCAGTACTCAGACAGGAGTACTTATTGTGAAGGGGCACATCCACCGGGGTGCTCTCTATCACCCGAGCTTTCCCCTTCCTGGACGTTACCCACTTGTCTGCCTCCCGTGGCCCTGGTGTGACCACCTGCTGATAGCTCCTGTCTATCGCCTCCTCATTTTCCCTAACCAGACGAAGATCTTTAACCTTGTAAATCATGTCCTTAATTCTGAAATCAGCCTTGCGCCCTTTCTGGGATTTCGCCAGCAAAACAGTGCTGGCAAAATCACAAAAGGCACCCGATTTTTTGACTTTCGCTCTATCTTACCAGTGGTTTTGCGTGGCGAGCCGGGAAGATCACGCCCAGTGACTATGGAATTCTCCTCAGAATCCACCCAGAGGATTGTCAAATGAGAATTTCCGAACTCCACTCCCAAAAACATGCTTTAAAAATCTTCTCTCATAATAGTGTTTGCCCTTAGTGGTGGAGAGTATTCCATCACACTCCTGACTTGTACCTTGTCGATAGTGGTCAGGCTTTGGGAAGTCAGGGGGTGCGTCCAATTTCTGACCTCTGACCTGCTCTTGCAACCACAGTATCTATATGGCTGAGTCCAATTCAGTTTTATAAGAACATAAGAACTAGGAGCAGGAGTAGGCCATCTAGCCCCTTGAGCCTGCTCCGCCATTCAATAAGATCATGGCTGACCTTTTCATGGACTCAGCTCCACTCACCATAACCCTTAATTTCTGGTCAATGGTAACTCCAAGGATGTTGACAGTGGGGTTTCAGCAATAGTAATGCCATTGCAGTTAGATTCTTGTCGGAGATGGTCATTGCCTGTGGCGTGAATATTATTTGCCACTTAGCAGCCCAAGTCTGGATATTGTCCAGGTCTTGCTGCATTTTGAACATGGACTGCTCGGTATCTGAGTAGCTGGGAATGCTGAAGAACATCCCCACTTCTGACCTTATGATGTAAGGTCAGTGATGGAGTAGCTGAATATGGTTAGGCCCAATGGTAGTGAACGATTAAGGAAATTCCACAAATATCCACATCCTTAAATGATGTCAGAACCCAGCATATCAGGGCAAAGACTTGTCACTGAACCAATGTTGCAGACTGGCACATTCCAGAGGCCAGCATGCTGAGGAGTGCACTGAAGCTTGGGGCAATGGGGAGAGGACACTGTCACTTGACAGTGGCATGGTGGCACTGCTGCCTCACAGTGCCAGGGACCCGTGTTCAATTCCAGCCTTGGGTGACTGTCTATGTGGAATTTATATGTTCCCCCCATGTCTGCGTGGGTTTCCTCCAGGTGCTCCGGTTTTCTCTCATACTCAAAGATGAGAGGGTTAGGTTGACTGGCCATTGATAAATTGCCCCATAGTGTCAGCGAGATTAGCAGGGTAAATACGCTGGGTTATGGGGAGAGGGCCTGGGTGGGATTGTTGTTGGTGCAGGCTCGATGGGCCAAATATCCTCCTTCTGCACTGTAAGGATTCTATAATTCTAAGACTTTCAGTCACAGTGAACTGAGGGGAGTGGAAATGTATAGAAGCCCTCGGGCTGTATGACTCACATTGAATGTATTGGGTAAATATATCACAATTGTATTGAAGCACCTCAGAATGCAACTTGAACCATGTGGAAAACTCAAATATCATTACAATTTGTGTAATGATGATTTTGAAATAGAGTCATAGAGGTTTACAGCATGGAAACAGGCCCTTTGGTCCAACTTGTCCATGCCGCCCTTTTCTTTATTTTTAAAACCCCTAAGCTAATCCCAATTGCCCGCATTTGGCCCATATCCCTCTGTACCCATTGTACCCATGTAACTATCTAACTGCTTTTTAAAAGATAAAATTGTACCCGCCTCTACTATTACCTCTGGCAGCTTGTTCCAAACACTCACCACCCTCTGTGAAAAAATTGCCCCCCTGGACACTTTTGTATCTCTCCCCTCTCACCTTAAACCTATGCCCTCTAGTTTTAGACTCCCCTACCTTTGCGAAAAGATATTGACTATCTACCTTGTCTATGCCCCTCATTATCTTATAGACCTCTATAAGGTCACCCCTCAGCCTCCTACGCTCCAGAGAAAAAAGTCCCAGTCTATTCAGCCTCTCCTTATAACTCAATCCATCAAGTCCCGGTAGCATCCTAGTAAATCTTTTCTGCACTCTTTCTAGTTTAATAATATCCTTTCTATAATAGGGTGACCAGAATTGCACACAGTATTCCAAGTGTGAGCTTACCAATGTCTTGTACAACTTCAACAAGATGTCCCAACTCCTGTATTCAATGTTCTGACCAATGAAACCAAGCATGCCGAATGCCTTCTTCACCACTCTGTCCACCTGTGACTCCACTTTCAAAGAGCTATGTACATGTACCCCTAGATTTCTTTGTTCTGTAACTCTCCCCAACGCCCTATCATTAACTGAGTAAGTCCTGCCCTGGTTCAATCTACCAAAATGCATCACCTCGCATTTGTCTAAATTAAACCCCATCTGCCTTTCGTCAGCCCACTGGCCCAATTGATCAAGATCCCATTGCAATTGGAGATAACTTTCTTCACTGTCCGCTATGCCACCAATCTTGGTGTCATCTGCACACTTACTAATCATGCCTCCTATATTCTCATCCAAATCATTAATATAAATGACAAATAGCAGTGGGCCCAGCACTGATCCCTGAGGCACACCGCTGGTCACAGGCCTCCAATTTGAAAACAACTCTCTACAACCACCCTCTGGCTTCTATCAAGAAGCCAATTTTGTATCCATTTAGATACCTCACCCTGGATCCCGTGAGATTTAACTTTATGCAACAACCTGCCATGCGGTACCTTGTTAAAGGCCTTGCTAAAGTCCATTTAGACAACATCAACTGCACTGCCCTCATCTACCTTCTTGGTTACCCCTTCAAAAAACTCAATTAAATTTGTGAGACATGATTTTCCACTCACAAAGCCATGCTGACTGTCCCTAATCAGTCCTTGCATCTCTAAATGCCTGTAGATCCTGTCTCTCAAAATACTTTCCAACAATTTACCCACCACAGATGTGAGGCTCACTGGCCTGTAGTTCCCAGACTTTTCCCTGCAGCCCTTTTTAAACAAAGACACAACATTTGCCACTCTCCAATCTTCAGGCACCTCACCCGTGACTATCGTGATTCAAAGATCTTGGCTAGGGGACCCGCAATTTCCTCCCTGGCCTCCCACAACGTCCTGGGATATACTTCATCAGGTCCCGGGGATTTATCTACCTTGATGCGCTTTAAGACTTCGAGCACCTCCTTCTCTGTAATATGTACATTCCTCAAGACATCACTATTTATTTCCCCAAGTTCCCTAACATCCATGCTTTTCTCAACAGTAAATACTGATGAGAAATATTCATTTAGAATCTCACCCATCTCTTGTGGAACCGCACATAGATGACCTTGCTGATCCTTAAGAGGCCCTACTCTCTCCCTTGCTACTCTTTTGCCCTTTATGTATTTGTAGAAGCTCTGCAATGTTTGTTCAGATATTTTAGGAATAAGGTATCTTTTGTAAACAAAAAAAATCTGAACAAATATTGAATTGGCCATATTTACAACTGCATCCAGTTGAGAATTGAAAGGTGTCACAGTTTTGAGTTGAGTATTTCATGTCTGGTTGAAATATACTGATTAATGTAGAAAGATAGAAAAGGGCTACTATAAGATTGGCAGACTCTGCTTGGGTTTTTAGATTCACTTTAAATCAATGGGGAGCAAGTCTGTTAGTAATTATAATGAGATGTTTTAAATACTTTGTAGTTTTAAAGGTACATATAAGACCTTTAATTATTCAAAACATATAAATATATCTTCTATACATTTTTCGAAATTAAACAAAGAAACTTTGGCGCACAGTTACAGTGTCCCTTTGATACCAAACATATGTTAGATACATTCCTTTAAAGCACCCAACTGTTGGAATCACAAGTCTATAAAGGAGACTTAATTGCTTCACCAGACACCTTATCAGAAACAACTGGTACAAGAGTGAATTTTAATGAAGCTGCCTTCACAGTTTCTAATCAAAACAGGGTCAGAAAGACATTAATGACTTAGCTAATGAAAGAGTTATGGTCGGGGACTTCGTGGGAACTGACAAGGATTAATGGTAACATGATGATACCCCTTTTAATTGTCGATAGTGATAAAAAGCTGAGTCATTGAATTGATAAGCAATATATACATGTGTTTCATTATGTTGGCAATAAACAAAAGTTGTCAGGGCTATAATCGGGGAATATCCTGAAGGCAAGTGGAGTTGACCACATGCCTCAGAGATTCAGGTAACTTCACTGACAAGGCCATAAAATACTGATGGCTTTTGTAGGCCCCCTTTATCAATTAAAGGATGCCCATGTGAGACTGTTTTAGTGAAAATGCTTTGTGAGGCTGCTATCAAAAATAGAGACATGATATCTAACTAAGAGACTAGAGGATAGGCTTAGGGATGATATATTTGGGCATCCCACGAGGTATCGTGATCTCATACATCAGGGTGGTTCTAAACAAAGAGTTTAACAGCACAACATAGCCCTGACTGCAACTGAAGCCTCATAGGGCAGGAATGTGCATCTGTACTCTTGATTGGTCCAGGTACATAGAACAGTACAGCACAGAACAGGCCCTTCGGCCCACGATGTTGTGCCGAGCTTTATCTACGCATGCTCGCGCTCCACTGGTTCCAGCCTGGTCACATGGCCACGAATGACCACCCATTAAAGGGACCACGCTATCACAGTATAAATGTACATAAGTTAAAATACAACCTCATAGGAACATATAATTTATTTTTCCCATCTCAAGAACTTTAGCACTTACTTAGCCCCTCATCAAAGACGTGCCGGTTAGGTGCATTGGCCATGCTAAATTCTCCTTCAATGTACTCGAACAGGCACCAGAGTGTGGCAACTAGGTGATTTTCACAGTAATTTCGTTGCAGTGTTAATATAAGGCTACTTGTGACACTTATAAATAAACTTAAAAACTTATTTGTTGGACTAACAAGAGAACACATCATCGCAACACTATTACTCTTGCCATATATAATTACCAACATCCAAAACATTTAATTACAAGTCTGCCTTTGCTGCGGTTTCGTTTGCCAAATGAAATGAGTAATACATGCTGAGTTGTTTACTTTAACACGGCCAATTAATTTCCTTACACTTTGATGGTTGTTACATCATTAGAACGGACACGGGCTCCCGAGACTGCCCTTTCTGTGGCCTTGTGGAGTCCGTGGACCATGTCTACGTTCTGTGTTTTAGGCTGCACACCCTTTTTGGTTTCCTCAAACACCTTTTACTGATGTTTTGTTTGCACTTCAGTCCCACGCTCCTGATCTACGGGCACCTGGTGCGGAGAAGGGCGGGTTGGGATGCCGACCTCCTCGTGAACCTGCTCCTGGGCCTGGCGAGACACGCCATCAATAGGTCCAGGCAGCGGGCGATCGATGGGGCTGTCCATCCCGACTGTCTGCCCCTCTACAGCGGCTACATTCGCGGCCAGGTGTCTCTGGAGAGGGAGTATGCAGTGTCCACGGGCGCGGTTGATGCCTTCCGCGACCGCTGGGCACCGCAGGGGCTGGGGTGTATTATCGACCCCGATAATCACCTTTTGGTTTGATGTTTTAAGTTTCCTTTCGACTTTGTTTTTGGTTCGGGCTGTTCCCCCTTTCTTTTGGGGAGCTGCCCCTTTTAATTTGTCCCTAAGTTAATTTGAGTTCGTTTACTTGATTGGTATCAAAAGAAATACATCATTAGAACGGTCCCCAATCAATTCAAGAACTCTCTCCACTGTGACCTTCTCAAGGTCAACTAGGAATTCTGAATAATTGTCAGCCACACTCACATTCTGAGAATGAGCAATAACAAATTGCTCCTTGTGATCGCAATGTAACCAGTGATAGGCAAGAAATAATACCTTGCTCACAGGGCGGCATGGTTAGCACTGCTGTCTCACAGCACCTGGTTCAATTCCAGCCTGGGTCACTGTCTGTGTGGAGTTTACACATTCTCCCTGTGTCTGTGTGGGTTTCCTCTGGGTGCTCCGGTTTCCTCCCACAGTCCAAAAATGTGTGGGTTGATTGGTCATGCTAAATTGCCCCTTAGTGTCACGGGATTAGCAAGGGAAATATCTGGGGTTATGGGGATAGACTGGGTGGGATTGTGGTTGGCACAGACTCGATGGGCCGAATGACCTCCTCCTGCACTATAGGGATTCTATGATTTAACCATAAAAATACAGAAAGCTTTCCAATATAAAATTCATAAAAATAAAGACTGACAAATGGAAAAGCATCATCGGAATTAAAGTCGGAAAATGCTGGAAAATCTCAGCAAGTCCGACAGCAGCTGTGGAGAGAGTTAACTTTGAGTCTGGTTGACTCTTTGTCAGAGCTCAAAACGCTAGTTCTGTCCTCTTGAGATTTCCAGCATTTCGGTTTCAGATTCCAACTTTCACAGTAATTTGCTTTTATCAAAATTAAAGTGTTCTTTTTGATTAACACATCACATTCAGTAAGGCTTCAACAATGAAACAAATGGCAACTTTTCCGATTAATTTTTGGTATGAACCAAAACTCTCGTTACGGCAGAACCTTCTCAGATCCAGCACTGCTGTCAGTGGTTTAATTGGAGAGGAGGGATTTTCCAGCCACGCTTGCCCCAAAGTTGGGTTCAATTCCAGCCTCGAGTAACTGTCTGTGTGGAGTTTACACATTGTCCACATGTCTGCGTGGGTTTCCTCTGGGTGCTCTGGTTTCCTTTCACAGTCCAAAGATGTGCGGGTTAGGCTGATTGGCCATGATAAATTGACCCTAGTGTCAGGGGATTAGCAGGGTAAATACCTGGGAATACAGGAATAGACTGGGTGGGATTGTGGTTGGCGTAGAATCGATGGGCTGAATGACCTTCTGCACCAGCTAGTCCCCTGACACTAAGGGGCAATTTAGCATGGCCAATCAACCTAACCCGCACACCTTTGACTGTGAGAGTATGTGTTTGAAATTGAATCCAGAGAAGGAAGTGGAATGATCAGAAGCGGAATTAAAAAGTGGTTAAGGAAGAGGTAGAAATTGTGGATGAGATGAGCTTTGAAAGACCATGAGAGAAAATGGGAAAGCCTCAGGTCAGGAGGATTTTTACAAGAAAACTTTTGAGTTATAGTAAATATATACATATAAAAAATAGGATAGGTTTTTAAATTAGGTTTTTGTATGTTTGTACTTATTGTGTGGAAGCGATCATTTTTTGAAATGGATTGGCTCAACACAATAAGGATGTTTCCCAAGGATTCCTTCAATACTCTTTGGAGTTAAATGTGTCCCATGGCTGAAAATGTTTGGGAAACGCAGATTTTGGGAAGTTCTTCGCCAGAAACAAGTTCTGCACCAGGAACCATAGTGCCAGATTCACGGCAGCTCTTCACTGCTGGATTTAAATGATGGGCCACCAGCTCCTACGGAACAAAAGAGAAAAAGGTGTCAGGAACAGCTGAATAGAAGAGTCCCAGAAAACCCATTGCTGCAGTGAGTTTTCACCACGGTGAACAGATGTCTTCCTATTCAGACTCTCACCTTGTCGCTTCAACAATCTCTATTTTTCTGACCCTTACTGTTTCCAGGCACGGTGGCACAGTGGTTAGTGCTGCTGCCTCACAGCGCTGGGGACCCAGGTTCAATTCCTGGTTTGGGTCACTGTCTGTGTGGAGTTTGCACATTCTCCCTGTGTCTGCGTGGGTTTCCTCCGGGTGGTCCGGTTTGCTCCCACAGTCCAAAGGTGTGCGGGTTCGGTGGATTGACCATGCTAAATTCCCACTTAGTGTCAGGGGACTAGCTGGGGTAAATGCATGGGGTTATGGGGATAGGGCCACAATAGGATTGTGGTTGGTGCAGACTTGATGGGCCGAATGGCCTCCTTTTGCACTGGAGGATTCTATGATTCTTTTCACTACAGATATTCAATCCCATTAATCCTCCACTGCCCACCAGGATGGTACGAAAGGTTACTTTTCTCCTTCGACTGGAGAACCAACCAGTCCCCATCCGCCATCACCCTATCCCACCTGGTTGAGCTTGTTCTCACATCAATTACTTCTCATTCCAATCCACTCACTTCCTCCAAGGTGTGGATACTTGCATGGGTCCTAACCGTGCCTGCCTAGGGGCATTCCTTGTTGCAGTCCTACTCAGGCCCCCTTTCCTCACCTCTTTCTCTGGTACACTGATAAATGTACCAATGTCTCTCGCTGCTCTCACCTTGAACAGGAAGAGTTCATTGGCTTTTTTTCCCCAATTTACACCTTTGTCTCACCTTCACATTGCCCATCAGTAACCCTTTCCTTTCCTTGGCTTCTCTGTGTCTGTTTCTGGAGATAGGCTATTAGCTAACATTCATCACAAGCCCATGGATTTTCACAGCTACTTTGACGACTTATGCTCACACCCAGGTTCCTGTCAGGAATCTATTCCACTCTCCCAGTTTCTCCATCTCTGTCACACCTGTTAAGAGCTAGGTCTTCTGATCTCTTCCCGAGTCTGTGTGGGTTTCGTGCGGGTGTTCCGATTTCTCCCCACACTCCAAAGATGTGCAAGTTCAGTGGATTGGCCATGGTCAATTGTCCCTTAGAATCAGTAGTAGGGCAAATGCATCAGGTTATGGCAATAGGACATGGGTAGGATTGTTGTTGGTGCAGGTTTGATGGGCTGAATAGCCTCCTTATGCACAGTAGGGATTCTATGATCTGTCTTGCTTGTTCTCAACCGAGGATTCCCCTCAACATGTTTGACAGGGCTCTTCACGTGTTCGATCTATTTTGTGCACTTCTGCTCTCACCGTTTCTCCTCGCTCCCAGAAGCATGATATGGTTTCCTTACCCTCAGCTTCCACCCCTCCAGCCTTCTCCATTTCTGTCATCTCCAGTGTGTGGTGCCACCACTAAACAGATCTTTCTTTGCCCTCCCTATTCAGCATTCTGAAGGAAATGCTCCCTCCAAGACAACATAGTCCACTCTCAGTCACCTTCGACACCCATTCCCTTTCCGATGGCACTTTCCAGTGAAAGGGTTAATAATCACACTTTAGAACATAGAACATAGAACAGTACAGCACAGAACAGGCCCTTCGGCCCACGATGTTGTGCCGAGCTTTATCTGAAACTAAGATCAAGCTATCCCACTCCCTATCATCCTGGTGTGCTCCATGTGCCTATCCAATAACCGCTTAAATGTTCCTAAAGTGTCTGACTCCACTATCACTGCAGGCAGTCCATTCCACACCCCAACCACTCTCTGCGTAAAGAACCTACCTCTGATATCCTTCCTGTATCTCCCACCACAAACCCGATAGTTATGCCCCCTTGTAATAGCTCCATCCACCCGAGGAAATAGTCTTTGAAAATCACATAAGCCGCAAGCTGCTAGACTGAGAAAACCACAGGTCTTGATTAAAGCAGACCCAGATAAGTATCAAGGGCCATAATACTACACACAATTATGCACATTTACAGCTTTCAGCATCTGTTCGAACAAGAGACAATGGGACAGGGGAGTTGATGAACAACTGGTTAGAAAGATATCTTCATAATTGTGTGGAAAGAAATACGTGCTTGGTGATATTACAATTCGGTAGGCGTGCACAAATTGTCATTGGCCAACTTTACCCTTAAGTTATGCATGGTGTAATTGATAGTTGTGAGTGGATATTGATATAGCTTCTGTGTAAATGTGCATCTTTGATTGGTCACAGAAGACAGAGGGTGGTAGTGGAAGGGTCTTTTTCCGGCTGGAGGCCTGTTACTAGTGGTGTTCCGCAGGGCTCTGTATTGGGACCTCTGCTGTTTGTGATTTATATAAACGATCTGGAAGAAGGTGTAACTGGGGTGATCAGTAAGTTTGCGGACGACACAAAATTGGCAGGACTTGCAGATAGTAGAACATAGAACATAGAACAGTACAGCACAGAACAGGCCCTTCGGCCCACGATGTTGTGCCGAGCTTTATCTGAAACCAAGATCAAGCTATCCCACTCCCTATCATCCTGGTGTGCTCCATGTGCCTATCCAATAACCGCTTAAATGTTTCTAAAGTGTCTGACTCCACTATCACTGCAGGCAGTCCATTCCACACCCCAACCACTCTCTGCGTAAAGAACCTACCTCTGATATCCGTCCTGTATCTCCCACCACGAACCCTATAGTTATGCCCCCTTGTAATAGCTCCATCCACCCGAGGAAATAGTCTTTGAACGTTCACTCTATCTATCCCCTTCATCATTTTATACACCTCTATTAAGTCTCCCCTCAGCCTCCTCCGCTCCAGAGAGAACAGCCCCAGCTCCCTCAACCTTTCCTCATATGACCTACCCTCCAAACCAGGCAGCATCCTGGTAAATCTCCTCTGCACTCTTTCCAGCGCTTCCACATCCTTCTTATAGTGAGGCGACCAGAACTGCACACAATATTCCAAATGTGGTCTCACCAAGGTCCTGTACAGTTGCAGCATAACCCCACGGCTCTTAAACTCCAACCCCCTGTTAATAAAAGCTAACACACTATAGGCCTTCTTCACAGCTCTATCCACTTGACTGGCAACCTTTAGAGATTTGTGGATATGGACCCCAAGATCTCTCTATTCCTCCACAGTCTTCAGAACCCTACCTTTGACCCTGTAATCCACATTTAAATTTGTCCTACCAAAATGAATCACCTCACATTTATCAGGGTTAAACTCCATTTGCCATTTTTCAGCCCAGCTTTGCATCCTATCTATGTCTCTTTGCAGCCTACAACAGCCCTCCACCTCATCCACTACTCCACCAATCTTGGTGTCATCAGCAAATTTACTGATCCACCCTTCAGCCCCCTCCTCTAAGTCATTAATAAAAATCACAAAGAGCAGAGGACCAAGCACTGATCCCTGCGGCACACCGCTAGCAACCTGCCTCCAATCTGAAAATTTTCCATCGACCACCACCCTCTGTCTTCGGTCAGACAGCCAGTTGCCTATCCAATCGGCCAACTTTCCCTCAATCCCACACCTCCTCACTTTCATCATAAGCCGACCATGGGGGACCTAATCAAACGCCTTACTAAAATCCATGTATATGACATCAACTGCCCTACCTTCATCAACACACTTAGTTACCTCCTCAAAAAATTCTATCAAATTTGTGAGGCACGACTTGCCCTTCACGAATCCGTGCTGACTATCTCGGATTAATCCGCATCTTTCTAAATGGTCGTAAATCCCATCCCTAAGGACCCTTTCCATCAATTTACCAACCACCGAAGTAAGACTAACCGGTCTATAATTACCAGGGTCATTTCTATTCCCTTTCTTAAACAGAGGAACAACATCCGCCATTCTCCAGTCCTCTGGCACCATCCCCGTGGACAGCGAGGACCCAAAGATCAACGCCAAAGGCTCTGCAATCTCATCCCTTGCCTCCCACAGAATCCTAGGATACATTTCATCAGGCCCAGGGGACTTATCGACCTTCAGTTTATTCAAAACTGCCAAGACATCCTCCCTCCGAACATCTATTTCCTCCAGCCTATTAGCCTGTAACACCTTCTCTTCCTCAAAAACATGGCCCCTCTCCTTGGTGAACACTGAAGAAAAGTATTCATTCATCACCTCGCCTATCTCTACTGACTCCAGACACAAGTTCCCACTACTGTCCTTGACCGGCCCTAACCTCACCCTGGTCATTCTTTTATTCCTCACATAAGAGTAAAAAGCCTTGGGGTTTTCCTTGATCCGACCCGCCAAAGACTTCTCATGTCCCCTCCTTGCTCTCCTAAGCCCCTTTTTCAGCTCATTCCTTGCTAACTTGTAACCCTCAATCGAGCCATCTGAACCTTGTTTCCTCATCCCTACATAAGCTTCCCTCTTCCTTTTCACAAGACATTCCACCTCTTTTGTGAACCATGGTTCCCTCACTCGGCCATTTCCTCCCTGCCTGACAGGAACATACCTATCAAGGACATCCAGTATTTGTTCCTTGAAAAAGTTCCACTTTTCATTAGTTCCTTTCTCTGACAGTTTCTGTTCCCAACTTATGCCCCCTAATTCTTGCCTAATCGCATCATAATTACCCCTCCCCCAATTGTAAACCTTGCCCTGCCGTACGGCCCTATCCCTCTCCATTGCAATAACAAAAGACACCGAATTGTGGTCACTATCTCCAAATTGCTCTCCCACAACCAAATCTAACACTTGGCCCGGTTCATTTCCCAGTACCAAATCCAATGTGGCCTCACCTCTAGTCGGCCCATCCACATATTGTGTCAGGAAACCCTCCCGCACACACTGCATAAAAACTGCCCCATCCAAACTATTTGACCTACAAAGGTTCCAATCAATATTTGGAAAGTTAAAGTCCCCCATGACAACTACCCTGTGACCCCCACACATATCCATAATCTGCTTAGCAATTTCTTCCTCCACATCTCTATTACTATTTGGGGGCCTATAGTAAACTCCTAGCAACGTGACCGCTCCTTTCCTATTTCTAACTTCAGCCCATATTACCTCAGTGTGCAGATCCCCCACGAAATGCCTTTCCGCAGCCGTTAAACTATCCTTGATTAACAATGCCACTCCTCCACCTCTTTTACCAGCTTCCCTACACTTAGTGAAACATCTATACCCCGGAACGTCCAACAACCATTCCTGTCCTTGTTCTACCCACGTCTCCGTAATGGCCACAACATCGTAGTCCCAAGTACCAATCCACGCCCCAAGTTCATCTACCTTGTTCCGGATGCTCCTTGCATTGAAGTAGACACACTTCAACCCACCTTCCTGTCTACCAGTACCCACCCTTGACCCTGATACCTTCCCCAATACCTCACCACCCTCACTGACTTCTGGACTACAACTCCCTTTCCCACTCCCCTGACAAATTAGTTTAAACCCCCCTGAAGAGCCGTAACAAATTTCCCTCCGAGGATATTGGTGCCCCTCTGGTTCAGGTGCACCCCGTCCTGTTTGTACAGGTCCCACCTTCCCCAGAACGTGTTCCAATTATCCACGTATCTGAAACCCTCCCTCCTACACCATCCCTGCAACCACATATTTAACTGCACTCTCTCCCTGTTCCTCAACTCGCTATCACGTGGTACCGGCAACGTACCAGAGATGACCACATGTTTCGTCTTGGCTCTCAGCTTCCAGCCCAGCTCCAGAAATTCCTGCTTTAAATCCCCGTCCCTTCTCTTACCTATGTCATTGGTACCAATGTGCACCACGACTTGTGACTGTTTCCCCTCCCCCTTCAGAATCTGGAAAACACGGTCTGAGACATCACGGACCTTGGCATCCGGTAGGCAACATACCATCCGTGAGTCTCTTTTGCTGCCACAGAACCTCCTATCTATCCCTCTAACTAACGAGTCCCCAATAACTATCGCCCTCCCGCTCTCCCCCTTTCCCTCCCGAGCCACAGAGACGGACACAGTGCTGGAGATCCTCTCACTGCGGCTCCCCACTGGTATGTCATCCCCCTCAACCGTATCCAAAGCGGAATACTTGTTGCTAAGGGGAACGACCACCGGGGATCCCTGCATGGACTGCTTCCTCCCAGCCCCTCTCAGAGAGCATTGTCAGAAGCTACAGAAGTATATAGATAGGCTGGAAATTTGGGCAAAGAAATGGCAGATGGAGTTCAATCCTGATAAATGCGAAGTGATGCATTTTGGTAGAAATAATGTAGGGAGGAGCTATACAATAAATGGCAGAACCATAAAGGGTGTAGATACGCAGAGGGACCTGGGTGTGCAAGTCCACAGATCCTTGAAGGTGACGTCACAGGTGGAGAAGGTGGTGAAGAAGGCATATGGCATGCTTGCCTTTATAAGACGGGGCATGGAGTATAAAAGTTGGGGTCTGATGTTGCAGATGTATAGAACGTTGGTTCGGCCGCATTTGGAAGACTGCGTCCAGTTCTGGTCGCCACACTACCAGAAGGACGTGGAGGCTTTGGAGAGTTTACCAGGAGGTTGCCTGGTATGGAGGGGCTTAGTTATGAGGAGAGATTGGGTAAACTGGGCTTGTTCTCCCTGGAAAGACGGAGGATGAGGGGAGACTTAATAGAGGTTGATGCACCTCAATGAGCACCCGGAAACAAGGCTTTAGAACTGAAGGCTTTAATACATTAACAATGAAACTACTAACACAAATTCACCCGTTCAGACTGAAGGGGTCCTGCCGGAGCAGGGGGTCTTATACCCTGCCACCGGAGGCGGGACCCCACTGGAGTGTGCCATGATAACACTTGGGACAGGTAAACACCCTATCCCAACAACATAGTACAACCCCCATAACAACAACAATAACAACCCCAGTGGTGAACCAACGATGGTTCACCACATTCACCCCTCCTTTAGGAACCAAAGGTGGCGGGGTGGATGAAAACAGACAATGACAAAAAAAATAACAGGATTCACAAGTCCAGACGGTCTGGAGGACCACACCGACGCTGCGATCTTCTCAACACCGGTTGCGAAACCGGAGCAGGTGCTTGCGGTGGCTCTCTCAAAGCAACATCTGGCTGTCCCCTCAAAGACTCCCGGGCCGGCCGGCCCTGATGAGGCGATGGTGTAGGGGATCCTGGAACGTTTGGTGGTGGTGGTGGTGGTGATGATGGTGGCGCCGATCTCCGAGTCTCAGGCAAGCTGTACATGGGAGTAAAAGTGTTATGCACTGGTCCCGGTGCTGACCGCGCCACGTCTGGGGAAGTAATGAGGAGTAGTGGATCTGTGACTGGGGGAATAGGAGCGACAGGAGTTGCTACGTCCCCTGCGGGCGCCAGGTCTCTAATGGAGACAGTGTCCTCTCGCCCGTCAGGATATGCCACATAGGCATACTGAGGGTTGGCGTGGAGGAGTTGGACCGGTTCGACCAAGGGGTCGGACTTGCGAGCCCTCACATGGCGCCGCAGAAGGACGGGTCCTGGGTACGTCAACCAGGCTGGCAATGAGGTCCCCGAGGACGACTTCCGAGGGAATGAGAACATCCTCTCGTGGGGAGTAGCATTGGTTGCCGTACACAGGAGGGAGCGGATAGAATGGAGCGCAGTTGGAAGGACCTCCTGCCACCGGGAGACTGGAAGGCCCTTGGATTTCAGTGCCAGTAGGACAGCCTTCCAGACTGTAGCATTCTCCCTTTCCACCTGTCCGTTACCCCTAGGGTTGTAGCTCGTGGTTCTACTAGAGGCAATCCCGAATGAGAGCAGGAATTGCCTCAAGTCGTTGCTCATGAACGACGAGCCCCTGTCGCTATGAATATAGCAGGGGTACCCGAACAGGGTAAAAAGCTCACTGAATGCCTTGATGACGGTGGCAGTCGACGTGTCCGCACAGGGGAAAACAAACGGAAACCGGGAAAATTCGTCTATTATGTTAAGAAAATAGACATTCCGATCCGTTGAGGGAAGGGGGCCCTTAAAATCTACACTCAGCCTCTCAAAAGGGCGAGTGGCCTTGACCAAATGTGCCCGGTCTGGTCGATAAAAGTGTGGTTTGCATTCTGCGCAAATCCGACAACTTCTAGTAACTGACCTGACCTCCTCCACCGAGTAGGGTAGGTTGCGGGCTTTTATGAAGTGGTAGAGTCTGGTGACTCCAGGATGACACAGATCATTGTGGAGAGCCTTCAAGCGGTCCTCCTGCATGATGGCGCATGTTCCGCGCGAGAGGGCATCCGAGGGCTCATTGAGCTTCCCTGGACGATACATAATATCGTAATTATAGGTGGAGAGCTCAATTCTCCACCGCAAGATCTTATCGTTCTTGATCTTGCCCCTCTGCGTGTTACTGAACATAAACGCCACGGATCGTTGATCCGTGATCAGGGTGAACCGCTTACCTGCCAGGTAATGGCGCCAGTGTCTGACTGCCTCCACAATGGCCTGAGCCTCCTTTTCCACCGCTGAGTGCCGAATCTCTGGGCCTTGAAGGGTGCGGGAAAAAAACGCGACGGGCCTGCCTGCCTGGTTTAGTGTGGCGGCTAGGGCGAAGTCCAATGCATCACTCTCCACCTGGAAAGGGATGGATTCATCCACCGCGTGCATCGTGGCTTTCGAGATGTCGCTTTTCAAAACCTTGAAGGCCAATTGGGCCTCCGGCGTAAGTGGGAAGGTCGTGGACTTAATGAGCGGACGAGCTTTGTCCGCGTAGTTGGGGACCCACTGTGCACAATACGAAAAGAACCCGAGGCATCTCCTCAGTGCTTTCGTGCTAGCGGGCAAGGGAAGTTCAGTGAGTGGGCGCATACGGTCTGGATCAGGGCCAATGACCCCGTTTTCCACCACGTATCCGAGGATGGCTAACCTACGCGTACGGAATACGCACTTTTCCCTGTTATAGGTCAGATTCAGGCGAGATGCAGTGCGTAGAAAGTGTTGGAGATTCGTGTCGTGGTCCTGCTGGTCATGGCCGCAGATGGTGACGTTATCCAGGTACGGGAAGGTAGCCCGCAACCCGTTCTGGTCCACCATTCGGTCCATAGCACGCTGGAAGACCGAGACCCCATTGGTGACACCAAATGGAACCCTGAGGAATTGGTATAGACGACCATCCGCCTCAAAAGCCGTATATTGTCGGTCCTCTGGGCGGATGGGGAGTTGATGGTAGGCGGACTTAAGGTCTATGGTAGAAAACACTCGGTACTGCGCAATCTGATTGACCATATCAGAAATGCGCGGGAGAGGATACGCATCCAGCTGCGTGTATCTATTAATGGTCTGACTATAGTCGATGACCATCCGAGGTTTGTTCCCGCTTTTGACTACCACGACCTGCGCTCTCCACGGACTAGCACTGGCCTGTATGATCCCTTCCTTGAGGAGCCGCTGAACCTCAGATCTAATAAAGATCCGGTCCTCAGCGCTGTAACGCCTACTTTTAGTAGCGATGGGCTTGCAGCCAGGTACCAGATTTTTAAAAAGGGATGGTGTCGTGATCTTCAGGGTGGATAGATTGCACGCGGGGCGTTTTGGGCAATTTGGAGGCTGCGGCTGGCTCCCTACGGCCAGTGAAGGGAGTGGCCCACCGTACTGTAGGATCACACTCTTCATGTGGACCATAAAATTTAGTCCGAGGAGAATTGGCGCGCAAAGGTGAGGTAACACAAGGAGCCTGTATTGCTCGTAAACTGTGCCCTGTACCTCAAGAGTTACCATACATCGTCCTTGGATCGGTACAGACCGGGACTGTGATGCCATGGAAATTGTCTGCTTGGCAGGGAGAACCCGGAGTCCACACCTTTTAGCAGTTTCAGGGTGTATGAAACTTTCGGTGCTCCCACTGTCAAACAGACAATTTACAGTTCTGCCACTAACCTTTACCTCCATCATGGAATGTTCCAGTCTGTAATGCCTGGTCTGATCCAGAGAGATCGACGCCACCGTTGGCCCCTGGGTGTCACTGCATGCTGCCGATGTGGATGCTGAGGACCCCTGCTGGTCGCTGCTGCATGCTGCCGATGTGGATGCTGAGGACCCCTGCTGGTCGCTCCTAGTCGTCGTGGACCATGATGGCCGCCCCCATGAATCGCATGTGGCCGAGGGCTCCAAGCGCAGCGACTCCTGGTGGTCTTCCTCCTCCTCTGTTTGCCACGATGGCGCCGTCCTGAGATCGCACGTGGTCGGACCTCGTGGGTACTGCGACGCCGAAGGAGATTGTCTCCGTTCTGGAGGGTTACAAGCTGCACTGCCGTTTTTAGGTTTGGACCTGCAGACTTTGCCGTAGTGGCCTTTTTTACCGCACTGGCTGCAGATTGCCGTTCTTGCCGGACACTGCTGCCGTGGATGCTTGGCCCCACCGCAAAAATAGCATCGCTGGCCCCCTGGAGCTGCCGCCGTCGTCGAATCGATCTGGGAGCGCGGGTTCGCGGGGCGAGGAGGGAGCAGAGCTTGCTCCAACCACGTTGACTGCACGTGGTCCTCGGGGTACAGCGCCAAGCTCTTCGACGCCGCCTCCAACCTCACGGCCATCCCCATTGCCTGGGTCAAGTTGAGTTTCCCCTTTTCTAATAATTTAAGTCTGATGTACGAGGACCCTACCCCTGCTACGAACGCATCTCGGGCGAGGTCTTGCATGTACTGCTCGGCGGAGACGTCCTTACAGTCACAACCCCTGGCAAGCTGCAGGAGTTCATTGGCGTAGTCTTCTATGGTCTCGCCCGACTGCCGACGTCGTGTAGCGAGGAGATAACGAGCGTGAATCTCGTTGGGTGGCGTAATGTACCTATTCTTTAGGAGCTCGACGGCACCCTGGTAAGTGGAAGCTGCACGAATGGCTAGGTAAATCGTGTCGCTTACCCTTGCGTGGAGGACCTGGAGTCTATCACTGTCTGTAGTGATAGCTACCGAGGCTGCCAGGTAGTCCTCAAAGCACTTCCACCAATGTTCGAACGTGTTAGCTGCACCGACCGCACGTGGGTCCAGTGTCAGACGATCCGGTTTTAGGATCTGTTCCATATTCTCAGTTAATGTATTAAATTGATGCACCTCAATGAGCACCCGGAAACAAGGCTTTAGAACTGAAGGCTTTAATACATTAACAATGAAACTACTAACACAAATTCACCCGTTCAGACTGAAGGGGTCCTGCCGGAGCAGGGGGTCTTATACCCTGCCACCGGAGGCGGGACCCCACTGGAGTGTGCCATGATAACACTTGGGACAGGTAAACACCCTATCCCAACAACATAGTACAACCCCCATAACAACAACAATAACAACCCCAGTGGTGAACCAACGATGGTTCACCACAGAGGTGTATAAAATTATGAAAGGCATAGATAGGGTGAACGGTGGGAAGCTTTTCGCCAGGTCGGTGGTGACGTTCACGAGGGGTCATAGGTTCAAGGTGAAGTGGGGGCGGTTTAACACAGATATCAGAGGGTGGTGGGGGCCTGGAATGCGCTGCCAGGCAAGGTGGTGGAGGCGGACACACTGGGAACGTTTAAGACTTATCTAGACAGCCATATGAACGGAGTGGGAATGGAGGAATACAAAAGAAAGGTCTAATTTGGACCAGGGAGCGGCACGGGCTTGGAGGGCCGAAGGGCCTGTTCCTGTGCTGTATTGTTCTTTGGTATATGCTAATTTCTTGTAACTGGACCTTAACTATAAATGTCTGTTTAATCCTTGGATTGAAGTTCCTCCTGGTGAACCACTATTTATCTCTTAGTTCATGGGATGTGGGTATGGGCCTCGAGACCAGGCAATATCCTGGTGAACCTTCTTGCACTCTCTCCAAAGCTTCCATGTCCTTCTGGTACTGTGGCGACCAGAAATGCACGCAATACCCCAAATGCGGCCTAACTAAGGTTTTATGTAGCTGCAACATGATTTGCAATTTGCCATTTGAAGTATAACAAACTAAAGGAATATAATAACTGTAACAGATGGCAGGATTTGGGTAACTATTACAGGAATAACTGTGGAATGGAAAACAGGTATACATGTGACTCCAGATCCACAGCAATGAGGTTGACTCTTTAACTGCTCTCTGAAATGGCTTAGCAAGCCACTCAGTTCAAGGGTAACTAGTGATGGGCAAAAAAAGCTGACCAGTCAGCAATGCCCATGTCCCACGAATGAAGAAAAAAAATTGTTCTTGAACTGGATGGCTAGGCCATTCCTGTGGATCTGGGGTCACATGTAGACCAGACAAGGCAAGAATGGCAGATTTCTTTCCCGAAATGACTTAAGTGAACCAGATTCCAGATCCCTGTTGAAGTTGGGTCCCTGGGGCATTATTCTAGATCTCCAGATTACTAGTCCAGTGACATTGCCCCCATGCCATCACCTCTCCTGCATTCTCTAGTAGTAAAGAATAAACGTTAAGGAATATGAAAGTTCTATGTATTTCAGATTTAGGGACAATAAAATGTTAAAATCATTAAAAAAATAGTGATAACATATAAACCATTTTATCAGCACAGATGAAGTAGTCACTGAAATATCCTCACTGTTGAGTAAGCTCGATACAAAAAATTCAAATGAGATTTGGTATGGAAGATGGAAATCTTATACTTATACCTTAAATAATCGGGTCATTATTGTAACACCTGAACATTTTTAATTAGTGTTAAAGAAGTGTCGACGATATCAGGGCAGAGGTGTTTAAAAGGAAATTAGGGAGTGGTTATAAAATTTAAAATTTACATTGGCAGTTTGCTCCATTTATCTTGTATTAGTGTAAAAATTATTCGAAAGGATGTAGGGGTTTGGATGATGAATATATTAAACTTATCGATTTTCCCCAGACATAAACATAGAATCCCTACAGTGCAGAAGGAGGCCATTCGGCCCATCAATTCTGCACTGACCACAATCCCACCCAGGCCTCATCCCCATAACCCCCCATATTTACCCTGCTAATCCCCTGACACTAGGGTCAATTCAGCATTGCCAAGCAACCTAACACACACATCTTGCTAACTACTGTGCCACCGTGCTGCCCCGGCATTTTACCATTCAAGTTTTTATCGTAAACCTTAAAGCAGTCTAGTATTAACATTAAACATTTTTATTCTGGGCAATGCAGCAATACATAGTGTTTAATATTGCAATTTAAATCCTCTGTATAAATGCAGCACTTTCAGTATTTACCCTGTTCTCTCATTTTACGCCCAATTTGCAATTGCACTTTTTGCAATTAGATAAGGGAAAATTGGTGATAAAATTTTAATTGGCATCAAACGCTAGGCTATTAATTTAATCACATAGAAAAATAGAAACTAGAAGCATGAGTAGGCCATTCTGCTCTTCAACCTGCTCCGCCATTCATTTTGATCATAGCTGATCATCAAATTCAATATCCTGATCCCCCATTTCCCCCATATCCCATGACCCCTTTAGCCCCAAGAGCTATATCTAATTTCTTCTCGAAACTTTTGGCCTCAACTACTTTCTGTGGTAGTGAATTCCACAGATTCACCACTCTCTGGGTGAAGAAATTTCTCCTCACCTCAGTCCTAAAAGGTGTGCCCCTTATCCTCAAACAATGACCCCTAGTTCGAGACTCTCCCACCATTCAGCAACATTCTTTCTGCATCTACCCTGTCTAATCCGGTTAGAATTTTATAAACTTCCATGAGATTCCCTCTCACTCTCCTAAAATCCAATGAATATAATCCTAACTGACTAAGTCTCTCTTCATATGACAGACCTGCCATCCCAGGAATCAGCCTGGTAAACTTTTGCTGCACTCCCTCTAAAGCTAAGACATCCTTCCCCAGATAAGGACACCAAACCTGTACATAATACTCCAGGTGTGGCCTCATCAACGCCCTATACAATTGCAGCAAGACATCCCTATTCCTGTACTCAAATTCTCTCGCTATAAAGGCCAACATACCATTTGCCTTCTTTACTGTACCTGTGTGCTGACTTTCAGTGACTGATGCACAAAGGGACCAAGGTGTGCATGTTGCCTACAAGGAGAGAGATTATTTAAATTGCCCTACTGAATGTTAAACAGAGCATAGTTTAGAATAAATAATTCTTGATAAGTTCTGCCTGCAGCTAACACTATTGGTATGCATTTTGCTCAATACTGGAACACATCCATATTTCCTTACAAATTACATTTGAACAGCAAAATGAAAGCATAATTTCATTTCATATTATTCTATAATAATATGGGAAGTGTCCATTTACCAAAGTTTCAGACACCAGATGCATTTCTAACTTGCCACCTATATTTAAACCAATACTTACAATACATTCAGGGTCATCAGCCTCTTTCACATTGGGGTTTGGAGTTGGGGTTCGAGTTCTCCATGCATTCCATTTTCTATCTGTTGGTGGTGAACATACAAATACAATGAGTTGTATCAATGACAGAATGAACTGAGCAAGGGTTTTTCAAAGAAAAGATTATTAAAATAGCAGCCCATAAATTCTTTCAAACACAAAACAAGTTGTCCTTTAATTTTTGCCATTTAGTGTGTCTATGTTTTAAGTTTTTTTACGTTTTATTTATTACTGTCACGAGTAGGCATTAACACCGCAATGAAGTTGCTGTGAAAATCCCCTAGTCGCCACACCCCATCTCCTGCTCTGGTACACTGAGGGAGAATTTAGCACGGCCAATCCACCTAACCAGCACATCTTTCAGACTATGGAAGGAAACCGGAGCACCCGGAGGAAATCTAGGCAGACGCAGGGAGAATGTGTAGACTCCGCAAAAACAGTGACCCAAGCCAGGAGTTGAATCCAGGTCCCTGGCATTGTGAGGCAACAGTGCTAACCACTGTGCCACCGTGCCGCCCAGTTTAACAGGTCATATGAAATTCCCTTCTCCATTATATTTATTAGCCTAGTTATTTCAATCCCTCAGCTAAAGTAGCAAATTAATTTCACAGAAACTGTTAAGAGATGAGCATCATTTCCATGCTTGAGGATATCGTGCTTTGGTCTTAGGGTCAGCAACTGGGGTGGCACAGTGGTTAGCACTGCTGTCTCACAATGCCAAGGACCCAGGTTCAATTCTAACCTTGGGTGACAGTCTGTGTGGAGTTTGCACATCCTCCCTGTGTCTGCGTAGGTTTCCTCTGGGTGCTCTGGTTTCCTCCCACAGTCCAAAGATGTACAGGTTAGGTGGACCGGCCATGCTAAATTGTCCCTTCGTGTCACAAGATGTGTAGGTTAGGGGGATTAGTGGGATAAATTGGTGGGGTTACGGCAGGAGTTTGAGCCTGGGAAAGAGTTGGTGCAGACCCGATGAGCCGAATGGCCTCCTTCTGTACTGTAAGGATTGTATGGTTCCATAATTGGCAAACAGTTAAAAGAAGCGATTGTGGCAAGAAAAAGTGGACATGGCTGACTGGTCATGTGCTGTACAAAGACATGTAAAATATAAACATAAACTCTTCAATGATGAAGAATA